>NC_083108.1:83508210-83820029 GCF_949774975.1 Lagenorhynchus albirostris
AGTGGTGGGTAGCCCAGCTGGGAAGGATGTTGCTGTTGTGATCAGGAGGCTGGTGAGATTTATACTGTGATTAACCTGTGGATGTAGGGGTGGATCCCTTCTCTTAGCGCTCTCTCATTTCAGAAGGCTATGTGGTATTGTGGAAAAAAGCATGGACCAATAAGCAAGGAAGAGTGGTTCAAATCCCTCCTTAGAAGTAATGCAGCCCTACTAACACCTGGATCTTAGCCCATTTTGGATTTTTGACCTCCAGAATGATAACATCATACATCTGTGCTGTTTCAAGCCACTAAGTTTACGGTAATTTATTACAGCAGCAATTGGAAGCTAATACAGTGCCTTAACTGATCAATTGAGAGGAGAGGTGGCAGATGGCTTTGTCAGTGAGCAGAGCCCATTACGAAAGGGGGATGGATTGAGATTGAAGGATTGCCGTGCACTCGGTCTCCAAGCAAAGGAAATGCTCCAGAGATGATTCTCCATTGTGAATGAAGCAAAGGCGCTCCCTAGGTGATGCCATACAGGGAGAGACACGTGGAATTTGGGGTTTTGAGCGATGAGGGCTTTCCAGATTACAGTGTCACATAAAAGACAGAGGCTCGGGCTTCCCTGGTGGCGCAGTGGTTGGGAATCCGCCTGCCAATGTAGGGGACACAGGTGCCAGCCCTGGTCCAGGAGGATCCCACATGCCGCGGAGCAGCTAAGCCCGTGCGCCACAACTACTGAGCCTGCGCTCTAGAGCCCGTGAGCCACAACTACTGAGCCCACGTGCCACAACTACTGAAGCCCGCACGTCTAGAGCCCGTGCTCTGCAACAAGAGAAGCCACTGCGATGAGAAGCCCGCGCACCGCCAACGAAGGCCCAATGCAGCCAAAAATAAATAAGTAAAAAAAAAAAGACAGCCTCTGCACTCTTATTTTGCTCCTTTTTTCCTGATGGAGGATTTACCTTCCATTTGGAAAAGAGAGAATGCTGGGGTTCAGAAAAAAATGGAGCTGAAGATGGGTGTGTTCATATCCTAGCGAGGCCGCAACCAGCTACTGCAGACTCGGCGTCTTAAAGTAGCAGGAATGTCTTCCCTCTCAGTTCTGGGGGCTGGAAGTCTGAAGTCACGGTGTGGGCAGGGGTGGTTCCTTCTAGGGTTTCTGTGGGAGGGTCTGTTCCACGCCTCTCTCCTGGCTTCTGGTGGCGGCTGGCGATGCTTGGTGCTCCTTGGCTCGTGGCTACAGGGGTCCGCTCTCTGCCTGTGTCTTCATGTGGTCTCCCCTCCTCCAGTCTCTCTGTGTCTTCTCTTCTCTTCTAAGGACACGTGTCCTTGGATTTAGGCCCGACCTTGCCCAGAATGCTCTCGTCTTGAGATCCTCACCAAATTATGTTCTCCAAATAGGGTCACGCTCATAGGTTCTGGGGGCACATACCTTTGGGGAGCCACCCTTCCACCCACGACAGTGGGCCAGGAGCTCAGCCCATCCTTGCAGGCACTGAAGGGATCTGTGGGTTGACCCCCAGCACAGTGATTGGAGTGTGGTGCCTGGCTCTTGCCCTCAGATCCAGTTCTGGAGCTTTCTTTGCTCTGCCTGTATCACAGAGGGCTGGCCCTGCAGGTCTCAGTTTCCCTCCAGCTGGCTGCAGCCAGTGGGAGGCACTGGCCAAGGACCGGAGGGCCAGGGGAAGGAAGCACCTGGTGGGTTCCACCCCTTTGCTCTCTGCTCTGGGCGTCTACGGTATCTATGGCAACAGCTGCCCTTCTGATTGATGAGCCCGCTGTGGTTCTATCATTCTTCAGGTGACCCTGGTCCCTGGCTCTGGGACCATTACTTCCTCCTCCTGTCCTTCTAGACTAGGGGTCTAGAAGCTTCCTCCTGCACTAGTCTTATTTTTTTTAATTTTTATTTTATATTGGAGTATAGTTGATTTACAATGTTGTGTTAGTTTCAGGTGTACAGCAAAGGGATTCAGTTATACATATACATGTATCTTTTTCAAATTCTTTTCCCATTTAGGTTATTTCAGAGTATTGAGTAGAGTTCTGTGTGCTTTACAGCAGGTCCTTGTTGGTTATCTATTTTATTTATTTTTTAGTTTTTATTGGAGTATAGTTGATTTACAATGCCATGTTAGTTTCAGGTGGACTGCAAAGGGAATCAGTTGTACGTATACATAGATCCACTCTTTTCTGGATTCTTTTCCCATATAGGCCATAGCAGAGTATTGAGTAGAGTTCCCTGTGCTATACAGTAGGTCCTTATTAGTCATCTGTTTTATATATAGTAGTGTGTATATAGCAGTGTGTATATATCAATCCCAAACTTGTGCTGATCTTTTTTAAATTTATTTTTTATTGAAATATAGTTGAATTACAATGTGCTAATTTCTGCTGTACAACAAAGTGACTCAGTTATATATACATTTTCATATTCTTTTCCATTATGGTTCATCACAGGATATTGAATATAGTTCCCTGTGCTATAAGTAGGACCTTGTTTATTCATCCTGTATATACCACTGTGTTAATCCCCAAATCCCACTCCTACCCTCTCCCCACCCCCTTGGCAACCACCAGTCTGTTCTCTATGTCCCTGATTTTGTTTCTGTTTCATAGATAGGTTCATTTGTGTCATATTTTAGATTCCACATATAAAACTTGTGCTAATCTTTTTTTATTTTATTTTATTTTATTTTTTGCGATATGCAGGCCTCTCACTGTTGCGGCCTCTCCCGTTGCGGAGCACAGGCTCCGGACGCGCAGGCTCAGCGGCCATGGCTCACGGGCTTAGTTGCTCCGCGGCATGTGGGATCTTCCCGGACCGGGGCACGAACCTGTGTCCCCTGCATTGGCAGGTGGACTCTCAACCACTGCACCACCAGGGAAGCTATCCTCTGTTTTCAGTGCTCAGGGTTTTCCCTGGTCTCCTGACCAGACTCTTACGGCCTCAGAAGATCTGGGGAGAGAAAGGGAGGTGCTGATTTTACGTGTCAGCCTCGCTACCAAGCATAGTTTGTGTCCCAAACTGAAGTCTGCCTCAGCTGTGTCCCAGCTTGGGGCATTCATAAGCGGGTCTGGTAGGACATTAGGGGTTTATATTCCACACAACTTCCAACCTGCTGGGGAGTCCAAGGCCCTAACCTTCTTCTGTGAAGAACGTTGCATGGTGCACAAGTGAGCATAAGATGTGCGTGTAGGTCCCCAGCAGATCCTAAGACAAGGAACTGGGGCCCAGGTGGCTCATCTGGGAGATGGTGGCAGAAACCAGAAGTGTGAGGTGGGGAAAGTGGAGCAGGGAAGGAGGAGAGGCTGATAAAGCTGAACGGAGGGGTCCCTGGGGGCTTCATCTGTCCTTGGAGCTATGCAGAAGGCACCTCAGAATTGTGTCACTGGAAGATGGGGTGGCCGGAGCGTTTATCTGCTGCCTTCCATCCCAGTTAGTTGAATATTGCCCTGGGGAAGTAACTGGGAAGAAACATCAGAGAAGCCAAGAACACTTTGGTTAAAAGCCACAGGCAGTGTATATACACTACCAAACGTAAAATAGATAGCTAGTGGGAAGTAGCCGCATAGCACAGGGAGATCAGCTCGGTGCTTTGTGACCGCCTAGAGGGGTGGGATAGGAAAGGTGGGAGGGAGGGAGGCGCAAGAGGGAAGAGATATGGGAACATATGTATATGTATAGCTGATTCACTTTGTTATAAAGCAGAAACTAACACACCATTGTAAAGTAATTATACTCTAATAAAGATGTTAAAAAAAAAAAAGCCACAGGCATCGGCACATGGAGCTGTCCACCAGGGCTGTGCTGAAATCGGGCGGGCTGAGAGGCGGGGATGCGGAGGGATGCTTCACACGTGTGTGCTCTGTTCGCGTTTGCTTATGTGTATATACGTGCGTGCGCGTGTGTGTGCATATGCATGTGTTCACATGCATAATTCATACAGGGACTGGGTTGGGCAAAGTTGCGGTTCCTCCTACTGGCTGGTCTACAAGTGGTATGCATCCGCTATGGAGGGAAATTTTCTCTGGATGTCTGTGGGAAGTGCAGTTACTACAGATCACAGGTGCATGTGATGTTTGGTGGCAGCTGAAGTGGTTGCTTGGGTGGGGTCTGGTGATTCTGATCAGATGGTCTTGGTGGGAGTCCTGCCACTTACCTGCCCTGGATCTGGACCCATTTCTGGATTTGGATTTCCATCCTTCCCCTTCATTCTATGAGATGCCTGGTCTCTCTCTCTCTCTCTCTCCCTCTCTCTCTCTCTCTCTCCCTCTCTCTCTCTCTCTCTCTCTCTCTCTCTCTCTCTCTGTCTGTCTTTATTGGAGTATAATTGCTCTACAGTCGTCTGTTAGTTTCTGCTTTATGACAAAGTGAATCAGCTATACATATACATATATCCCCATATCCCCTCCCTCTTCCGTCTCCCTCTCACCCTCCCTAACCCACCCCTCTAGGTGGTCACAAAGCACTGAGCTGATCTCCCTGTGCTATGCGGCTGCTTCCCACTAGCTATCTATTTTACATTTGGTAGTGTATATATGTCCATGCCACTCTCTCACTTCGTCCCAGCTTACCCTTCCCCCTCCCCATGTCCTCAAGTCCATTCTCTATGTCTGCATCTTTATTCCTGTCCTGCCCCAAGGTTCTTCAGAACCTTATTTATTTATTTTTTTAGATGCCATATATATGTGTTTGCATATGGTATTTGTTTTTCTCTTTCTGACTTACTTCACTCTGTATGACAGACTCTAGGTCCATCCACCTCACTACAAATAACTCAATTTCATTTCTTTTTATG
This sequence comes from Lagenorhynchus albirostris, assembly GCF_949774975.1. Lineage (NCBI taxonomy): Eukaryota > Metazoa > Chordata > Mammalia > Artiodactyla > Delphinidae > Lagenorhynchus > Lagenorhynchus albirostris. The sequence continues at coordinate 83,512,997 of NC_083108.1, forward strand.
GCTGAGTAATATTCCATTGTATATATGTGCCACATCTTCTTTATCCATTCATCTGTCAATGGACACTTAGGTTGCTTCCATGTCCTGGCTATTGTAAAAAGAGCTGCAATGAACATTGTGGTACATGACTCTTTTTGAATTATGGTTTTTTCAGGGTATATGCCCTGTAGTGGGAGGTTCCTTAAAAACTAAAAATAGAACTACCATATGACCCAGCAGTCTCGCTTATGAATCTCTTTCTCATAAGCTGGCCAGATGGGGTTTCTATTGTGTGCAAGTGAAGAACTGTAACTTATAGACTTCCTTGAGTGTTTAACTTTTTAGGTTATTATCACATGATTTTATCGCAAACATAAATAATTTCCATTGTGCCCCCAATATCTTTAGATTCCTAAAACAGAGACAAAAGTAGGATATGGTTCACCTTTCCTTCAAAGGCAAATGTAGTTTCTCAGTGCAGTTTATCATCTCTTATTTTTCTAGTTGAGATCACTTAGTTTTATCTTTTTCATTCCAATAGATGGTCCCAGGATACTGAATGATAATTCTTGACAGGACATTTGGTGCTAGAGGATGAAGAAGTGCATTCTTTTTTTTTTTTTTGCCGTACGCAGGCCTCTCACTGTTGTGGCCTCTCCCGTTGTGGAGCACAGGCTCCGGACGCGCAGGCTCAGCGGCCATGGCTCACGGGCCCAGCCGCTCCGCGGCATGTGGGATCTTCCCGGGCCGGGGCACGAACCCGTGTCCCCTGCATCGGCAGGCGGACTCTCAACCACTGCGCCACCAGGGAAGCCGTCTTACTGCCTTCTTAATGAAGCATGATATTGGATGGCAGGGAAGAAAGACACCCAGCGGTTGGACATCTGAGTTCTAGTCCTGGCTTTTTAGGACCTTAGTCAGGTCACTTCACTTCTCTGAGCCTCAGTTTCTTAATCATAAAACCATTAGAACAGCTGAGATGTACCCCAAATACAGAGGTCCTTGAAACGTTTAAAAGCCCAGGAAAGATAGGTGGTTTGATGACTGTAGTCAGATGCCCAGAAATTCCACTAAGCCCAGTTTGATAACACTGCTCTTGAAGTGTGTTTCAGGGTGGAACCACTCTTGAGATTATTCTAGCTCAGTCTAAATTTGTGAAAGCTGTGGGTGTTCTGCTCTTGAAAAATCTGTTTTCTTTGCCTTCTCTTTGCTTGAAAATCCTTTCTGTTTGTGGCTTCCCGTTCTTGGCCGTTCACCAGCGGCAGAGACAGAGGAGATGTAGACAGGTGAAGCCAGGGTGCTCTTGTGTTCCCCAGCGGAGTGCTTTGACAACTGAAGACAAACTCAGTTCCTTCTCAGCAGCTCGATTCCTTCTGCAGATAGGTTTCCTTCTTTCTTCCGAGCTGTCGAGCAAACCTAACCTGGAGTGGGATTCTCAGATTCCTCTGCCCTCAGCTGAATTGAGCCACACAGGGCTTTCTTGTGGTAGAAAGTTGCCTCTTTGATTTGCACCTTGAAGACCCCTGGGTGCAGCTGCAGGTTGGCTGCAGGGTGTGAGGCTGCCTGTGAGAGCTGGTCCAGGTCGTCCCTGGAGCTGGTGTTTCCCAGAATTCCAGTTTTCCCATCCCTACCCACCACCGCAAACTCTTTTTCCCTTACTGTTTTCATTTCAATTGATACCCATTTTTTGGGGGGCAATACATTTATCTCAAAATAAAATCTTACATTGCTCCCTCAAGGCAGAAGATTAATCTCTTGATTTTATGGCTTTATTTTTTTTTCTAGTACACATTAAAATAAATGTGTAGCTATGGTAGGAATGAGTTTGTCACCTAAACCTATTTCCCTTGGGAATCCTGACCAGAGACTGGGCAGTTGGCATTTGTCTTTTTCCCACGAGATTTCACTATTTCTTCCGCCTGTATGTAACACCAGTACTGCCGTTCAATTAATATTTTTCTTTAAATCAGCTCCTATTTTTCTTGAATTTACCTATAACGGGAACTTTATATCTCTTCTATAAATAGAGAACCAGTATCATTTGCTGTAAATAGAAGGCAACCGTAATAATAATTATGCACAAAAGCCCGTGTTGTAATGTTCAAGCAAGAAGGTGGCAGGCTCTAAAATGCCTTGATTTGGGGGCTCATTAGTTTTCTCTGTTTAGAAGGGAGATTTGCAAGTGTTGGAGGAGGTTAAAGACATTAAGACACTCAACTGGAACTTTCCACCTTTCTTAATCAAAAGGGTTGATAAAAAATTAGAAACTTTCTTTTTTCCAACTCAATATTATTTAATATTATGTCCTTGTCATGCCACCTAAGATAGTCTCATGTGCCCTTAGGTGTTTGTCCCACGTCCTGAAAACACAGTTAAAAATAAAATTAAAAAAAAAACACATTTAATTTCAGGCATTTAAAAAATGGAATGAGTTGCAAGTATTTTAAAATTGGGCGAGATGAAAGCTTGGTTTTTATCTCTGTTCCTTCCTGACTACATCTGATGGGATGAGAAAACTGTATGTGGCCTCTTGAGAGTTGGATGTCCAAGGGTGGAGGGGCCCTGGCCCCTAGCTCTTTGCTTCCCATCTCTGGGCTGTCGAGCGAAGCCCCCCTTAGCCCCTTGTTTCCCATCCTGCCAAGGGGCTTGGCAACTGGACGCTGCCTGATGGACCCTATTGTTGGTGTTGGTTGATGCCCTTGCACTTTCTGTCCAGAAGGAGCCTTTTAGTAACAGGGAACCAGAATGTTCTAGGTCACGTGACAACAGATGTCGATAAAATTTGTGTTCCACACAGACCTGATGTAACTCTCAGGCTACAGTTTCCCAGGGGAAAACACCATTATTGTTGTGACTTTCCTGTACTTTAGAGTAGGTTTGGCAACTAAAAGAAATACGAGGGATTTATTTGAACAAGTTTCCAAGGAATGCCAGGGTCTTAATAGTATGTTTTTCATTGAACCCATGGGAGGCAGATCAGTGTCATATACTGTTTGTCTTGAGGGAGGTTCATTCATCTATTAACTCAACAAATATTTGAGTGCTTTCCGTTTGCCAGGTACTGTTACCGTGCTGACTCTGTAGCGGGGAAGGATGTAGTTCTCTGATCTTGTGGAGCTGATATCCTCATAGGTGAGGCCCTTGGTGTTCTGGTGTTTATGGTGGTCCTGTTTTCTGCGCCAAACAAGAACTGGAGGGCTTGCTGGTTTTGAATGGAGCCAAGTCCAGATGGACGCACGGTGGGAGGGAGGGGAGGTCAGCTCCCTGGTGAGGAGAGAGAATATCTGGCCAAGAATGGTCTGGACATGGGTCAGCATTGGGACTCTTGACGTCTTCTGAATCGGGGAGCGGTGTCTTAAAAGTGATTTTGTACGACAGTCTCTAGGTCCATCCACATCTTTGTGGAATCTAGAAAAATGGTACAGATGAACCGGTTTGAAAGACAGAAACAGAGACATAGATGTAGAGAACAAACATATGGACACCAAGGGGGGAAAAGTTGGGTGGGATGAACTGGGAGATTGGGATTAACATATATACACCAATATGTATAAAATAGATAAGTAATGAGAACCTGCTGTGTAGCACAGGGAACTCTACTTCCCTTTGCTGTACAGTAGAAACTAACACTGTTTACTAACATTGTAAAACAACTATACCCCAGTAAAAAAGAAAATAAAAGTGATCCTGTAGCATTGCCGGCTAATGGAAAAATGCCCATCACAGAAGAGCAAATTAGTAGAGCCTGCCTGCTTTCACATGCTTGTTCTTAACAGTTTGTTGCCTTTTGTTCTCTACTTAATGATTTGTTTGTTGCTGTTTAAAACGCCTGTGGACACAAGACAGGGTACATCAATGAGCGAAGAGGCTGAATCCAGTGAGATGGGCGTAATGACGGAGTACTGGCAGAGCTAAGTAGGCACAGCCAGTGCCAGGCTCCGGGGTGCGAATAATCTTGCCTTTTAGGAGGAAGAGAAAGGGGGAGGGTGTTCCCAGATCCAATCCTATCTGATTAAGTTATTGCTTCTGCAGAGATAAGAACAGTTCACCAGATGAAGGCACCTCGGAGATGCAGTTTTGGTGTCGCAACAAGCAGTGTCATGATCCAGCTGGTATCACACTGGGAACTGTTGCCGGAGTTTGAAATAAATCTCCAGCTCTCTAAGACGTGGGGCTTCTTGTCTTATATGCCTCTGGACGTTTATTTTTTAAAAAGTTAAAGTGTAGCTGGTTTATCATGTTGTGTTAGTTTCAGGTGTACAGCAAAGCAATTCAATTATATATATATATTCTTTTTCAGATTCCTTTCCATTATGGGTTATCACGAGATATTGAATATAGTTCCCTGTGCTATACAGTAGGTCCTTGTTGTTCATCTATTTTATATATAGTAGTGTGTAGCTGTTAATCCCAAACTGCTAATTTATCCATCCCCCCTTTCCCTTTTGGTAACCCTAAGCTTGTTTTCTAAGTCTGTGAGTCTATTTCTGTTTTGTAAATAAGTTCATTTGTATCATTTTTTTAGATTCCACACATAACTGATATCATATGATATTTGTCTTTGTCTGACTTACTTCACTTAGTATGATCATCTCTAGGTCCATCTGTGTTGCTGCAAATGGCATTATTTCATTCTTTTTTTATGGCTGAGTAATATTCCATTGAATATATGTACCACATCATCTTTATCCATTCTTCTGTGGATGGACACTTAGGTTGCCCCCCGTCTTGGCTATTGTGAATAGTGTTGCTATGAACATTGGGGTGCATGTATCTTGTTGAATTAGAGTTTTCTCTGGCTACATGCTCAGGAGTGAGATTGCTGGGTCCTATGGTAGTTCTATTTTTAGTTTTTAAAGGAACCTCCCTACTGTTCTCCATAGTGGCTGTATCAATGTACATGCCCACCAACAGTGTAGGAGGGTTCCCTTTTCTCCACACCGTGAATGTGTAATGTTTATAATCTATCTCTGAAGGCTGTTTCTGAAGAGATGACACACAGTTAAAGAGTCTGCTGGACAGGGGAGACTGTGCCTAAGACAGTCCTGAACACCCTGAGCTGCGTTATCCAAGGCTTTGAATGTCCCAGACAGAAATCTGGTCTCTTTACAGTACGTGCCTTCTGCCCCCTCAGGGTGCGTTCATGACGCATTGCATAGGAAGCCTTGCTTTTGAAAGGAAGATGAAGAAATACGGTTGCTTCTCACTTTCCAAGTCTCTGTAACTTTGGAGCTTATTTCACAGACACAGCTAGAAATACAGGAGCCTAGAACACAGGTACCCAGTGGTGTTCTCTGGTTGTTCGTTCATCAGAGAACAGATGGGTCTCCGGTCTGTGTGCAGAGGACAGAATTGTCCCTGACAGGACGCCAAGCAAGGCAGTGTCGCCTGCAGCTTGGTCTCCCTGGTCTTTGACGCTCCCACAGTTACCGCAGTTGATAACTGATGTGTCACCCAGCTTTTTTGCATCTGTAGGATCTGAACTAGTGGCTCATTTTTTGGTCACAGCAGCATGAAAACAGGGATTTGACTGAAGGATCGTGTGTGTGTTTGTGCATGTGTGTGTATGTGTGCATGTGTGCTTGACTCTGTGTCAGCATGGTCTTGGGAGATTGTGCTCCTGGGCTGAGTAAATGGAGGAACACTGTCCTGGGGTGGAGAGAGCAGAAACTACTCTGGGAACACCTCCCAGAGAGCAGCCTCGGGGCTGCAGAGCCGCTGCATTTCAGTGGATACAAGTGAAGTTACGTACGGGACACAACCAAGTGGGTGGAAGGGCTTGTTACCAGAGGGCTCCTTCGACGTGTTGAAGGCAGAGGTTTCTCACGGGCATCCCCTTAGGTTGGGACGTGTGAGTTAGTTACCTGTTCACTGTAGTATCCACCTGTCCAGTTACTCACCTTTATACCTGCCTGGTCCCTGGAGGCACTTGAGTTTACAGTCATGGGTCAGAGGAGCTGGGACCTGGGTAGCCTTCTAGAAGCCTCCTAGCCCCAAGGCTGGCAGAGAAGTAGTAAAGACATCCCCCACGCCCACCCCCACCCCTGACCTGAGGGGCCACGGGAGCCGCTGTGACGGACATCTCAGGGACCGTCGGTGAAGAACGGAAGTTCTCATAGCCCTCTGTCCCCTCCCATCCTTGTCCATCCACAGAATCCCACTCCTCCTTCATCCCTGGCAAGACTACCTTCAGTTTTTATTTTTAAACCAGCCTGGCCAAATGCGGCTGAGAATCAAAATTAATTTGAATTTTAGGAAGTAAAGAAAGTAATGAGTTTGTGGACTGAGGGTCATACCTATTACACGTCTGGCCCCCCGTCCAAGGGCCGGTAGGAGGTGGAACAAAGTGGAATAAGTTGTCCACCTTTCCCCCGAGGCTAGCTGTTATTTCCTGAGGACAGGTTAGGCTGATGATGGTTAGAAGGTGCACAGAGGGGGCGAAGGCAGTTGTCTGCCATGTGCCAGGTCAGACATTGTACTGTGGGGTGTAAATACGTTCACGCATTGAATGCTGAAGGCTACCATCCCGGTGGGCACTTTATCCCCATCTTATAGAAGGCAACAGGCCCAAAGAGGTTAAAATAATTAGTGTTAACTTACACAGATAGAAAGTAGCAAAACTTGGCTTTGAACCAAGGCATCAGCGTCTGGAGGTGTGCTCTTAACTCCTCTGTTGCAGTGCTTCTTCAGGCGTTTTCCATCTGGATAAAAGGGACCCTGGAAGATGTTTGGAGCACTTCACCTGACAAACAGCCCAGAGGGTGAAAAGCCCTCGGGGGCGGGGCTGGCTGGCGTCCTCCTGGGAGGAGCCGTGACCACAGGGATGCAGCCCCGGTTCTGTGTCTGCCCACTTGTGTGATTGTGGGCGTGTGAATCGTTTCTCTGTGGCAGTTTCACAGGTTTTCACGAGGAACAAATGAGAAAGTCCTTGGCAAGCATTCGGGTGGTAACCGAATGTGAGGCGCTGTTTCTGCGGCTACTAGAAGCCACACACGAGGATGGGGTCAGACTTCGTCCCGGGGCCTCGAAATCCACGCCAGCTTCCCTGCCAGGCTCAGCCTGCCTCTGTGCCCGAATTTGCCACCGAGGCTCCAATACCACGTTTGACTAGAGAGCCTTCATAATTAGCAACCATCTCAGCATCAGAGAGGGGCGGGCGTAGGCCTCTTCTGAGCGCATCTGCCTTAGGTTGAGAAGCAAAAGTGGCTTAGCCTGGACATCACTGCTCTGTTTCCTCCTGTGTTGGATGAAACCCGGTCATTCCAGTTACGGGGACCCACTGCATTGCATTGTGTGGTTGATTAATTCGACAGGTGTGCACTGAGTACCACGTGTGTGCAAAGCAGCGTATGAAGTGGAGGATGTGATCAAACAAGCCCGATGTGGTCTCTGCTGGTGTGAGTCTTCCAGTCTCGGGTACCACGATGTATATAGAAACTTACACAGATAATTATTTAGTGTTAGCTGTGATAAGTGCTGGGAAGGGAAAATCGAGGTGCCGTAAAAGAAAAAAACTAACTCAGTCCTGTGTACCTGGGAAGGCTTCCCTGAGGAGGTGTTGATTAAGAATTGAAGGATGGAAAGGAATGATCTGGATAGTTGGAGGGTGGTGTGAGGGAACAGTTTCAGGCATAAGGAAGAGTATTTGCAAAGGCCTGAAGCATTCAGGGTTCAGGTGGGAAAGAGCTGGTACCCCAAAGAGAATTTCATGGAGGGGCTTTGACTGAGTGGGGGCAGGGTCAAGGTGGTAACTGGCCCAAGGGTAGGGAGGAATTGCAGGAACCCAGGGAGAGCGGAGACTGGGGAACAGGGCTGGACCACAGGAGCTGTGCTCACAGGGAGGGGAACTCAGCCGCCGTCACCAGCAGGGAGAAGCCAGGGGTATTAATACCTCAACTTCTCTTCTCTCACCATCTAATCTCCTGCTGTGCCTTCTATTGATTGAACCCAACTGGAAGCCAGAGAGAGGGCAAGGGGACCTCCATTGATGCTGTGCATGCTGTCAGCCTCTAGCGGTACTGGACAAGAAGAGAAGGATAGACAAAGGGTCTGCAGGAGAAACAGAGACTAACCAGTATAGCCAGGTGCAGGGAAAGTCTGGGGCTTCCGAGGAACTGAGAAGGAACCATAGGAAATCACAGAGCCACGATCCAAAAGAGAGAATTAAAATTGCACCTGCTAAGTGCTTAAAATTCAATCCTCATATGACACCTATGAGATGGCTTCTGTGCTTCCACCTTACAGATGAAGAAACTGGGGCTCAGAGAGGTTGAGTAGATCGCAGAGTGGATAAACGCTAGAGCCAGGATTTGAATCCAGGCAGTCTGGTTCCAGAGTCTGTGCTTTCAGCCACTACGCTATTAGCCACTGCCTCTACCGGGCAATTTTGTGATCTCTTAATCATGGTCCAGACCATGCAGGGTCTTGTGGGATTTCAGGCTTTTTCCAACAAAGGTGGTAACCCGTGAAGAGTTTTAAGCTTGGAATTTTGATGGCTCAGGATTTGGAGCAGCTCACCTTGATTGCTCTGTGGCTTGTAGCAGTGGTTGCAGGGTGCTTACAGCAGTGACACACACAAGGACGATGGCAGGGGACTTGCTGATGGGCTGGATATGGGAGGCAGTTACAGAAAGGAGGCTGGTTGCCCTGGACTGAATGGTGGTTGCTATGGACTGAATGTTTGTATCCCCCTGCCTCCCCACGCTGCATTGATCTGTGAAAATCCCAAGCCCCAGTGCGATGGTATTTGGAGATGGGACCTTTGGGAGATACTTAGTTCATGAGGGTGGGGCTCTCATGATGAGATTAGTGCCCTTATAAGAAGAGACACGAGAGAGCTTTCCTTCCCCCTCTGCTCCCTGCCACGTGAGGACACAGCTGGAAGGCAGCTATCTGCAAACCAGGAAGAGGGCTCTCAGGAACTGAATCTCCAGCACCTTGATCTTGGGCTTCCTGGACTCCAGAACTGCAAGAAACAAATTCAGTCGTTTAAGCCACCCAGTCTGTAGTATCTTGTTATAGCATCCTGAGCTAAGAGAGTGGTCTTTTCTCAAAGAGGACAAGAGTAGTAAGGTGGTTTTTGTTTTTATTTTTGGCTGAGTTGATCGTGAGTTCAGTTTTGGATGTGTTGAGTTTGATTTTCCTTTGAGACTTCTAAGAGGTGATTTCAAGTGTTCATTTAGCTATGCATTTGGGACTTAGAAAGTTCTGTGTTGTAAAAATAACTTTGTGGATCATCATACTCTAGAAGGTAGATGAAGTTGGGAAAATGGATTTGTGTGTGTGTGTGTGAGAGAGAGAGAGAGAGAGAGAGGAAGAGAGAGAGAATTTACTTTTCAGGAGCTGTAAATACCAAGTTACTGAAAATTACTGACAAGTTTTCATGGAGAGGAAATATCCAATGTAGCAGGGTGATCCCTTGCTTGTGTCCAGGTTGGAGAGGAAAAACATTCATAGTGGCTCACAGAATGCTTTAAATTACTATGAGGAAATGATTCTTTACTAGGCATTCGAACATTTATATCACTAAACATTCTTAAAAAAATAGGTTTGACAGAAAATGAGTTTAATTCCATAAAAGGTCAGGTTATTTTTGAGTTATGAATTGAATTTTTATACCTTAGCTTTGTTTATTAATATTTGGGATGGATATCACAAAGGGAGAGGATCTCTGATTGTTTCTGTAGATTCCCTTTATTTAATATTTGCTCTCTGTGCTCACAAGGACTTGGAAATATTGAACATCCTTTCACCATCTGTTCTCCTGTCCTTGCATCACAGGTGGTGACTTTATATGTGTATCTCTGTGAACTTTGGGAGGATTTTATTTGGTGCTCTGAGTGGTGGAAATGTCAGAACCTGGCTGTTTTTGTCAGTGCACTTTCAAATGCAAATAGGATAAACCCAGCTCAAAGTGGCTTGAAGGGAATTTACTGGCTCATGTAACTGAAGGACAATCTCAGGTCCGGCTGGATCCAAGTGCTCATACAGTGTAACCGGGAAGCCACCTCTTTCCACCTCTTACCTTTGCTTTCCCCTACTGGTTTCATTCTCAGGCAGGTGGTGGGCTCTTGCAACACTTATTGCTTAGCGAAAAGAGAGCTGGGCTCAACTCTCCCTGAAACATTCTGGGTGACATGTCTATTTCTGGGCCGATCAATTCAGGGGATGGGATATGCTGATTGGTTTGGTTGAGTCATATGCTTCCTCCTTGCACCAATCACTGTCCAGAAGGACTCAATGCTTTGAATGGCTACACATACCAACTCCTGAAGCCAAGGGTGGGGTCAGCCTAGCCTGACATACCTGGACTGAGCAGGGAAGTCTAGGTAGGAGCTGCATCAGAAGAGGAGGATGGACGCTGGGTAGACTCTACCTGTCCATCTGGTCTTCTGTGGATCAGATGACCGGGGTTGGGAACTTGGATAACTCTCGTGACATCTCGTGACAGCTTTTCTGCACTTCTCAGTCTGTTCTGGAGCATTTTAACACTGAGGGTGGTTCTTTGAAATGTCAGCATTTAGAGCTGGGATGGGGTCATCACATGGGCATTCCTGTCACCACCACCAGCATAGTGAACCCTGCATAGTTGCTATATGCCAGGCTCCATTCTAAGCATTTTGTATATACCATCTCCATTTAATCCTTGCAATGACACTGTGCAGTAGTACTGTTATTAATAGTCCCATTTTACAGATTAGGAAACTGAGGCACAAAGAGGCTAAATGACTTTTCCAAGGTCACACGGCAGGAGTCCAGGTGTGTTCTCTTGTGTCCTTTTTTCTTTCTTAGAGTCCAAGTTTTAAGTCAGAAATGTGGTCTCAGCTTCACTATTCTGTCTGTCTCTTTTGTAGGACTATTTCTCCTGCACATAGTAGGTGGTTAATGCCTGACATGTGGTAGATATGCAGTGTGTAGACCTTAAATTAAATCAAATACTTCTCAGTCACATTTGAATTCCAAAGCCCTGAGGCTGACTGTATCTGCTTTCCAAAATCCCTTTCATTTCAAAAGCATTTCTGGTTCTTAATGGCTGTACATTGACTAATCCTAGGTTCCCATAAAACAATATTACCTTGCTAGCTGGATCATGAGAGGCCATTAATCGGGCCCTGAGAAATTATCAACCTCCCTGCTCCTGCCGCGTGGGTCGCTCGGGGGTGAGTGTGTGTGTGTGTGTGTGTGTGTGTGTGTGTGTGTGTTTCTGTTTTGCGTGTGTGTATTGAAGAGCTCTGCTATCAGAGAGGCGCACGTTGTCTTTAACTTCGCTCTGTGGGACATGATGATCAGAGACAGTGGTTGGGAATCAGAGGGTGAAGCTTTCTGTGTTTTGTTGTGTCAGACGTTTAAAGGTGATCCGAAGGTGGACTGGTTTTCATGGTGGGAGCCAACACTTGGGGCTTTGCAGAGAAGTGAAGTGGATGAACAGACTATATTCCTGATGGTACCACCATAATGGTCTTGAAACTGTGGCACACGTTGGCTTCGTGGCTGTGACAGCACATCCAGAATTTGTAGGGGGGCTGCTTCCCCTGCTGTCCACTGACACTGAAAAATCAGCATGTACTTCACATGGGGACAGGGGCAGAGCAGGTAGGGAGTGTCTGCAGCTCAGCCTGGGGTCCAGTTTGCCCAGGAAAGCTATCCCAGGCATTTGTGTTGGGAGCAGGTGGTGGTGGGGATATTATCTCTACAGAGGCTGAAAAATCAGATGTCTACGGTGTTTCTTAGTGGGGGCACTGTTGGCATCTGGAGTGGGGCAGGACTGTTCCATTCACAGCAGGGAAATCAGCATCTCTGGCCCTAATCCTTTATTTATTAATTTTTTAAAAGATTTTTTTGATGTGGACCATTTTTAAAGTCTTTATTGAATTTGTTACAATGTTGCTTCTGTTTTATGGCCCCGAGTCATGTGGGACCTTAGCTCCGCGGCCAGGGCTCGAACCTGCACCCCCTGCATTGGAAGGCAAAGTCTTAACCACTGGACCGCTAGGGAAGTCCCCCTAATCCTTTAAATGCCAGCATTCTCATCTGAGTCTCGACCGGGGAAGAATCGGCTTCCAGACGAACTGGCGTTGGTGGTAGAGTGTATGTCCTTGCTATTGTAGGACCGAGGGCCCTGGGTTTTTACTGGCTGTTGGCCCTCAGCTGCTAGCGGCTGCCCCAGCTCCTTGTCACATGGGTGTCCCAACATGGCTGCTTACTTCTTCAAAGACACCCGGGAGGGAGATTCTCTGGAGCTGGTCTGCTTGCAAGATGGAGTCTTATAAAATGTAATGGGACCATGGAATGACATTTCATCTCTTTTATCATACTGTTCCAGCTAGAAGCAAGTCACAGGCCCTCCCCACACTCAAGGGGAAAGGATTCAACAAAGGTATGGTCACCCGGAGTCGGGGGTCATCGTGGACCACCCCAGAGTTTGCCTGCCACACACGGTATGGCCCAGAAACAATTAAGTGGCCGAGTAAGACACACTCTAGGCTGGAGCCAGTCTTTTTTTTTCTTCTGCTGGATTTGGATGTCTGGGGCCAAGGCAGGGTTTTGGATGTGCTTATCTTAATGCCTTAGGAAGTGTGAAGAAGGGAGTGATTTGTCAAATTTCCGATTTGTCAAAAGCGATACGTATAGTTTGCTTAATTTTTAACTTTCTTGGGTGAAAGGTTAAATTAACAAGTGAGACAAGAGAGGGGAGGTAGCCCCATGGGAATCAGCATGTGTTACTTGGGGAACGTTCTCACTTGCATAAAGGTCCCACTTTGTGTGTCCCTGTTCTCGGGGCTGAAATCCACGCCCTCCAACGGTCTGCTCTGTTGGATGTGATTTTCCAGCACTGGTTATCTGTCTGTCCTTCAGGCTGGCTCCTGTTCCCTTTCTGACCGAGACCAACAATATCTGTCCTCAACATCCAGGTTCAGCCACCTGGACCAGGGGGAGCCCTACCTGCTCTGTGGTCATGAGCACGGTGGCCTCCTCGCCTTGACTCTTTCCCCTGCCCTGTAATCTGTCCAAGTTTAAATTGTGGTCTGAAATGAGCTCTCAGCAGAGCCTGCCTTTGCCAGCCTCCAGGTGCCTAGTGGGAGAGGCGCACATCTCTCTCTGTGGTTAATTTATCACAGAGAAAGTGGTTTGCCGGGGAATCCAAATTAAACGTATCTTTACACATCCTCAAAGTGCTCCAGCGCCCAGGGCTGGGCTTCTCTCAGAAAGTGATTCGAACACCAGATGTTCCCTGGCATTACTCTCCTCGACAGCATGTGATTGTCTGAAATGTGTCCCAAGCACTCTTATCCTAAGAATGTTCTGGGGACCCCCCGCATCAGAATGGCAGCCTGTTTGAAAACATAGCACAGTTGGGTTCCGCCCCAGACTTGCTGGATCACAAGGTTTGGAGGTAGGATCCAGATACCTGTCAGTAGGTGATTCTCATGTGCTTAAAAGCCCGAGAACCTCTGGTCCATAGGGTTCCAGTGCCTCCCTCCCGTGACCATGGTAGCTTTCGTCCCTTACTGGACATCTTCCGCCCTCAGTCTGATATTTATGGAGCGCCCAGAGACAGATGACACCTTAGATAGAGACCTTTCATTCTACCAACACTTATTAAGCACCTCCAGTTTCCCAGGCATGGCTCTCAGAACCGTGGATAATGCAGGAAACAAAACATTAAAAAAAAAACCAACAAAAAAACCCTCCCCACTCTCCTGGTGCTTCCATCCAGTGGGGGAATGCAGAGAATAAACAAGGGAAGCAAAGTTTGGGAGTATGAAATAGGGCTTTTGTTTTCGATCGGGTGGTCTGGAAAAAGCTCAAAGAGATGACATTTGCCCAAACCTGAAGGAGATGAGGGAGTGAGTCCTGTGGGTGTCAGGGGAGAGCTTTCCAGGCAGAGGGAACAGCAAGAACAAAGGTTTAAAGACAGGAAGACACGTGCTGTTCTAGGAACCACGAGGAAGCCAGCTCCCGGCCAATACAGAATGTTAGCGTATTTCACACCATAAAATATGCATTTTTTAGACCGTTGCCATTTAAAGCTACAGGTAAATTATGGGAAGCGTTTCTTTAATTTGAGAATATTCGGCCAATGAAAATTAATCCACTGTAAATGGGAACGTAAACTCATGTAGAAAATCTTGAGAAAAAGGAAACGCGATTGGGATTTTTCTTCTTCCTTGAGAAATGAAAGAAAGACACACAAACAAGTTTGTCTTATCTTACAGTAAACAAAATTCGGGCTCAGTAACTCCCTTTCTGTGCCGCTCGGAACAAAGCATGCACTGCCCGTTGACAATTTTTTGTTGTTATTTTCCTCCAATTTTATATAACTGCACAGTATTGCATTTTTCATTTCACACTTGACATTGCCAACAGGATCACAAAGAAGGATCAACTTAGCGGAAGTATTTCAGGGCTTTTCCCCAGTTTCCCCAAGAGCTTCACTCTGCCTTGCTATTCAGACTGCTCTCTTTTGAAGCACTTATCTTTTCTCGTTGATTTTCCCTCCTTCACTTGTGAACTGTCAGGAGATACGTCTGGAGGGGTGGTTGGTGGAGCTCTGCTGGATCCTCTTCCACTGTAGCTTTGCTGGCATTTGTCAGTCCTCCAATGCTACAAGATTCGGTGGTTTCGCTCTGCAGTAGATGTGCATTGCGTTTGCGTTGTATTTACGGCGGACGATCAGCAGAGCCTGACAGCCCACCCTTACCAAAGGCAGAGATGCTGCAGCAGGGCTGCAGTAGGTGTCACTGTCAACCAAGGGTCAAGTGAGAGTGGGGACTGATTTCCTTAAGGCTCAGTTCATCAACAAATATTGATAGTTTCTTAGTCTGCCAATGTATTCTCCTCTATGTAATCCCTTAACTTCAAGAATACAGAAAACAAATAGTTGTATAATGAAGACCCTATCGAAGTATGAATGTAAGGTTTTTATTGTGAATGTCAGGAAGTAGTTGTTATATAAATGAGCCGGAGATGGTCCCTGTAGGTTGGCCCCTGTGTTGTTTATTTCTTCATAGCAGACTGGGACCTGTTAGCTCAGGAGCCAAACTCAGTTTTTTACACATCTAATTGTTTTAAATATACCCTAAATAAGCCTATTTTAGCCATTTAGAGCCTGCTCTGCATACCCTGCAAAACTGTTCCCAGTGTCTGTTAGCCATAGACCTTGTAGCTGTAAGACCTCAAGCTGCAGCTGCCCTTTGGAGCTGTTTGACCTGGAGACTTCCCACAGTGCTGCCTAGTGACATGTAAGCGCCCTCTCTGATCCTCTTCTCCCTGGGGTTCCCTGCCCTCTTCCCCTTCTGGCTAGTGGCCCTCATGCCATGTCATTTGGACGGTCTTAGGGTATGAGAGACTTAACGCATCCCACAAACTTGTCCAATTGCTGCCTAGGTAAAGCTTGTTGCGTGCTACTGCCACCTTGTGGTCATATCTTTCCCTTGCTCAGCCCCCAGATCCCTCAAGCTCATTACAGTGCTGAGACCATTAATCGCTGTCACAAGGTTTAGATTATTGTAGTTTTTAAATAACAAGAGTTAAGAATATCACCAAGCCTAAAAATATTTCTCTAAAACAAACTTAATGAATATTCAAGACATGGATTTTTCTGGGCTTAGATTGTTCCAACAAATAGAATCTAAAATTGGGAAGGATTTGGACTAAGAACTGGGATTTTGGAACAATTTTGTAACTTGTGTGTAGGAGGGAGGCAGAACCTCAGTAATTTGGCTTCAGGCTTGTGGTTTTGATTCCTACCATCCATTTCTTCTGTTGTAACTCGAATTTCCTTTTGGGAGCCACTCCCTGCCGATCCCAGATGGGATTAATTTCACTCTTAGGGCAGGATGGTCCTTGTCTGGGTAAACCTATAAGCATTGTCCTTTCACCCCCTAGGCCACAGTTATAGGTCCAAGGCTGAGTGCTCAATCAGATTCAACCAATGAAAACCTGGCTCCAGGAGTTTGTTCTAGGACAGTCTTGCTTTTCCCTTGTGGATGAGGCGGTGAGATCAAGAGCTGTTGGCAGCCATGCTGTGACCACAAGAAGAGAGCCTATCGGTGCCCAAAACCCACATATGTGAGAACTGAACAGAGTCAGGTGCCTAGGGAAGTGGGGACATCATTTGAACCTTTGTGGTGAGCTGCTTCTAAAGCTGGTCCTACTTCTGGACATTGAGGTAGACTAGACATGAACCAGGATTGGATTATTTCTTCGGTCAACGACAACCACAGAAAATTTCTGAGACTTTCTCAGGTGCACACTGATGTCCTTTGAACCCAAAGCGTCGAGGGTTCAAGTGTAGAGTAACCTTTATGGAAAAAATAAATAAAAGGATGTACTACGGCAAATGGAGGGTTTGCGCCGTCTTGGGATATGAGAGGAACTTCCTGCCAAGGAAAAGGAGTCAAATCAGGGAAATCATATCTAGAGAGGAGGTGGCTGGGGTCCTGCGTGGAGACTTGGAGCAGTTACAAAGGACATCGCACAGGGAGGGGGCTTGATGCCTGACTGTATGATCTCTGGGGAGTATGCAGTAGTTCATGGTGAGAAAAGTCATAATAGCTAACGCTGATCAGTTTCTTTGTCCCAGGTATTCTTCTAAGCACTTTATATACAGTGATTCACTTAATCTTCATACAAACTACACTGTAGGGAGATATTATTATTACACACATTTCGTAAACGAGGAAACTGAGTCACAGATGTTCAGTGATTGGTATCCAAACTCTCACAGTTAGTTCATTGTCATCATCTCTAACTCCACCACCTCCCTGACCTTCATCCTTAGAAGCATCCAGCTCTCCTAGGCAGGTAGGAAAGCCTGGTGCTCCATAACCATCCAAAGGCAAAAATAATTAGAATGTATTTCTTTTTGGGAAGAGATAGTTAGGGAGTTTGGGATTGACACACACACACCGCTTTATTTATTTATTTATTTATAACATCTTTATTGGAGTATAATTGCTTTACAATGGTATGTTAGTTTCTGCTTTATAACAAAGTGAATCAGCTATGCATATACATATATCCCCATATCTCTTCCCTCTTGCATCTCCCTCCCTCCCACACTCCCTACCCCACCCCTCTAGGTGGTCACAAAGCACCGAGCTGATCTCCCTGTGCTATGCGGCTGCTTCCCACTAGCTATCTATTTTACATTTGGTGTGTATATATGTCCATGCCACTCTCTCACTTCGTCCCAGCTTACCCTTCCCCCTCCCCATGTCCTCAAGTCCATTTTCTAATAGGTCTGTGTCTTTATTCCCGTCTTACCCCTAGATTCTTCATGACCTTTTTTTTCTTAGATTCCATATATTTGTGTTAGCATACGGTATTTGTTTTTCTCTTTCTGACTTACTTCACTCTGTATGACAGACTCTAGGTCCATCCACCTCACTACAAATAACTCCATTTCTTTTCATGGCTGAGTAATATTCCATTGTATATATGTGCCACATCTTCTATATCCATTCATCTGTCGATGGACACTTAGGTTGCTTCCATGTCCTGGCTATTGTAAACAGAGCTTCAATGAACATTTTGGTACATGACTCTTTTTGAATTATGGTTTTCTCAGGGTATATGCCCTTTAGTGGGATTGCTGGGTCGTATGGTAGTTCTATTTTTAGTTTTTTAAGGAACCTCTATACTGTTCTCCATAGTGGCTGTATCAATTTACATTCCCACCAGCAGTGCAAGAGGGTTCGTTTTTCTCCACACCCTCTCCAGCATTTATTGTTTGTAGATTTTTTGATGATGGCCATTCTGACTGGTGTGAGATGATATCTCATTGTAGTTTTGATTTGCATTTCTCTAATGATTAGTGATGTTGAGCATTCTTTCATGTGTTTGTTGGCAGTCTGTATGTCTTCTTTGGAGAAATGTCTCTTTAGGTCTTCTGCCCATTTTTGGATTGGCTTGTTTGTTGTTTTGATATTGAGCTGCATGAGCTGCTTGGAAATTTTGGAGATTAATCCTTTGTCAGTTGCTTCATTTGCAAATATTTTCTCCCTTTCTGAGGGTTGTCTTTTCGTCTTGTTTATGGTTTCCTTTGCTGTGCAAAAGCTTTTAAGTTTCATTAGGTCCCATTTGTTTATTTTTATTTCCATTTCTCTAGGAGGTGGGTCAAAAAGGATCTTGCTGTGATTTATGTCATAGAGTGTTCTATGTTTTCCTCTAAGAGTTTGATAGTGTCTGGTCTTGCATTTAGGTCTTTAATCCATTTTGAGTTTATTTTTGTGTATGGTGTTACAGAGTGTTCTAATTTCATTCTTTTACATGTAGCTGTCCAGTTTTCCCAGCACCACTTATTGAAGAGGCTGTCTTTTCCCCACTGTATATTCTTTCCTCCTTTATCAAAGATAAGGTGACCATATGTGCGTGGGTTTCTCTCTGGGCTTTCTATCCTGTTCCATTGATCTATATTTCTGTTTTGGTGCCAGTACCATACTGTGCTGATTACTGTAGCTTTGTAGTATAGTGTGACGTCAGGGAGCCTGATTCCTCCAGCTCTGTTTTTCTTTCTCAAGATTGCTTTGGCTCTTCGGGGTCTTTTGTGTTTCCATATAAATTGTGAAATTTTTTTGTTCTAGTTTTGTGAAAAATGACAGTAGTAGTTAGATAGGGATTGCATTGAATCTGTAGATTGCTTTGGGTAGTAGAGTCATTTTCACAGTGTTGATTTTTCCAATCCAAGAATATGATATATCTCTCCATCTATTTGTATCATCTAATTTTTTTCATCAGTGTCTTATAATTTTCTGCATACAGGTCTTTTGTCTCCTTAGGTAGGTTTATTCCTAGATATTTTATTCTTTTACTTGCAGTGGTAAATGTGAGTGTTTTCTTAATTTCACTTTCAGATTTTTCATCATTAGTGTATAGGAATGCAAAAGATTTCTGTGCATTAATTTTGTATCCTCTGCAGGGAATTCTCTGCATGGGGCAGAGCAGGAGGGAAGGGGAGCAGGTTTTGGAGTCAGGGGATCTGGTTTCTAATCCTGGCTCTGTCACTGTCTAGCTCTGTGACTTCCAGCTGGTTGCTCCCTCTGGGGGTGTGAGGGTCACAGTTTGATCATCAGGACATTGGGAACAATAGTAATCATCCTGACCATGGGGCTGCTTGGTCAAATTGCCCTGTGATCCGTGTATGTGGAAGAATGTGATAAGCCATTACAGTGGCAAGTACTGGTAGAAATGAGGAGGTGCTCTTGACAGTGGGAGGACTCTGCTTATGGAGACATGCATTCTGGAACATTCTCTCCAGTTGCCCCTTTGGCAGCAAGATGGAATGGCTGGAAACAGGGATACAATGAGACGCCTCTATTCATGGCTTGCATAAATTAATTCCCGGAACTTTGTGATGGCAAGAAAGAAAGCTTTGAGGAGTTAGCATATGTAGTCACCAGAATTCAACAGGAAAAACCATCCAGTTGGGACAAAGAATGGCGCCTGAATCTCCGGAGGGGGTCAGGAACGCCAAATGCAAGAGCGAGCAGGTGTACGTCTTAGCATCTGTGTAAGGTCCTATAAGAAGGGAATACAGGAAGCAGAAACTTTAAAAAATTTAATTAGATACGCAAGTATTTGAGCCCCCTAATTCCACCCTGGGGTTCCTTATGGTAGGCAGCAAAATCAGGGGCTTTAGGACAACCCTTGAGTCCAGAACATTCTCTCCTGCTGCTTGAAATTCTGACTTTAGGGATTCCCTTCTTTGGGTCCTTTTTGGATTTTGATAAATCCTTTTTTAAAGTTTCAGTCGCTCCTGGGAGGGTCCATTCACCTGTTTTTTCTTCTTTTCTTTCTTTTTTAATTGAAGCAAATTTCACATAACATAAAATGTACCATTTCTAAGTGAATAATTCACTGCCGTTTAGTACACAGTGTTGTGCAGACACCGCCTCTATCTAATTCCAAGACATTTTTATGACCCAAAAGGAAACCCCATATTAGCTAAGCAGCTACTCCTCGTTCTGCTCCTCCCCGCCCCTGGAAACCACTGATCTGCTTTCTATCTCTGTGGATTTACCTCTTCTGGGTATTTTATGTAAACGGAACCATACAATACATGGCCTTTTGTGTCTGGCTTCTTTCACTTGGAATGATGTGTTTATTTTATTTTATTTTATTTTTTTGCGGTACGTGGGCCTCTCACTGTTGTGGCCTCTCCCGTTGCGGAGCACAGGCTCCGGACGCGCAGGCTCAGCGGCCATGGCTCACGGGCCCAGCCGCTCTGCGGCACGTGGGATCTTCCCAGACCGGGGCACGATCCCGCGTCCCCTGCCTCAGCAGGCGGACTCTCAACCACTGCGCCACCGGGGGAGCCCTGGAATGATGTTTTTGAGGTTCATCCGCGTTGTAACATGTATGAGCACTTCATTCCTTTTTGTGGCTGAATAGTATTCCGTGATACGTATATATCACATTTTGTTTATCCTTTCATCACGTGATGGGCATTTGGGTTGTTTCTGCCTTTTGGCTGTTGTGAGCAGTGCCGCCATGAGGTGCATGTACAAGGGTTTGCCTGAGTATCTGTTTTCAGTTCGTTTGGGTCTATATAAAGGAGTAGAATGACTGAGTCATACAGTAATTCTATGTTTAACTTTCTGAGCATATGCAAAGCTGTTTTCCGCAGTGGCTGCACCATTTTACATTCCTACCAGCAGTGTACAGGGGTTCCAGTTTCTCCACATCCTTATCAACGTTTATTATTTTCTCTTTTTTGATGATAGCCATCCTCGTGGGTGCGATGTGGTCTCTCATGGTTTTGATTTGCGTTTCCCTGACTAATGATGCTGAGCATCTTTTCATGTTCTTGTTGGCCACGTATATCTTCTTTGAAGAAACATCTATTTTCAGATTGAGTTATTTGTCTTTTTTTGTTGTTGAGTTGCAAGAGCTCTTTATATATGCTGGATACTAGACCCTTATCAGAGATATGATTTGTGGATGTATCCTCCCATTGTATCCTTTCACCTACATTCATATGTTTTTAATTGCATCTTAGACCCTGCTATTATGTGTGGATTTGATTAATAAAACTCTTGGAGGGAATCTTTGCTTCTAAGTTCTTGGTGGCAGTGGAATGTCTGTCCTGATGGATCTGTCTTTGCTGATGCTCCTGTAACTCCTGCACACATACCATTTTTTGGCATCGTGGCATTCCTTTTGCCTTCTCTGTGGAAAAGGATGCCCAGAGCCCCACTGGGCATTTCTTATTAGTCCACAGGCCTCTGGGAAGCAGAGGGGGTTCAGGTACCTTCACAGCTAAGCATGTGCTGACCCTCTGCAGCATTAGTTCATGCACCCGGAAGTCCAATGACACCCTTTTCGTATTACTTACATTTAGTTAAGCACAGCAAGCAGCTTGGCTTTCCATGGCCCTGTCTTCCTCCTGATTGTTCTCCAGACGAGTCCACAGCATCTGGGCAAGTCCCAAGGCCATTGTCAGAGAACTTGGATGTTGCCTTGCAATCCCCGTGGTTACAGAGGAGATGTATTCTGATTAGTAGCAACATGAAGATAGTTTTAGGAGCAGGGAAGAAACGGCAGACAATCCAGGCTGGGAACTCTCTTTGGCCTTTGCTCAACGGCTGAAGCAGCTGGGGCCCTGGATTCTTCCTTGGGGAATTGAGTTCTGCAAGCATCGTACCAGGCAGTCCTTGGCCACTTCAGCCTGCCTGAATGCTGTGTTTCTTTTGCTCCTCTGAGGACCGCATGGTCCCACTGTTTCCTCTTCACAGTGTGATCAGTGCTGCCCGCCTCCCCCTCAGTCCCCTGGATGGCACGGCCCCTGTGGCCTCTCAGACCCTCCCACCTCATGGGGGCCCTTCCCCATCCCCAGGGGAAGAACCGGGCCCCAGATTCCATCCACGCCTGCCAGACACATCCGTCTCGCCTCCGTCCCACGGGACCCCTGAAACAGAAAGCGATCTGGTTCCCAACACACCGATCAGACAG
Source organism: Lagenorhynchus albirostris (assembly GCF_949774975.1). NCBI lineage: Eukaryota > Metazoa > Chordata > Mammalia > Artiodactyla > Delphinidae > Lagenorhynchus > Lagenorhynchus albirostris. The sequence continues at coordinate 83,534,930 of NC_083108.1, forward strand.
AAAATTAACAGACGTGGCAAAACGCTGGGGCTCCTACTTTGGGGCGCTTGTAAAAGTAACAGGACACTTAGTTTTCAAAGGAAAGGCATTATGGCCACTCTTCCCTACATGTCCCAGAGGAAAGGGGAGAGCTGTTCTAGCTCCCTGTTTTGAACTAAAATGGTCATATACATATATATTTATATATATATAATTTTTTTCCTACCCCACAGAATTAAGGCAGCAGCAGGTGTGAAAATAACCGCAGTGAGAGTCAGCAGCGAAGACCAGTGGGCAGTCCAGGAAGAAATTGACAATGACAGTGTTCAGACAGCAGCCACCCTCACCTGCGTGGGTCATCACCCGGACGCACAGAGCAGGTAAGCGCTGAGATGCTCACGGTACCTCGGCAGTGGTGGGTTGGGGATGGTTGCAAATGCTGACGGGAAAATAAAGAGTGTATAAATGAAGAGGTGCCTCTGCATTTTTATTTTCTGTGCCTTTTTTTAAAAAAAATATTTATTTTTTTATACAGCAGGTTCTTATTAGTTATCCACTGTATACATATTCGTGTATACATGTCAATGCCAATCTCCCAGTTCATCCCACCACCACCCTCCCCCCGCTCCACGTTCCCCCCTTGGTGTCCATACGTTTGTGCTCTACCTCTGTGTCTCTATTTCTGACCTGCAAACCGGTTCATCTGCACCATTTTTCTAGGTGCCTCTGCATTTAATGGGAGATGTGTTCCTTTGAATTCATCAGCTCAGCTCCGTCCTACAGCTTCTGAATGTATTATCGGATGTGCTGCAGGATGAGGGCTTTATCCTTTCTGCTCTTTATACATCAACGACCTAATTAGGTTGGCAGTCTCAAAAATTACCTGAACTCCTGTTTGTCACAGTGCGGGGTTTGATAACCATTATTTAAAAATTTTATTATTGTTACTGTTATTGTTGGCAGTGAAGAGCTGAAGAATGAAGTGGGGAAAATAGAAATGATTTAAGAGGCAAGGGGGAAATGTACATTTTAATGAGTGAACTGAGGGTGCCTCTAGCTGTCACGTAATTGTCTCCCAGTGCTTAAAGGTAGTGGTTTTGCAGCTATCACACCTGGGTATTGGCATATGGGCTCGGGATGTGAAGTTGGGGAACTTGGCACTGCTGGCAGGTCTTCTCCAGCTCCGATAGCAGCCTTGGGTTTTATGGGGCTGAGCTTGCCTGGGAAGCAGAAGGAGGTTGTTGCTAATAATCTTGCATCTGGGCTCCCAACAGGCAGAACGAGCTCTCACCCCTGTTGCCACAGTCTTTTCTACAGTCTCTTGGCCTCTCTTCTCTTCCCTTTTGACCGAGCAATGCTGGCCATGCAGTTCCCCTGGCTTTAAAACCACCAATGACTCCCACTTCAGCCAGGATGAGACCCCTACTCCTCAGGGTGGCATAGAGCCCTGTTTAGATCTTTCACTTATCATCTTCTAGTGTCATCACCTGTTCTCTTTTCTTTCGTTTCTTGTTTTGTTTTTTTTCTCTTTTTGCCACACTGCGTAGCATGCAGGATCTTAGTTCCCCGACGAGGGATTAACCCTGTGCCCCCTGCAATGGAAGGGCAGGAGTCTTAACCACTGGACCACTAGGGAAGTCCCTCTTTTCTTGTTTCTAAACCCTTTGAGGTCCACGATGTTGGGCACCAGAGGGGCACTGGGTGAATGAGTGAGGGAGCTGGTGGGCGGGTGGGTGGGAGCATGAGAAATGGAGAGATTGTGTGAAGCTCTTGCCTTTTCTACTGGGTTTCTAGGCCGAGGGCTGTCTCTGCTTGGGTGACCTCAGCCAACCTCCGCTAGAACTCTGTTCTGCCTGGTTTTGAAGAGCTCTTTCCAAGGGAAAGAGTCACTCAGGTTGAGTGATCAGAAGCCTCTGACTAGGAATATTGATCAGGTGGTCTGGGTTCCTCTCACTCCCAGCGCAACATTCCGGTCATCATCCTTCACATCCCTTGACAGAGCTTTTAGTCTGCAGCCTCATGTGACCCATGGTTTCCCTGGAAATCTGAATCTGCTGTCTGAACACTCCCCTATCCTGAGCTGTCGATACCTGGAAAGAGTCTAGGATTTTTATATTTGCTCAGTTGCAGGTACTAGAATTCTCACCTAAAAGTGGCTGCAACAATAGGATTTTGTCATCTCATGTGACAGGAAGCTTGGAGGTGGGTGGTTCCGTGGTTGGTTCATCCAGCAGCACAATTGTGTCACCCAGGTGCATTCTGTCTTCCTACTCCATCACACCCAATTCACTGGCTGTCATCCTCCAGCTTGTTTCCTCACGGCTGCAAGATGGCTGCAGCAGTTCCAGGCATCACAAACTTATCTAGTTGTATACAAAGACTGGAAGGGAGGGGGGCTTCTCTTTTTGCCGGGAAAGAAGACCTTTCCAGCTGGAAAGAAGACTTGCCCTGGAAGTCTAAGATCTCATCAGTAGTTCCATGCCTTTGCTCAAGAAGCAGGGTAGTCTGGAAAGTTGAATATCTGGTATTACTTTCAGGCTTTGTACTGAGAGATAGTCTTTGATGTCAGGGAGAAGGATGGTCAGCTAGCAGTATCTGCCACGCTTCTTAAAGGTGGGATGTGTCCAGGGTCGTGCCTTGATCTCTGTTTTGACTCCACTGGAAGACTTCCTCTTGGTTTTGCTGGGGTGTTTATCCGGTGGACTTTGTCTGACTGATGCCCTTAGGTACCACACGATTGAAGCCCACGCAGAAAGGGCTCCTTGACTCCTTGTGCAGATGGAGAAATTCGGGGGGACGGGTGCCAGAAGTGTCTGGATGCAGGATTCTTAGCAACCTGGCTCTGTCTTTCCTCTGGGTTGGCATCATCTCCAGCAGGTCTTCCCAGCATCAATCCTACTGGCTTGGTCACTTCAGGGAGAACGCTGTTCTGCTCCATCACATCCAGCACAAGTCTTGGGGCTGCTCATCACTGGCTCTGCCTGGAGTAACGTGGATCTTGTACTCACTCTGAACCAATCTCTGTAGCCAGCTGTAAAAGTAGGGGATGGGTGGGGTTTCCCTGGTGGCGCAGTGGTTGAGAGTCCGCCTGCCGATGCAGGGGACGCGGGTTCGTGCCCCGGTCCGGGAAGATCCCACATGCCATAGAGCGGCTTGGCCCCTGAGCCATGGCCGCTGAGCCTGCGCGTCCTGAGCCTGTGCTCCGCGGCGGGAGAGGCCACAACAGTGAGAGGCCCGCGTACCGCAAAAAAAAAAAAGGGGGGGATGGGTGAACCCACCTGAATGACTTGGGCTTAGAGTACGGGAGAGGGTTCTTGGGGGAAAATGGGAGGGCAGAAACAAGAGGTGGCCAGGAAGTGACGACAGTCCTGCTGACCCTCTTATAGGGCTGGAGGAGCCCCAGTGGGATGCCTGGACTTACACCCTCAGAAGTCACCGTGTGGGTCTCTAACGGCCGTCTCCGTGGTCTGCACATGGGAAATTGACTTGGTTGACATACTGGCTGATGGAGTGGTGATGTTTTAAATTGAAGGGAAAACACAGGCTGTGGTTATCACTTTCGGTTCTGAGAGAATCAATTTTGCATTTTCTTTAGAAGAGATTAAAAAAGTTACAAGAGAAAAAAAGTTGTTACATAACCAGAGTTACATAAGTATCAGACATTGCAGCATCGTCTTCTCTTACTTCACTTTCCGTTTTTGCCCTTCCCTGTGCTGTTAGAAGGGCAGGGATTGTTGCTGGCATGACAATTTATGCTTATCTAATATCCCTCTAAAATCGCTTCCATAATCTAAATAAATAATTGCTTCTTTTTATACTTTTTTTTGGTTGTTGAATTGTGAGATCAAATGAGGTGTGAAATACCAGCTCATGGACTGTGTTTGTCAGGCTAACAAAGTGAATCTGTGAATATATCCCTAACAAAACATCCCGAGGAAAGCTGTTATCTCTGAATTGTGACAACCTTGGGCGGAATAGGGTTTTTAATAGAATATAAGGTACCAACTGCCTGAAGTTCTGTGATAAGAATTAAAAATATGTCAGTATGGGAAGACTCAATGGGCTTGGTTAGGAAGGCAGAAAGGTCTTAATTCAAAATATTTTCATGAACACTCATTGTGAGGAAATGTGAGTAATAAAGATGGAAACCACAAGGGACTTCCCTGGTGGCGCAGTGGTTAAGAATCCACCTGCCAATGCAGGGGACACCGGTTCGAGCCCTGGTCCGGGAAGATCCTGTGTGCCACAGAGAAACTAAGCCCGTGCGCCACAACTACTGAGCCTGCGCTCTAGAGCCCGTGCTCCGCAACAAGTGAAGCCACTGCAATGAGAAGCCCGTGCACCGCAAAGAAGAGTAGCCCCCGCTCGCTGCAACTAGAGAAAGCCCGCGCGCAGCCACGAAGACCCTACGCAGCCAAAAATAAATAAAATTAAATCTTAAAAAAAAAGATGGAAACCACAAGATAACGAGTTGCATTGCCCAACGAAACGAGAAGGGATTAGAAAAATGAGCAAATTTGAAAGTGTTCAGAAAGGAGAAAATGAAACCAAGAGAAATGAAAGCCGGATGATGGACTCTTGGTTTGGGAAACCACGTGCAACCAGCTAGGTTGAGATGAGGTTGTTTCTTCAGTGATTTCTGTCTGGCCGTTGGGACCCAAACCTCAGAGAAAATAAGGTGCCACTCTGTGTGGTCAGAAACCACAATGCAGAGCTCATTCTCCTCTGAAAGTTGGTACAGAGGCAGAGAGAAGCTCCGGGAGTGCACCACAGAAACGGGAGTCTGTGCTTCTCCATAGGATAGAAAAGCCAAACCCTAAATTTACATTTGTTGTATATAATGAAAAGCATGGCAAAAACAAACTTCTGTAAATCGATTTTTGAGATTTTTCTGTGAAATTTCTTGAAAGAAATAGACACACCCCACATGATTGTAGCCCAGTTGAAGGTGAAATCGACCTCAAAGTTAAATGTTTACTGTGAAGTGTTACCATGTTTGAACATCTGGATTCACTGTTTCAGGAGTCTTTCTCGGCCTGCTCTAATCCAGAAGTGATTATAACGGGTTGAGCAGAAGAAGGGATCACCCTTTCAACTAACTTGACTAACGCATTGCCTTTTGTGAGATTTAGCAGTTGAACCTTAAGAAACAAACAATGGTGATAGAGGAAAAGTCACCATGTCGCGTGTCATTTTATGGATCCGTGAAACACGAACCAGTCTAAATCTTTTATTGTGCTTAAGGCGTCTTATTCAAGTTAGAGAAGAAGAAGGAGAAGAAAAGAAGGGGGAGGGGGAGGGAGAGGACAGGTCAGTGATGGTAACAGTTGCCTCTGTTTCTAAGAAGTATAAGTAGATTTTTCCCACCAGGCTCAGTTCAGGGTGGTTACTTTCCTTCTGTAAAATGTTTTATTGAGACGTAAAAGCTAGAACACGTGGAACGTTGTGGTACGTCTCTGAGGGCAGTTCTGTGTGATCGTGTTCCTTATTTATTTGAAAAACTTCTTGAAAAACCATATCATTTGGTGCCTGGCACCGTTGTAAGTCTTTGCGGGAAAACACACTTTTAAAAGTCGGAAATCCTAGAGCCCTAGGAGGCAGATAACTATTATCGTTCCCATTCACCAGATGTGTAAACTGAGGCACAGTTTCAGTGATTCCCCCAGGTCTCAGAACCAGTCAGTAGCCAAAGCACTCTGCCTTTCGGGTCCACGGTCTTGTCCACGACACTGGGCTCTTCACGAGGCACAAGGAGATGCCCCTGCTGTGCACTCTCCTTCCCCCCCACCCCATCTTTCAGCTCTCTTGCCTTAAGTGGACTGAGAACTCAGTAAAAAGCAGCGTCCACAGCACTAGCAGACCATCTAGCATGTGGAAATAGGCGCTGTAGTGAGTTGAAGGGTGGCCCCTCAAAGGATGTGTCCACATCCGAATCCCTGGAACTTGTGAATGTGACCCTGTTTGGAAAAAGGGTCTTTACAGAGGTAACTCAGAATCTTGAGAAGAGGTGATCATTCTGGATTATCTGGGCAGGCCCTCAATCCAATGATGTGTCCGTATAAGATATGTTCATTGCAGCTCTATTTATAATAGCCAGGACACGGAAGCAACCTAAGTGTCCATCATCGGATGAATGGATAAAGAAGATGTGGCACATATATACAATGGAATATTACTCAGCCATAAAAAGAAATGAAACTGAGGTATTTGTAGTGAGATGGATGGACCTAGAGTCTGTCATACAGAGTGAAGTGAGTCAGAAAGAGAAAAACAAATACCATATGCTAACACATATATATGGAATCTAAAAAAAAAAGGGTCATGAAGAACCCAGGGGCAACACAGGAATAAAGACACAGACCTACTAGAGAATGGACTTGAGGATATGGGGGCGAGGGATGGGTAAGCTGTGACGAAGTGAGAGAGAGGCATGGACATATATACACTACCAAACATAAAATAGATAGCTAGTGGGAAGCAGCCGCATAGCACAAGGAGATCAGCTCGGTGCTTTGTGACCACCTAGAGGGGTGGGACAGGGAGGGTGGGAGGGAGGGAGACACAAGAGGGAATAGATATGGGAACATATGTATATGTATAACTGATTCACTTTGTTATAAAGCAGAAATAGCACACCACTGTAAAGCAATTATACTCCAATAAAGATGTAAAAAAAAAATAGACACACAGAGGAGCAGGCCACGTAAAGATGGAGGCTGAGATGGGAGGGGTGCAGCCACAAACCAAGGAAGCCTGGTGCCACCAGAGGCTGGGCAAGGCATTGAGTGGATCCCCCCTGGAGGCCCTGATGGCACCTTGGTTTTGGAGCTCTGGCTTTCAGAACTGTGAGAGAATAAATCTCTATCGTTTTAGGCCATTACATTTTTGGTAATTTGTTGAAGCAGCCCTAGGAAACGAATACGGGGGCTTAATGACTACTTGGCAAATCAATAAATCAAGGCATCTCAATCCTAGATGTCTCTCAGAATAGCCTGGGAGTCTCTAAAAAGCACACACTCCTTAGACCCTACCCCTAATTGGGTCACAGGCATTGTTATTTAAAAAAAAAAAACCCTAGTGATTTTAATGTGTAGCCAGGGATACAGGAATAAATGAAATGTTAATGAATTTAAGCACCATAAAGAAGATAAAGGTACTTTGTTGTTTAAACAATTTTAGGATTGGAAAATGATTGACTTAGAACACGGAATTCTTGGGTTTACAGTAGCATTTGCCACTGCACGCCTGGAGACCCCTGAGTACCAGCTGTCGCAACAGTTCAAAATCAAGATTTGATGCATAGAAACGTATCGTGCCCTGGACTCGTCTGTAATTCTCTCTAGAAAGTGGCAACAGAATTCACCTATAGGAAACAGAGGACTCTTCCCCTCCCCGCAAAAGGGACCAGACCAGCTGAAGAAAAGAAAACAAATATTTAAAAAATATTTCTCCTCTTTTCCTAACCAGTGGGAAACTCTTTGTTCATTTATGCAGCTGGCTAGTTTCAGCCTAAGTGTAATGGGCAGCTTCTTACTTCAAAAGGAATAGGTGTTTAGCTGTAGAAAATTTAGAAAATACAACTGAGTAAAATGGAGAAGGTAAAGGTCATCTCTGAACCAAGGTATGAGTCATAGGCAGCCATTGTTAATATTTTGATGAGTATATCTGCACATGCTCATTTGTTCACATGTATATACATAAATACATGATTTTTGTCAATACTAGAATTTGTTTACCTTTGAAAGCTGTTGTTTTCTGTAATAATGTAGAATAAATACATGGCAGCATCTTTTCATGTCATTAGATATTTAACCATCAAAAGAATTATCAACCCTTTTGGAAAACTGATGCAAGTGGTGGATTCTTCCCCCCGCAAAACTACAAATAGGCACACATAAACATTGTTTTCTAACAATTTCAAATTAATGGGACCTTTCCGTGAACCTGTAACTTTTAACGTAATATTTTAAAGTGGTACAGTATTCTGTTGCTATGATAGAGGTGTGTTCCATTCATTTACCGTGTTTCGTTTTTTCCTCTTTAAAACATTGCTGCTGGCCATTTGCATGATGTTTTATGTTTTCCTCCTTTTAAACATTCTCTTTTTTTAAAAAACTAAAATGTCTGTTGCATATTCTTGTAGATAAGTCTTTAGGAGAGAAAGCTACAAGTGAATGGGTGGGTTCAAAAGACATGACTGTGTTTTAAGTTTGTGATGCTTTTGTGAGATTTTCCTGCCAGTTTACACTGCCAGCTGCGTAAGAGTGCCTAGTTCTCCGTTCCTTTGCCAACTTTGGGCATTGCCTTAAAAAGATAATTTGATAGTTGAAATATGGCTGTCTGCTTGCATTGACATAATTTCTGGTGAAGTTTAACAATTTTCGTCATGTTTGACTGCAAATGTTTTTCCCCACTTGTTGTCTTTAGTGTCTTGTTTGTTTCTTTTGTTATTTTTGTATTCTGACTTTAGCGATGTTGTAGGCTTTTGTGTTGTCCAATCCAGTCATCATTTTCTTTCAAGTCAAGGGCTCCCACCTGGAGGAGGGATGGTGTAGGGACAAGCAGGACGCGTGAAAGGCTCTGTCAAAACCCACCCGTGAGGCGCTTCCCTGCTGGTCCAGTGGGTAAGACTCCGTACTCCCAGTGCAGGGGGCCTGGGTCTGATCCCTGGTCAAGGAACTAGATCCCGCATGCTGCAACTACAAAAGATCCCATTTGCAGCAACTAAGACCCGGCATAGCCAAATAAATACATAAATAAATATTAAAAAAAAAAAAAAAAAAGGCCACCCATCAGCCCAGCCTCTGAGTGGTGTCAGAGAGAACCAGAGCCAGACGCTGGTTAAAGTGGTGGAGAGAGATTTTATTCAGAAAGTATTGCAATGAGGGAAGCGAGACCCCAGGGTAGAATTGGGCTCCATTCCCAATGCAGTAAAGACAGCTGGAGCTTTACAGCCAAGAACAGAGTGGGCGTGGTGTCGGTAGGTGGCAGATTGCCAAAAGGAGACAGTGACGGTAAGGGGATTCTTGCTAGACTGACCAAACCAGATTCTTGCTGAGGGCAGGCCAGACCGATCAGACAGCACGTGTGGGCATGAGGAATTTGATCGGACAGGGAGGGTGATCAGCTATCAAGGGTGGGGTGGGATGTCTGTAAACTGACTTAGCAGGATTCTTGCTGTAATTGGGCTACGCAGGTGTGGCAAGGACACGGCCACTGTCAGGAGGAGGGAGGGCTCAGAGGAGCCAGTCTCAAGCTGGGTTAAAGCGAGAGTCTGTCCAGTGACTGCACAGGGCAGTGCCCACTGCCGGCCTGGCGGAGGCCGGTAGTGTGAGTGGGAATTAAACCTTGGTCATCTTAAGCCATTGAGGGTGGTTTTTTTTAAATTGAAGTGTAGTTGAATTACAATATTGTTTTAGTGTCAGGTGTACAGCAAAGTGATTTGTGTGTGTGTGTGTGTGTGTGTGTGTGTATTCAGATGATTTTCCTTTATAGGTTATTACAAGATATTGAATATAATTCCCTGTGCTGTACAGTAAATCCTTGTTGCTTATCTATTTTATGTATAGTAGTTTGCATCTGTTAATCCCGAACTCCTAACTTATCCCTCCCCCTTTCCCCTTTGGTAACCAGAAGTTTGTTTCGTGTCTGTGAGTCTGTTTCTGTTTTGTATCTAGAGTCATTTCATTACCAGCCTGAGCTGGAACCGAACTCAGGTTCGTCTGCCCATCGTCTCTCAAAAATTCAATGTTTGAGAGACAAGGGGTGGTGGAAGAAGAAAAATGCTTTATTCAGGAAGCTGGTGACCCCGGGAAGAGGGCAGACTAGCGTCCCCCAGATGATCTCCCCATCGCCGATCAGGGGGCGAGAGCTTTTAAAGGAAAGCTTCCAGGGTGTGCACGCGAGGGCTACGTGCAGAATAGCAGTCAGCTCCGATAGCCATCTTGAAACTGGTCGTGTGGTGGTCTGGTCAGCGTCATCTTCATTGTTTTAAGCACACTTCGTCTTCAGCTCCAGTGTTGGTTTATTCCCACTTTTCTTGAGGCCAGTTCCTGGAACTGTGCAAGCCGTGGATTCAGTGCGGCTCTAGACGGGGCAGCGTGTGTCATGGGTGTAGTCTGGTTATCACGCCATTAGCTTTTTCCCTCTGGTGGCTGTTTTAGTATCTGCAGAACGACTCAGGAATGTGTGTCAGACACTGTTATCTAAGTCCTTCAGGGAGGAACTAAAGATTCTGTGATGCTGTTGCCCTAACCATTAGCTGCCTCAGCCTTCTCTTTAGTGGCTCAGAGGAGGCCTGGGAGATTACAGCTTTTCTACAAACAAGAGACAGGGCACATGGAAGGGCCTTTGTGCATGGGAGGGCCCCTGAGGGCCCTGCTCGTTTTCAGTTTGTATTATTTTTTGATGCTACATGTAAGTGATATCATATAGTATTTGTCTTTCTGTATCTGACTTACTTCAGTAAGTGTAATATTCTCTGGGTGCATCCATGTTGCTGTAAATGGCAAGATTTCATTCTTTTTTATGGCTGAGTAATATTCCACTTTTTAAATACACACCACATCTTCTTAAACCAATTGTCTGTTGATGGGTACTTTCTATGTCTTGGCTATTGTAAATAGTGCTGCTATGAACATTGGGTGCATGTGTCTTCTTGAAGTAGAGTTTTTGTCTTTTCCTGATAGCCCAGAAGTAGGATTGCTGGATCACATGGTAGCTCTATTTTTAGTTTTTTAAGGAACCTCCATACTGTTTTCCATAGTGGCTGCACCAATTTACATTTCCACCAACAGTGCACGAGGGTTCCCTCTTCTCCACACCCTCTCCAGCATTTATTATTTGCAGACTTTTTGATGGTAGACATTCTGCACAGGGTGAGGTGATACCACATTATGGTTTTGAGTTGCGTTTCTCTGATACCCAGTGATGTTGAGCATCTTTTCATGTGCCTGTTAGGCCATCGAGGTTTGAATTCACTTGTTACCACAACGTGAGTAGTCTATCCTGACTGATACAAAGAGTATCCAAATATACAGTTAAAAAATATGAAGATTTTTTTGGAGCAGTTTCAGGTTTACAGAAGAATTGAGTGGAAATTACAGGAAATTCCCACATTACTCCCCGACATACGGTTTCCCCGTTATTAACACCTGGCATTATTAGTGTGGCACGTTTATTACAATTGATGAGCCAATATTAAAGATGCGTTCTTTGTTTTTTAAACTTAACTTTTATTTTATATTGGAATATAGTTGATTTACAGTGTTGTGTTAGTTTCAGGTGTATAGCAAAGTGGTTCAGATACACATACACAGATATCCATTCTTTTTCAGATTCCTTTCTCATATAGGTTATTATAGAATATTGAGTAGAATTCCCTGTGCTATACAGTAGGTCCTTGTTGGTTATCTATTTTATATATAGTAGTGTGTATATGTTCATCCCAAACTCCTAACGTATCCCTCCCCCCCTCACCTTTCCCCTTTGGTAACCATAAGTGTGTTTTCAAAGTCTGTGAGTCTGTTTCGGTTTTGTAAATAAGTCCATTTGTGTCGTATTTTAGATTCCACATATAAGTGATATCCTATGATCTTTGTCTTTCTCTGTCTGACTTACTTCACTTAGTGTGATGAAGGCGCATTCTTGTTAACTGAAGTCCACAGCATACGTTAGGGATCACTTTGTTGTACATTCTCTGGGTTTGGATGATACATAATGACACGTGTCCACCATGCCGGCATCATACAGAATACTTTCACTACCTTAAAAATCCTTTCTGCTTCACCTAATCATCCTTCCCTCCCTCCCCCCCAAACCCCTGGTCACCCCTGATCTTTTTATTATCCTTATAGTTTTGCGTTTTCCAGAATGTCATAGAGTTGGAATCACAGAACGTAGCCTTTTCAGATTGGCTTCTTTCGCTTAGTAACATGCATTTAAGGTTCCTCCTCTTTTCATGGCTTGAGAGCTCATTTCTTTTCAGCACTGAATGATATTCCATTGTCTGGATGAACCACGCTTTCTTTATCCATTCACCTGCCAAAGGACATCTTGCTTGCCTCCAAGTTTTGGCAGTTGGGAATAAAGCTGCCATAAACATCTGTGCGTGTAATTTTTGTGGGCTTAAATTTTTAACTCCTTTAGGTAAACACCGAGGAACGTGATTGCTGAACGTTATGGTAAGACTATGTTTAGTTTTGTGTGAAACTGGGAAACTATCGCTGAAAGTGACTGCACCATTTTTCATTCCCACCAGCGAAGAATAAGAGCTCCTGTCGCTGCCCCGCATCCTCACAGGTATTTGGTGGTGAGTGTTTTGGATTTTAGCTCCTCTAATAGGTGTGCAGTAGTTTCTCACTGTTGTTTGAATTTGCAGCTCCCTGAGAGTATGTGACGTGGAGCAGCTTTTCACGGGCTTATTTTCCATCTGTATCTCTTTTCTGGTGAGGTGTCTGGTCAGATCTTTGGCCCATTTTAAACACTGGGTTGTTATTTCTTATTGCTGTGTGTTAAGAGGTCTTTGTAGATCTTAGATGCCCATCCTTTATCAGTTATGCGCTTTGCAAATATCTTCTCCCAGTCTGTGGCTTGTCTTTTCATTCTCTTAATCAAATATACATATTGGGTAGCGATACCATGTAGGGAATAAGTTCAGAGGTTTCAAAGTGGCTACATTTATGTGATGAAGAAGTTTTCCTAATTCTCAGTATGGCTCGTTTGGAGCAGAAACCTGTATATTTGGGTGTTTGGGTGTGGTTTTTGCTAAAACAATGTGTCTTACTTTGTGCCGCTGAGTCTTCCTGCTGGCCAGGAGGGCCGTGCTGGCAGAGGACTGTATTCCTGGCAGGCTCATTCCTAGAAATTCCTTGTGGCCACCACATGGCCTCTGACTGTGGTCTCTCCCCACTAATCCGTTCTGCTACCAGCTGCCAGGCTAATCTTAAAATACCGCTTTCATCACCACCTAGTGGTTCCCTGTTGCCTGTCTCTGGAAGTCTAAACAATTGGCTTGACTTTTTATGGTCTTTTTAGAAGCAGGGTTCTCTCTGTCACCCAAGATGCTCAGAACTCTGGTGCAAGAGACAGATGCTGGGACAGCGAACTCAGCCAGTAGGTGGCGCTCTGTACAGTTTTAGGACAAGAGCCCAAGTGCAGCACAACAAAGAAGAGGATGCAATGGAGGAAAAGTCATCTCAGAGGAGGTGACATTTGAATTGGTCCTTAAAGGATGAGTGGAAGTTTAAACCTAAGCAGTTCTGGGAAGGTGCCCTATTAAGCCATTCTTTAAATAATACTAACGCTGTATTGTGTTCGTTTTCCAGAATGTTCTTTAATGCACAAGTTTGGTAGTGGTTGGATTGTCTCAGAATATGGAGCATCTGTGGAGAGGGGATGCATCTGGATGGGGCCGTTTTGAATAGTCTTGAAAGGTGCCAACGTGGGAGGAGTTTTCAGGGGGTGTTGGAAGCAGATCCTATTAAATGCAATGCTTATTTAGCACCTACTTTGTGCCAGGTTCTATGCTGTATATTATCCCTGTGAATTATCAAAATATACCCATGAAGAAGGTAGAACAAATAACCCCACTTACAGATGCGGAGGGTGAGGCTCAGATATTAAGGGTCCACAGCTAGGTCCATAGCTAGGACTGGTGGATCTGGGATTGGAACCCAGATTTCAAGATCCTAGAACAGCGCCTGGCACACAGTAGGCACTCAACAAACGTGTGTCAGATCATTCTAAGCCCAAGACTCCTTCCCCAGCACCAGGGAAAAAGAGAAGAGAGTGGTGCTGAAGAGAAACTCTGCCAAAGGTCAACACTTGGGCAGGATTTTGGTGGCCTCCCCAAATCCCCAATTTAAGCAACATTGTGTGAGGCTATAGGAAGCTCAGCCTCCATCATTGCTTTATCAGCTTCATGCATTATGGGTCCTTTAGACCCATAAGAGAAATAGAAATGAACAGAGTTTCTTTCAGACACTCAAGTATCGTGGAGATTCAGACATGCCCTTTCTTCTTGAGTGCAGATCTTATTTCTTCTGTGTGATTTAACGTCTGTAGTTCCCTGATGCAGGCAGAAATTGAGCCAGAGGATACGGGAGGCTTTCTTTCCAAAGGTCTGCCCAAATGGTGATCTGCCATGGGAACCTTTGCAACAGATTTCTGATGGGCGGTTGATGAAATTAATCGAGGGTAACCTGCAAAGTTGATGCTCTTGGGAATGACTCTTTGTTTAACCTTTTAGGTTGGTATTTGTCAGAAACCCCAGCCGCTCCATTAAATCATTTTTATGTCATTATTGTGATGTATTTATTTACTTATTTTGACATATTTATTATGATGACATTATAGATGTCATTGACCAAATGACCACTGGAGCTAGGAAACGTTCCTCAGATCTGGTGCAAATCTTTGACAAAAGCAATCAAATGAACCTTCGAGCACTTCCCCCGCCCCTACACTTCCCTCACGGTTCCCTGGAGAAAATACTCTGTGATTGGAAAGTATTCATTTAATGCAGCCTGCCTCAACCAAGCATCAATTCCTGTAAACCTACAGAAGAGGTAGTATACCTGGTTACCTTTTTTTTTCTTTACTGTGTGAGGAGAAACCTCTATGTTTTTTTTTTTTTTTCTCTATGTTTTTTGAAAGGACATCTGATTCGGTTTTATCCAGCTCCATGGCCAGCGTCCTCTGTTGCTTTCCGTGGGTACAGGTGCAACGTGTCTCCACATTCTGTCACCTTGTATCCAAACATAACTATTTAAAGGCACTTGACGCTGTTTGCAGGAAGGATGTGCAGCCTTCCACCTCCAAAGGCGTTCCTCCGTCTCATCAGAAGATCCACTTTTTTAATTAGTAGACTTTATTTTTTCTTTTTGTTGGTTTTTTTTTTTACTTTAGACTTTATTTTTTAGATCAGTTTTAAATTTACAGAAAAAATGGAGCTGAGGTTTCCCATATACGTTCCCCACCACTCCACACCCACTTTCCCCCATTATTAACACCTTGCATTAGTAAATTGCATTTGGTATAATTGATGAGCCAATATGGATACATTATTATTAATGAAACTCCATACTTAATTCAGATTTTTTAAAGTTTTCACCTAACGTCCTTTTTCTATCGCAGGATTCCACCCAGCACACGACATCACATTTAGTCATCATGTCGCCTCAGGCTGTGACAGTTTCTCAGCCATTCCTTGTTCTTGGTGACCTCGATGGGTTTGGGGGGGAGTGTTGGTCAGGTATTTTGTGGCTGTCCCCCCACTGGGATTTGCCTGATTTTTCCCCCCTCCTGATTAGACTGGGGTTATAAGTTTTGGGGAGGCAGACCACAGAGGTGAAGTGTCATTTTCATCACATCACACCGAGAGTACCCACGACCAACACTATCTTATCACTGTTGACACTGACCTTGGTGACCTGGTGGCAGCCAGCGTCTGCTAGGTTTCCCCACTGTGAAGCTACGCCATCCCCTGCTGTCCGCACCGTCCTCTTGGAAAGGAAGTCGCAACGCAGCCCATACTTAAGGGTGGGAGCCTTGGTCCCCTCCCGTGTGGTGGACTGTCTGCAAAATGTACTTGGGATTTTCCTTGCTGCTCCATTTTCACTTCCCACACTAACTGCACCTCGTCTGTGAACTCCAGGACTGAAGGATTGACTGTGTGTCTGAAGGAAGGACTGTGTGTCTTTCCACACAGAGTTGCTGTTGCCCAGCGCCATGCGTGGCACATGTTAGGTGCTAAATAAGAAATGACTGTGGCTGCATGAATAATGAAGGGTGGTCTAGTTAGGAACGCCTCACCTCCTGGACTTCTGCCACCCCTTAACAGAGAGGGACCTCAGCTGCAGCGTTGACGGTCGGTGGGTACACTGGAGATCTGGACCTCACGTCATCCATCAGAGTTTCACTTTAGCCGTTGCACACAGTGATACGCGTGTCCACAGAGCGGAACCAGAGTCACATGTGATGGAGGGTGACCGGCATGGGGCTGGGGCTGCAGTAGATAGGGTGGGCAGAGAAGGTCTGTGTGGGAAGCACCATTGGCTCTGAAATGGGAGTGTGGAAGAGCCAGCCACGAGATGATCTGGGGAAGGACTTTCTAGGCCGAGGGAAGAGCAGGTGGTGCCTGGGTGGTGGGTTGGAGCTCTGGGAAGCATCCAGCTGAGCTTGAGCCAGTGTCTACTGAAGGTTGTGTCTACATCCGACAGGCAACCTAAGGCATCACAGGTTCTGGGGTTCAGGATGTGGGTGCCTTTGGGCGATGCTCTTCTGCTAACCCCCTTGTGTATTTGCAATCCCGCAAAATTGGAATCTGTGATGTGTGTCTCCCGGGCTTATGTGCCCGGATGCTGGGTCAGCGGGCTTCCGTCTGGATCTGGCCTGTGGGCACCACTGCAGGAGAGCAGAGGATGGGAGGAAAAGGAGGCAGCGTGGAGACATCCCTTCTGTCGCTGGCCCCGGCGGTGGCTGCACCCTCCTCACAGCCCAGCTCCTGCCGGACGGGTAGCTGTGGTCAGTTTCCATCCAGGGGTCCTTGGGCTCCTGTCCGCCCACCTCCCGCCATTGCTCCTCTAGCCTTGAGGTGGTCCTGGCTTCTTGCTCTTCTGATCTCTGCTTTCTCACCGTCCCATCCTACTTTTCACATTTGCTGTCACTTGGGCAACCAATTCCCTGCCCTAAATTCCCTTTCTTGTTTATTCCTGAGGTAGTTTGTGTCCTGCTCACACAGTGGCCTGATTCAGTGAGGCTGGGGGCCAAGAGCTCCCCGTCACACTGAAGGTTTTTTTTTTTTTTTTTCAGTATGAAACTCAGAGTGCATGAGAGGAGGGCCTGCGGTGGTTGAGCCAGCCTTGGATTCTTGCTTCACTAAGTGTTCTGGAAACCCTGAGGAATACCCCCTCAGTGCACCTGAGCCATCCCTCACCCCATCGCTGCAAGCAGACGGACAGATTGGGGCCCTTGTCTCTGGTTCCCGACAGGGACTGCTCAAGTCGTCCCTTCCAGGGTGACACTGTAGCATTGCAAACCCCCTGCCTGAGGCCACCTGGTTGGGAGGGCCTGCTTTCTTGCTCTTTTGAGTGACATCTCTGTGATTATCTGGGGAGATATTTGCATTTGATTTCCAAGAGAGGAAGGAGAGAGTTGGGTTTGGTTGCCACTAAGATTGGGGTGCAGAAAGGAGTGGAGCCCCCAGCCCTGCCCATCCGGGGCCAGGACAGTCTCCCAGTTTCTCCAGGGAGAGGATTCAGACATGTCCACCCTGGTGCCCAACAAGGACACGCCAGCCAGCATCAGGGTCCAGGACTGCCCAGAAACATTTATCCACTCAATGTCTCTCCCTTGTGAAGTTTACATTCTAGTGGGAGGAAACAGACAATAATAAGTATTTACTATAAGATGGAGAAAAGTTCTAAGGAGATGAGGTCATACTGGAGTAGGGTGGTCCTAATCCAGTGTGACTGGTGTCCTTCCAAAAGGGGGAAATTTGGACACAGACACATAGGCAGGACGCCATATGAAGGTGAAAGCAGAGATCGGGGTGAGGCTTCTGCAAGCCAAGGAGCACCAGAGATTGCCAGCAATCTCTCAGAAGCCAGGGAGAGACAAGGAACAGATTCTCCTTTGAAGCTCACAGAAGGAACCAACCCTGCCAACACTTTGATTTTGGACTTCCAGCCTCCGGAACTGTGGGAAAATACTTTTCTGTGGCTTAAGCCACTTTGTTACGGCAGCCCTGGCAGAGGGGTACACTTCCCCCTTCTTCCTTTGTCCCCCTCCCGGGAATATAGATCTGCGACGGAACTATTTACAGTTGAGTGGCTGGCGTGGTTCCAGCCCATCTTTTTTTTTTTTTTTTAACATCTTTATTGGAGTATAATTGCTTTACAATGGTGTAAAGTTAGTTTCTGCTGTATAACAAAGTGAATCAGTTATACATATACAGATGTCCCCATATCTCTTCCCTCTTGCATCTCCCTCCCTCCCACCCTCCCTATCCCACCCCTCTAGGTGGTCACAAAGCACCGAGCTGATCTCCCTGTGCTATGCGGCTGCTTCCCACTAGCTATCTATTTTACATCTGGTAGTATATATAAGTCCATGCCACTCTCTCACTTCATCACAGCTTACCCTTCCCCCTCCCTGTGTCCTCAAGTCCATTCTCTAGTAGGTCTGTGTCTTTATTCCCGTGTTGCCCCTAGGTTCTTCATGACCTTTTTCTTTTTCTTAGCTTCCATATATATGTGTTAGCATATGGTATTTGTTTTTCTCTTTCTGACTTACTTCACTCTGTATGGCAGACTCTAGTTCCATCCACCTCACTGCAAATAACTCAATTTCGTTTCTTTTTATGGCTGAGTAATATTCCATTGTATATATGTGCCGCATCGTCTTTATCCATTCATCTGTCAATGAACACTTAGGTTGCTTCCGTGTCCTGGCTATTGTAAATAGAGCTGCAATGAACACTGTGGTAAATGACTCTTTTTGAATTATAGCTTTCTCAGGGTATATGCCCAGTAGTGGGATTGCTGCAGCCCATCTTCTTTTCCAAGTCTCAGAATGATCTCCCCAGGAAAGGATGCAAGTCCATTCCGCCACCTGGGAGGGTTCTCTCTGGGCTCCAGGTGGCCTTTGACCCTCAAGCACAGCTCATCTGCAGAGCACAGATGTGTCTGGGTGGATAATTCTGGTGGACACAGGGATCAGGGATTCATGCCACGTACTCATTTAGCCAATAGACATTTGGCCAAAAGCACCGATTAGGGAAGGAAACCCAAATAAGACCTTGAATGCAGGTAGCCCTGCCCACCACCTACTCAGGAGAGTCTGCCCTGGAGGGAGCATGAGACGGGAGGGTGGCCCTGCCCTTCCTTGGTCTGGATACACTTTCCCTCGGTTTCTCGTACCCTGAGCACCTCCACACACTGACTGCCATCCTGGGGCTTGCAGATCTCAAATTTTCATGTAACATGACCCTAGCACAAGCCAGCTACCAAAAACAAAAGGTGGACATTTGGGTCATTTCCACCTTTTGGCTGTTGTGAAAAGTGCTGCTATGAACACTCATGTATAAGTTTCTGTTTGAAAACCTGTTTTTCATTATTTTGGGTAGATGCCCAGGAATTGCTGGGTCATATGGTAATTTTGTGTGTAACTAACTGACGAACTGCAGCTACTCCACTTCACTTTCCTGCCAGCAATTTACAAGGGTGCTGATTTCTAACACATCTTCGGATGAATTAAGAAAACGTGGTCCACCTATATGGGAAAAGAGTCTCAAAAAGAGTGGATATATGTATGTGTATAACTGATTCAGTGTGCTGTACAGCAGAAAGTAACACAACATTGTCAATCAACTATACTTCAATAAAAATTAAAAAAAAGAATATGTGGTCCATCTATACAGTAGACTATATTATTCAACCATAAAAAGGAAATGAAACACTGACACAGGCTACAATGTAGAAGAACCTTGAAAACATGATGCTAAACAAAGGACGTCAGGTCCAAAAGGTCACATATTGTATGATTCCATTCATAGGAAATGTCCACAATAGACAAACCCACAGAGACAGAAAGCAGATTGCCAGGAGCTGGGGGGAAGTGAGTATGGGAAGTGACTGCTTAATGGGTAAGGAGTTTCCTTGCAGTGTGATGAAAAACTTCCAGGACGAGATTGTGGTGATATTTGCACAACATTGTAATCTCCTTAATGCCACGGAATTGTATGCTGTCAAAAGGTTATGTGCATTTTACTGAAACCGAAACAACAACAACAAAAAAGAGAGAAGTTCTTTTCTCAGCAAAAAACACCTACAGTGTGCTTTAAGGCCCCTTTAAGAGATATTCAGAGGCTATTTCTGACATGTAATTTTTACCATCCGTGTGGTCTTTCAAACTAAACCCCTGTGCAAGAATCAGCACCCGCTCTGCTCGCTATAGGGAGACTTTCCAAGAATTAAACCTATTTTTTAAGAATGCAAAGCTAATAATTTCAGAGCTTCCAATTCCATGTGGGTGGTTATTCCATAGGAAGGATCCTAGCAAGGCTTTATGAGAATTAGCAATGGCTCCAGATTCAATCCCAGAGAGGTGTGACTCTTGAAAGAGCAAGGAGGCAAAGCTAAAACACCCACCACGGAGAGGCAAAGCAAAACTGGGAACAAGCAGATGCCCTGACACCCATGATCCACCACGTTGCACATGCAGGTCCAAACAGCAAGGAAGCTGACTGCTGTCTGCTCTCTAAGTGGACAAGTTGTTTTTCTTTACTCTTCTTTCTTTAAGGATGATTTCAAGGGACTCCCCAGGTGGTGCAGTGGTTAAGAATCTGCCTGCCGGGGCTTCCCTGGTGGCGCAGTGGTTGAGAGTCCGCCTGCCGATGCAGGGGACGTGGGTTCGTGCCCCGGTCCGGGAAGATCCCACCTGCCGTGGAGCGGCTGGGCCTGTGAGCCGTGGCCGCTGGGCCTGCACGTCTGGAGCCTGTGCTCTGCAACGGGAGAGGCCACAACAGTGCGAGGCCCGCGTACCGAAAAAAAAAAAAAAAAAAAAAGAATCCGCCTGCCAATGCAGGGGACATGGGTTCGAGCCCTGGTCCAGGAAGATCCCACATGCCAGGGAGCAACTAAGCCCGTGCGCCACAACTACTGAGCCTGAGCTCTAGAGCCCGCGAGCCACAACTACTGAGCCCTTGTGCCACAACTACTGAAGCTGGTGTGCCTAGAGCCCGTGCTCCGCAACAAGAGAAGCCACCGCAATGAGAAGCCTGCGCACCACAATGAATAGTAGCCCCTGCTCGCAGCAAATAGAGAAAGGCTACGAGCAGCAACGAAGACCCAATGCAGCCAAAAATAAATAAATAATTTTTAAAAAGACCGATTTCAAGCCTATTTACAAATATAGACACTACGGTAACAAATATCCGTCTATCTGCTGCATAGCTTTGTCACACTTCGATATTTTCCTACATTTGCTGCAGAGCTTAAAAAAACAAAAGCAGGGCTTTCCTGGTGGCACAGTGGTTGAGAGTCCGCCTGCCGATGCAGGGGACGCGGGTTCGTGCCCCGGTCCGGGAGGATCCCACGTGCCGCGGAGCGGCTGGGCCCGTGAGCCATGGCCGCTGAACCTGTGCGTCCGGAGCCTGTGCTCCGCAACGGGAGAGGCCACAACAGTGAGAGGCCCGCGTACCGCAAAAAACAAAACCAAAAAAACCCAGAAAAAAACAAAAGCAAAGGGAATTCCCTGGCCGTCCAGTGGTTAGGACTCCACACTTTCACTGCCCAGTGATCCCTGGTCGGGGAACTAAGATCCAGCAGGCCATGCAGCACAGCCAACAAAACAAAAAAGAAACAAACAAACAAAACCCCAAAACGAACAACAAACTATCCTTATTGTATTCTCCTTCCTTCCCCCTTAGAGCAGTTAACCCCTATCCGGAATTACATGCTTCTCCCTCTTACGTTTATCTAATGTTATTACGTAGATACTGCTAGGGTTCAAATGCTTGTGTCCCCACCCCCCCAATTTATATGCTGGAATCCTAACGTTCAAGGTGATGGTATTAGAAGGTGAGACCTTTGGGAGATGCTTAGAGGTCATAAGGATGGAGCCCCCATGATGGGATTTGTGCCCATACAGTAGAGACCCCAGAGAGGTCCCTCCCCTCTTTCACCATGTGAGGACACTGCAAAAAGTTGCCATCTGTGGGCCAGGAAATGGGCCTCACCAGGTACTGAATCTGCTGGCAACTTGATCTTAGACTTCCAGCCTCCACAACTGGGAGAAATAAATTTCTGTTGTTTATAAGCTCCCCGGTGGGTGGTGTTTTGCTAGAGCAGTGCACACGAACAAAGACAGGTACAATTCCATAGAACCGGGTCTGCCATATTTCCAAACTATGTAAATGACATCAGGCTATCAGGATCATTCTGTAACTTGTCTCCTTTCCTCAGTGCAGCATTTCCTATGTTAAATCTTTGCCTTTCTAGATTTCAGTGCCCGTTCTTGTATGTGCAATCTCACATGTTTGCACCAGGTCCTCTGGGACAGTGGTTTTAAACTGAGGGTTGTGACTGTTAATGAGTAGTGACAAGTATTAAAAAAAAAAAGGGAAATTGAATAGATTAGCACAGAATAGAAAACATCAGAGTCCATAGCATTTAATAGAGAAAACTATTATTTCATGAAACCTTAGTGTTGTTCATGTGTGATTTTTCTGAGTGGCCATGCAAAATCTATTCCTTACTGGGGGCTGGAGTAAAAAAATGGGATGTCCAAGCTCCAGGGTCTGTCCTAGCAATGAGATTGCAGCATCCTTGGGTGTACATATCTTCAGCTTTCTACCTGTGGCCAAACGGCTTTCTGAAGTGGTTGTACCAACTGGCAAGTTGTCGTTGAGTTTAGAAGTTTCTTAACTTTTGGAAAGGAGAGGAGTTTTTCAGAAGCTTGTCCCTGTCTGTCTTATTTGGGGTTGATGTTCTTCTGGCTTAATTTTATGGATCTGCTGTTGGTGTTTGGTTGGGGAAACACTCATCTTAAAGTCTTGCCATTTAATTTCTCTGCTGTCAAGAGGCAGGATGAAGTTACTCCTCTTTTTCAAAGAATGATTGAAGTAGAAAATAATGAATGCAAAATGCTGTAGTTAACCATCAGCAGATAAGCTGATGGATCGGCTGTCACTTGGATCTTACTCCAAAGGGAAAGAAAAGGGTATTTAATCATTTTCAAAAAACAAAAGCAGCGGTGATGAATTCGATGCACTTTGACACTGAGTGACTCATTAGGAGGCACTGTTATTTTCCAGTTAAAAAAGGCGCCTTGCATCTCCCCTTTGATTAAACAGTTGTGAAGCAAGGTCTTTGTTTTCAAGAGCCCACCAGGTCTCCTGAACTGTGTAGACGTACGAACTATTGGTACTTAGCATGGGGTCAGTTGGAATCTCCTGTATCCAGGTGGCAAATTGGTAGACTTTGAACCCGTTTTGTGTGACCTGCTGAATGTTTTTTTTCCCCCTTCAATTTGGGCCAGCATTTTAAAAATCAGGAGCTTTGACTGCAAATACACATTTTAGACATCTCTGGAGAAGCGGAAGGTCGGCAACATGGAGTCAGGCTGATATTGGGTGAGCACAACTGCTGATGCTGCCTGTGGCCGCTCAGTTTACTGAGCTCTCTTATTCACCACAGTCCTCTCCACTCCCTACTGTCCTCCCAAAACTGGGTAAAAAGCCTGAACCCAGTTCTAATGTGTGTGTGTATATGGGGATGGATGGTTCCCCCCATCACACCAAGCAGGGCTCCCACATCAGCTGGGTGTCCTACAATTCAACTCGATTCTGACTCTGTCTACCTGGAGTCAGCATCGGATCCCACAAGACTGCCCTCTCTTCCCCCACTGAGATGCCAACCGCAAGTCCAGGTTGCCACCTGTGCTTCTGAGTGGCCAGCTATACATCGTGAAGGTTCCGACGACCCCCTCCTGGGCTTGATTAATTTGCTAGAGCAGCTCACAGAACTCAGAGGAACTTTTTACTTCCTAAATTACTGGTTGATTATAAAAGGATGTAACTCAGGAACAGCCAGATGGAAGAGATGTGCACAGGGCAAGGAATGCAGACAGGGCATGGAGATTCCATGCCTTGTCTAGGCCACCGTTCTTCCTGAATCTCCACGTGTCCATCAACCCGGAAGCTCTCTGAACCCCATCCTTTTGGGTTTTTATGGAGGCTTCACTACATAGGCATAATTGATTAAAAATTATTGTCCATTGGCAAGCGATTCAACCTCCAGCTTCTCTTCCCTCCCTGGAGGTCGGGGGGTGGGACTGAAAGTTCCAACCCTCCAATCACACGGTTGGTTGCCCTGGCGACCAGCCAGCATCCTGAGGTGAGTTCCAAAAGTCACCTCACTAACGGAACAAAAGATGCCTTTATTACTCTCATCATTTAGGAAATTCCAAGGGTTTTAGGAGCTCTGTGCCAGGAACAGGGGCAAAGACCAAATAGATCTTTCTTATTATAAATCACAGTATCACCCTGGGGTTGGCGGTTAGTTGGCACTTATCATTAAGCACACAGTGGTGTTTTTTTTTTCTTTTGCGAATTATTTCTTTTTTTTTTTAAATGGAAGTAGAGTTGCTTTACAATGTCGTGCCAATCTGGGCTGTACAGCAAAGTGACTCAGTTACACACAGGCAGACATTCTTTTTTTCATATTCTTTTCCATGATGGTTTATCACAGGATATTGAATATAGTTCCCTGTGCCCTACAGTAGGACCTTGTTGTTTATTCATTCTGTATATAATAGTTTGCATCTGCTGACCCCAACCTCCCACTCCATCCCTCCCCCACCCCCCTCCCCCTTGGCAACCACAAGTCTGTTCTCTATGTCTGTGAGTCTGTTTCTGTTTCGTAGATAGGTTCATTTGTGTCGCATTTTAGATTCCGCATATAAGTGGTATCATATGGTATTTGTCTTTCTCTTTAGGAAATATTTCTTGATATCACCACTTATTAGCTATGTGACCTTGAACAAGTTATTTGAACTCCTGTGCTTCCATTTCCTCAACTTTAGGGAAATTTTTGTATCTACTGGTAGGGCTGTCGTGGGATTAAGCTATTTTATCTTTTTAAACTGCTTACGGCAGGGTTTGGCACAGAGGACGTGACCTGTAAGTAATGCAGAATTAATATTATTATATCCACCTCTGGGTCAAGATCAACACAGAAGGTGATGTGCTTTAAAGTAAGTCAGTACCAAAGAATATTCCTGTATGGCTACTATGAAAACAAAAGATTTCCAGGTTGAAAGAAACAATTTAGAGCACCCGTTAGAAATAAACCTTTGTACCACTGTGATAAACACACAGAAGTGATGGATGGTGAAAAACGTAATGAACCGATAAAAAGGCCCAGATTTCAAGAGGGTTTCTTTCTAAATGTAGATTAGCCGAGTGCTGCTTTCGAGACCCACACTCGTGTGTTGTATCTGCAGGGGTCTCAGCCTCTGAGGGTGTGTGCTGACCCTTCTGGCGTTGAGACCCCCGCACGCCACCCAGCATCCGGCTGTGACAGAAGCAGCCCCGGTGGGATCTGGAAAGAGTCTCTCAGATCCAGGGACAAGGGAGCTTTTTAGAGGCAGAGAGCCAGGGGTTTGAGAGCAGAGATCTGGGTTCCACTGTGGTGCGTTCATCTGTGACCAGCTGTGTGACTTGAGTCAGGTGACAAACTCTCTGAACCTCTTCTGTGAAGTGGGAATCTCCTTGCAGGCTCACTGTGGGGATTAAATAAAGTACAATAGAAAGAACAGCCCAGGCTTTGTAAATGCTCTCTTAACAGTTTCTTCCCTCCGTAGAAATCCACCCTAAGGAGGCTGGGATTAGCAGGTACACACTATGATGTATAAAATAGATAACCAACAAGGTCCTACTGTAGAGCACAGGGAATTCTACTTCATATTTTGTAAAAACCTATAAGGGAAAAGAATCTGAAAAAGAATATATATATATATATATATGTGTATCTATAACCGAATCACTTTGCTGTACACCTGAAACTAACATAATAGTCTCCTATACTTCAATTTAAAAAAATCCACCATAAAGACTTGAATCCAAATGCTGTGTTTTTAAAGATTTTTCCCCCTCTCACACTGATTTTATTGACCCCAAACACACAATTAGGCAAAAGCAAATGTATCCTTAAGGAGAATTTCAAGGTACGTTTTGTTTTTCTCCCCAGAAGCCCATTTGGATTCCATCTTTACCTGTTTCAAAGGCAACAGCAAATAAAGGAATAGCTTTGCCAGGGGCCTGGACTATGATTTATCAAGGAGCAGAAAAGACAGGAGGTTTAGAAAGTATTCGGGAGAGAAAATTGCTGTGAAACCTGTTGTCCGTGTGTTTTCACTGCCTCTGGGAAGATCGAGCTGGTGATTCTGAAAGAGAGAAGTAGCAGATAGCTGTTTAAATTTCATGGCAGCCAAGGTTCCTAGGATTGGGAATTTGAATAGTACCTATAAACTGGGGATGGTTTTGGGATTTGCCCGAATTGTCTACTGGGAGGTAGATACTCTAGTCATTGAAAATTACAGTCTGTAGAATCAGATCTGGGTTCAAATCTTAGCCCTGTCATTTCCTAGCTGTGTGACCTCAGACAGGTGACTCAGTCTCTCTGTTCCTCAGTTTCTCATCTGTGACATGAGGAAGAGAATAATACTTACTGTGAGGTTTGCTGTGGGGCTAAATGAGATAATTATCTGAAGTTTTTTTTTTTAAGATTTATTTATTATTTATTTATTTCATTTATTTTTGGCTGTATTGGGTCTTAGTTGTGGCAGGCGGGATCATTCGTTACAGCGTGCGTGCAGGCTCTTTCATGTAGTGCACGGGCTTCTCTCTAGTTGTGGTGTGTGGGTTTTTCACTCTCTAGTTGTGGCACGTGGGTTCCAGAGCGTGTGGGCTCTGTAGTTTGTGGTATGTGGGTTCTAGTTGAAGCACGTGAGCTCAGTAGTTGTGGCACATGGGCTTAGTTGCCCCGCAGCACGTGGGACCTTAGTTCCCCAACCAGGGATCGAACTTGCATCCCCTGCATTGTAAGGCAGATCCTTTACCACTGGACTGCCAGGGAAGTCCCCTAAGTTTTTAGTACAGTGTCTAGAGCAGAGTAAGCCCTCCATAAGTGATCTCCTTAAAAAGATAAAAGAAGAAGCTCTAGTTAGGAGCAAGGAACAAAGGCTCAATAAGGCATACCACCCCATGTAAGCCGAGACCACGGGAGGGGTTTTTCTCTGTGCCAACTTTTGATCATCATGCATAAAATCACAGTCTATCCTGCAAGTAGGGTTAAGTTTTGGACACAAAAATACATACCTTTCTATGAAATCTCTAGACACTATTTTGACACATGCTGAGTGGGCCAACGAAGATGATCTGGGGGTCAGAGTTGGCCCCTGCTCTCCAATTGCCAACTCTCAAACACTGAGCGATCCCTCTGAGTTGTGAGAAGTAGCCCAAGGGATGGGTGTGGCTGTCCAGTTTCTCCTTATGCTGGGGGGTGGGGAGTACATTCAGATTTTATCTTATAATTACAATCAGGACCAGGAGTCTCTGAGCGGCATTTGTGTGTGATGCTGCTCAAGGCACTTCTGTCTTTTTTTTTTCTCCAAGGGAGAGAATGGGCTTCTGTTGGTTTCCCTTTTCCTGATCCGTAGCAGGAGACCCAGGCTGCAGTGGATATTGTCCCTTGTTGTTCTAGAGAAATCCACCAGGTCCAACTGGTGGGTGGAGGGCTGCCTGTAATGTTGAGGTCTGTGGGAGAAACATTTATGAGTGTCCACGGCTGGAAACTTGCTTTATTTGGTGCAGGGAGAGAGCGTAGGACGACCTCTTTCTCTGTGAACTTCAGTGGAGTGCGAGAACTTCCTGAGGACCTGGTGGGGAAACTGATTTTGTCTCCTCTGTGATTACCTGTCGGTCCGTAAAGACTCCTAAGTGGCAGTTCTGGGATCCCTGGGGGAAGGATTGACTGGACTCCTGCTTTTGGAGAGTTCTGGGGGGCTGGGTAACAATCACTGCTGTGGATACTTTCCCACTCTGTTTCCTTGGGAACAGTTTTCTTAAGATAGAAAGCAAATTTATCTTAAATTGAAATGGAAACATTATAATTAAACATTTACAACCAAAGCAGATTTATAGCTATGGTGGTTACATTTCGCATTGTCAACAGATGCCATTGAAACTAAATAACCCATTGGAACTGTAAGAAAAAAACCCAGTTTTTTCAAAACGTCTGCTAGCGATGGTAGTCTTTATTCTATTTGTTTTCTCTGGTGCCTTAGTGACAATAAAATAGAAGGCAGTCCTGCACCGTGAAATTGAGCTGAATTGGGAAGGGCAAGGCTGGTGAAAGTGTATTTTTTTTCCTGTAATTTATTCAAGTTACCTTCACAGTAACTTGGGAAAGTAACTGTGGCAGGGAAATGTCCTATCTATTTGGGGTCTCTGCTGGGTGGAGGGAAGTGTCATTTTTTCACTTTCAATCTTTTCTCTTTTTTCTCTTAAAGATGAGAATAGGTCATTCATTGACCTCATTTGCATACAAAAGACTTGGGGTCTCTAATAGGACAAAACACTCCTAATTACTGGAATGACATCTCGCTTTTATACAAGCTTCCTTAGTTTGCATGGAACATTCTTCTTTATTTCACTCCGTGTAATGTGAAAAGTAATGCAAGGTCATTGTCGGAAAATTGAAACACAGAAGCACAAAGAACCACTGTTACCATATTTTTCTAGTTCCACCTAATGCTCTTATTCTCCGAATTTATTACATTCTGTATAAACGATTTTCTCTCCTGCTTTTCTTGGCTTAAATTTCATCACAGGCATTTACGAATATAATTGTAAATATTCTGTAAACCTTTCACTAGCTCTGCACTATTTCTTCAGATGAATGTTACGTAGTTTGCTTAATTTCTTGAATGGGGCCAGTTAGGTCGTTTCTAAATATTTTTCTGATCTTAATAATTCTTGAAGCTTTGTCTTTAGCTTATTTTCTTAGGTCCATTTGCAGAAGTGATGGTACTGGATATTGATATTTTAAAGGCTTAGTCAATGCTTTGGAAGACTGCTTCTCTGAAAGTGTTAGCTAATACTTGTGATGGTCAGTTTTATGTGTTAACTTGGGACTAGACTATAGTCCCTGGTTGTTCAATCAAGCGCTAATGTAGGTATTTCTGTGAGGTATATTGTAGATGTGCTTGGTGTTCATCATCAGATGACTTTAAATAAAGGAGATGATCCTGGATAATCTGGTGGGCCTGATCTAATCAGTTGAAAGACTTCAGGATAACTTTTATTTTGCCTTTGTTAGTATTTTGTTTTATTTTATTTTATTTTATTATTATTATTTTTTGCGGTACGCGGGCCTCTCACTGTTGCGGCCTCTCCCGTTGCGGAGCACAGGCTCCGGACGCGCAGGCTCAGCGGCCATGGCTCACGGGCCCAGCCGCTCCGCGGCATGTGGGATCTTCCTGGACCGGGCCACGAACCCATGTCCGCTGCATCGGCAGGCGGACTCTCAACCGCTGCGCCACCGGGGAAGCCCTGTTAGTATTTTACTTAGTAATGTTTGCTATAGATAAATGTTATCTGTTTTTGTTGGAATGCAAATGCCTTTATTTCATTTTTATTCTGGAAGAATGATTTGCTTGGTAGTAGAAATCTAAGTTAGCAGTTATTTTCTGTCAGCACTTTGAATATAGCATGATACCGTCTTCTGGTTTACATTGTTTGTGTTGAGAAGTTACCGTCAGTCTATTTTTACTTTCAAGGCAATCTTTCTTTTTTCTGTGGCTGCTTTTTAAAAAATAAAAAATTCTTGGGCTTGCCTGGTGGTGCAGTGGTTGAGAGTCTGCCTGCCGACGCAGGGGACACGGGTTTGTGGCCCGGTCCGGGAAGATCCCACATGCCGCGGAGCGGCTGGGCCCGTGAGCCATGGCTGCTGAGCCTGCGCGTCCGGAGCCTGTGCTCCACAACGGGAGAGGCCACGACAGTGAGAGGCCCACGTACTGCAAAAAAAAAAAATTCTTGAGGTACAATTCGGATACAATAAAACACACCCACTTTAAATGTACATTTTGTTGAGTTTTGACAAATTTATTCACCCAACTAATAAGTACCACTAGCAAGATGTATAATATTGCGATGACAACGAACGGTTTCCCTGTGTTATTCCAGTCAACCTCCCCCACTCCTGTTCCCAGGCAGCCACTGACCTGCTTTCCATCTCTGTAGCTTAGATTGGCCTTTTCTACAGTTTAATATAGATGGAAAGATGTGTCTGGCATCTCTTGCTCAGCATAATCTTTTGAGATGTATCCATGATGTTGTGTGTATTAGTACTTCATTCCTTCACCCCTCCCTGGTATAGATACAATTTGTTATCTATTTGCCCATTCATGGACGTTTAGGTTGTTTCCAGTATCACGTTATTATGAATAGAGCTGCCATAAGCATTCATGTACACATCTTTGTGTGGAAAAATGTTCACCATTCCCATGCTTAAATAGTCAGGATCATTGGATCATATGGAAGGTGTATGTTTAATTTCATAACTGCCAAATTGTTTTTCCGAGTGACTGTGTCATTTTATACTTCCAACAGAAGTGTAGGAGAGTTTCAGTTGCTCCTACTCCTTGTCAACTTTTGACACTGTCAGTCTTTAATTTTAGCCATTCTAGTGAGTATATAAGGGTATCTTGTGATTTTATTTACATTTTGCCTTAATAACTAAATATTTTGAGCCCCTTTCCCTGTGCTTATTTGGCATTCATGTATCTTCTTTGTTGAAATGTCTGTTGAAATCCTTTGTCCATTAAAAAAAAATCAGGTTGACTGTTTTCTAATTATTAAGTTGTAAGAGCAGTTTTTATATTCTGGATACTAGTGTTTTAGTAGATATAATCAGCAAAATTTTCTCCTGGTCTGTGGCTTCTCTTTTTATTTTCTTACCAATTCCTTTTTTTTTTTAAGTCTTCTAGCCATTGCAGAGCATTTATTTTCTTTCTTTCTTAAAAAAAATTATTTATTTATTTGGCTGCGTCGGGTCTTGGTTGTGGCATGCGGGATCTTCAGTGCAGCATGCGGGATCTTTAGTTGTGGCATGCAGACTCTTAGTTGCAGCATGTGGGATCTAGTTCCCTGACCAGGGA
This sequence comes from Lagenorhynchus albirostris, assembly GCF_949774975.1. Lineage (NCBI taxonomy): Eukaryota > Metazoa > Chordata > Mammalia > Artiodactyla > Delphinidae > Lagenorhynchus > Lagenorhynchus albirostris. Next base: position 83,565,632 of record NC_083108.1, read on the forward strand.
TCGAACCTGGGCCCCCTGCATTGGGAGCACGGAGTCTTAGCCATTGGACCACCAGGGAAGTCCTTACCAATGCCTTTTGAAGGACAAAATTTACCAATTTTTAATTTTATGTTTCGTGTTCTTTGTGTCCTATCAGTTTTACCCTGAAGTCATAAGGATTTTGTACTATATTTCCTGGTAGGAGTTCTATAGTTTTAGGTCTGTAATTCATCACAGTTTATTTTTGTATATAGCAGGAGGTAAAGGCCCAGGTTCTCTTATTTTCTTTTTCCTTTTTTTCTCTCTTCCTTTTTGTCCCTCCCTCTGGCTCTCCTTCCTTCTTCTCTGCCTCTGTCCCTTTCTCCTTTCTTTGCTACCTTTTTTTTTTTTTCCAGCACATTTATTGAAAAAAATTCTTTCCCCATTGGAAGTATCTTGCTACTTTTGTTGAAAATCAATTGACTCTATACATTTGCAAGTCTATTTCTGGACTCCCTATTTTGTTCCTTGTAGCCATATGTTTATTTGCCTACATTATCTTGATTATTTTGAAACTAGGTAGTGTAAGCTCTTCAACTTTCATCTCTGTTTCAGAATTGTTCTGCTAGTGTAAGTCTTTTGAATTTCGATATAGGTTTTTTTGAGATTGCAGTTTCATGGGTAGATTCCCTAGGCCTCTGCCCCTTTGTGGGCTCTGGACTCCAGTATTTGCCCCAGCCCTGTGAGGCTGTCAGAAGCTCTCAGCCCCTCAGCCGTCTCCTCCGATACTGACAAATGCCCACAGAGGGAATGACACCTCCAGTCCTAGGCTCATTCCTGGCCCTCCACTGTCTCCTGGATTCTGGTGCAGTAATTCTTCACTTTTTTGTTTGTTTCTCTGATGCCTTCATTAAGTCATCCTTACATTTCGAGCAGCTTTTATTGTGTCCTCAGTAGGAGAGCTGGTTTGGATTATCCAGGCAACCATTACTGAAAGCAAGGGTCTTCTGGCATGATTCTGTTTTAAAAATTAAGATATAATTGACATATAACGTTATATTAGTTTCAAGTGTTATCACCTAATGATTTGATATTTGTATATATTGCAAAATGATTACCATAATAATCTAGTTAACATCCATCACCAACAGTTACAAAATTTTTTTTCTTGTGATGAGAACTTTTAAGATCTAATTTCTTAGCAACTTTCAAATATGCAACTCAGTATTATTAACGAAAGTCGCTGTGTTGTACATTACATGCCTATGACTTATTCATTTTATAACTGGAAGTTTGTACCTTTTGATCCCCTTCATCCATTTTGCCCACCCTACTCCCCCACCTCTGACAACTGCTAATCTTTTCTCTGTATCTATGAGCTTGTTTTTGTTTATTTGTTTCTTAGATTCCACATATGAGATCATACAGTACTTGCCTTTCTCTGTCTGACTTATTTCACTCAAGGTCCATCCATGTTCTTGCAAATGGCAGGGTTTTCTCCTCTTACGGCTGGATCATATTCCATTGTATGTATAAACCACATCTTCTTTATCCATTTATCCATCCACGGGCACTTAGGTTGCCTCCGTTTCTTGGCTACTGTGAATATAATGCTGCAGTGAATATGGGGTACATGTATCTTTGGCTTGATTCTTTTTTTTTTTTTTTTTTTTTGCGGTACGCGGGCCTCTCACTGTTGCGGCCTCTCCCGTTGCGGAGCACAGGCTCCGGGCGCGCAGGCTCAGCGGCCATGGCTCACGGGCCCAGCCGCTCCGCGGCATGTGGGATCCTCCCGGACCGGGGCACGAACCCGTGTCCCCTGCATCGGCAGGCGGACTCTCAACCACTGCGCCACCAGGGAAGCCCTCGGCTTGATTCTTTTAACTGCTACAAAAGCGTCAGTCATTTAACCAGTCCTGTATTGGTGGATGTTTAGTTTATAAATTTTCTCTGTTTCCCATAATGGTGGGTTAATTATGTTTGCACATGTCTCATTATGAACATGTGTTAAGCACTTTTCTAGAAAAAGTTCCAGGAAATGGAAGTGCTAAGTCAGAGGGTTTGCACGTTTTGAATATTTTGAAGCAGCCAATTGGTTTCCAAAATCGCTGTGCTAGTGGGCACCCTCCCAGCAATGTCTGAGAGTTCTCATATCCCTCCACTTGCCTCGGTGCTTGGTGTTATACAATCTTTAAAATAATGTCAGTTTGATGAGTGACAGTATCTCCTTATTTCATTTCAGCGACTGTTGGGGAAGTCGAACATCTTTTCATATGTGTATTGACCATTTACTTGCCTTTTCTGGGAAATCTCTTTTCATATCATTTGGCTGTGAGTTGATTTTTCTTTACTGATTTATAGGTGCTTATTGTGTATTTTGGATATTAATTTTTATTTATGTATCCAATATTGTCTTTACTTCGTCCTGTCCCTTCACTTTTTGTGAAATCTTCTGTTACATATGTTTAAAATTTTATGAGAGTCGAATTACCAATCTTATGTTCTATGACTTGGCATTTTATCTCTTACACTAAAATCTTAAAGCTTGTCTCCTATAATTTTCCTAATAATCCTGCTTATTTTTTTGCATCTCAGTGACTTGTGTAGATATACAGTCCAATATTAAATGTTGTTGTTGTTATTCACTCACATATTGTGAGCTTTTGCTGCCTGTATTTCGCTTTCAGATTTTGTGGTATGAATTTTAAATGAGAGCATGTGGTGACCTTTTTGTAGGCTGCAAAAGGAGTTGCTTTTCCCATCACATCTTTTCTAGTTTATTTTTCCTCTAATGATGACAAGAAGCCATGGCATAAAATGATGACAGAGCCCTGGGTCGAGCTCCAGGGGAAAACAGGCCGGAATCTTGACCACCACCCGGCTTGCTGTGTGTCTGTCCATATGCACTCGGCTTGCTGTGTGTCTGTCCATATGCACCAGTATTTTCTCTCTTGGGGCCTCAATTTTCTCTACCTTAAAATGAGAGTGTTAAGTCTGCAATCTCGAAATTCTTTTCCAGCTCTCCTATTTTTGCTAGGTTGACCATAAAGTTCATTCAGGTTTTTCCGTAACATCTTATGGATGTTATATATAATATATACAATACAATACTAGCATGATGACGCTGATTCTTTTAAAAGACTTGTATCAGTGTTGCTTAAGGCCTTTGGCCTGAAAATAAATTATACATTGAAAACCAGGGGCAATAAGATAAAATAAAATAAAGCTAAAACAAACATTGAAAACCTTCTCTAGCATAGTTCTTTCCCAAAGGTCACATACAGTAGATTAGTCTGCTTAGAGACCTTCCATGAAACATTTGGAATACGTTGGGAAAATACGTTTGGAAAATGCCTCATACTGTATTCTCTATTCATATTCTACTCTTGGAGATTCCAAATGCACATTAGCTTCTTAAACTCTGCCAGTTGATGGGGGCAGGTGACCGTCACCAAACCCCGGACAATGCAGGAATTCTCAGCCTGGTATGTGCAGACCCCGCTTGCCTTGGCCAATCACACTGCCCTTTGGGGTTGTCCCTGTCTTGTTAATTACTGTTTGGGCAGCTTGTCCTAATCCCCTACCCTCGGAACAGGGCCAGGCCTGACAGAAGACATCTCTTGTCCTTGCTGAATTTACTATTGTTTCGCTTCTGCACATGGCTCTGGAGAGCTGAATGGAGCTTTCAAGTAGGGCTTGTTTGAACAGAGATTTCTGGGTTCTGGCTTGGACCCACCTAGGCTGACTGTGCCCTGTGGAGAATGCCAAATTTGCATTTTCAGAAACAGGCAGCACAGTTATGATGATGACAAGTTTACAGTTAAGAAGCACTGCGGTCTAACTCTGATGTGGCTTCTGAAATCAAACAATAGGTGTCCGATAGGATCCTGGCGTTGAATTCACTGCCCCTCTTCTTCCTGGCTCAGTTTTCCACCATGAGCCTATTCAAGGCAGCAGTTGTTCAGAAAAATGGCAGAAGGAGATGTCTGCATAAAACAGAAGTGTGTGTGTGTGTGTGTGTGTGTGTGTGTGTGTGTGTGTGTGTGCGCGCGCGCGCGCGCACGCATGTGATGTTCCTGGTCATTCCCAGCGCCCCACGGGATGTGAAGGTGATCGGGTGAGGAATCCCTCTGTTTTGAAGCCAAATGCCAGCAGATAGCTTGGCCTCTTCACGAATTTAAGATCGTTCATATAGGCATTTTGCAAAGATAGAGCTGACACGGTAAACATCTTGCCGAAGGCATAAAAGAGAAAACATTTCTGTCATCCAGAAATCAGCATATTTATCTCTTAGGAAAACATTTACAAATATAGTGGTAAGGAGACAGAATCCATTCCATTCTGCGGGATCTTGTTAAACTTCTCAGTGTGTCGACTCTGCGTTTGAACACTTTCCTATTTCCTTTGCTGTTTTTCTCCTTAAGTGGATCTGGCGTCTTCTTTGATGCTTATTTTCAATGACAATGGAGACTGAAATATCCCTAGGTTAAGAAGTGAAATTTTAAATGCCATGCGCTGGTACTTTTCCTCCCCGCTCTGTGAAGCTAATAAGAGAACTTTCAACGTGGGTCTTAAAATGAGTCTACGCTGAATTGGACTCATTAAAAACTGAAAAGACACCTCACCATCCAAGGCCCTCCAGCAGTCTGAACAGAAGGTGCTCTATGTATTAAAAGAAGAAATAAGCAGTTTGAGTTGAAGAGACCGCGACAAACAGCCATTGGTGATTCAAGGGAATTCTGGACTGATTCCTAATTGGGGGGTCGGGGTCGGGGAGAGTCTGGAGCGCTGTGGAGGCGAGTGCACATTTCAGGAGTGGGGACAATGGGGTAGAAGGAAATTGGAGGGATGGAGGGAGAGAGAATAAAGACCCGGCTGGGAGAGAGAAAAGGAGAGGAAACTTGAGAGCCCTGAACACTGGTGGTCAACTCTGTCTTGGGAACGGAGGCCTTGGTGGAGAGACAGGAACAGAATGCTCTCAAGGATAAAGCCTGGCACTTCGGGACATCTGTGGGAATCACAGCTTGCACGTAGCGACTAAAGTAAATCAGATTTGAAATGGTGCCCAGTTCAGGAAGGCACAGAAGACTCTCTGAAAGGGCTTGAGAGAGATTTGCAAGGATATGGGGGTGCCAGGAGGTTTGAATAAGAAAGAAAAACACTGGGGGTGGGATGAATTGGGAGGTTGGGATTGACATAGAGACACTACTATGAATAAAATAGATAACTAATGAGAACCTGCTGTGTAGCACAGGGAACTCTACTAGGTGTTCTGTGGTGACCTAATGGGAAGGAAATCTAAAAAAGAGAGGATATACGTATACGTATAGCTGATTCACTCTGCTCCACAGCAGAAACTTACGTAGCATTGTAAAGCAACTCTACTCCAATAGAATTAATAAACAAAGCAAAACGAAACAAAACATAATAGCTATCGGACATTGAGCAAATCGATCTCCTTAAGTTCCAATGTTTACATCAGTAAAATTAAGGTAACAGCAATACTTTTTATACAGGATTTTGTAAGAACTTAATGAGAGAGTGCATGTGAAAGGGTCTGGCTCGTTATATGTTCTCGATGAATAATGTTAGCTATTACTGTTACTACTAATAGTAATACACGCTATTGTAAATCCTTAAAATGCAAAAGGCAGATTTGTTGATCTCTGGCAATAAAGAAGGGAGAAGCTGGGAAAAAAATACTAATCAAAGAAAGAATATGTGTGTTGGTGTGTGTGTGTGTTTTTGAAACGGTGTCCTTATTCTTTCTTGACTTTATTTTCTGAGTTTCCTGGAAAGGCCAGCGGACCAGATGGCTTCCATATGTGGTTTTTGCCTGGGATAGATCGTTTTCGGGGGTTTGCGGAATTCTTTATTTTAAAGAAAGGCATCTGAAGGTGTGTGTGGTCACTCCTGTAGTTCATCAGAAGTTTGATCGCACCTCCAGCCCCTGTGGTCAGGTAGAGCCACATGACCATTTCTGGCCAATGAGTTGTGAGTGGCGGCGTGTGTAATTCACATGTAATTTCATGCCGGAGCGTTTATTTACTGCTGTGGAACTTTCCGGAACTCTTCCCCAGGGGATTGGTTCTGGAGTCAAATGACAGGCAATAGACCAGGGATCAACACACTTTTTCTATAAAGGGCTAGGTAGTAAATATTTTTCGCTTTGCACAGTGTGCAGAAAAGCAGTAAGCAAGTGAGTACGCCATGTTCTGATAGCCCTTCGGTTTACGAAAGCCGGAGGCTGGCCGAATTTGGCCCGTGGGCCTCAGTTTGCTGATCTGCAGAGTAGCGCACCCAGCCGGTCCCTGCCAGGCCTGTCACATGAGCAATAAACTAATTTTTTCAGCCACTCTCAGTTCTGGGGTGGTTTGTGGCCTCTGCGTACCTAGACTGATAGAAGGTGAAATGAGGTCAATTTCTGGTTTATAAAAGTGAGGCAGCTTTCCTGGGAAGATGGTCAGGGTGAATCCCCAGACCGTGTCAGTTAAATCTGCATTTATTGATCGCCAGCTGTGTGCTCCTAACTGTTCTGATGCTTCTAAAACTGTTCCCAGGGAACAGTCAAAAAAGGTGTCCTGGGCTTCCCTGGTGGCACAGTGGTTGAGAGTCCGCCTGCCGATGCAGGGGACGCGGGTTCGTGCCCCGGTCCGGGAAGATACCACATGCCGCGGAGCGGCTGGGCCCGTGAGCCATGGCCACTGAGCCTGCGCGTCCGGAGCCTGTGCTCCGCAGCGGGAGAGGCCACAACAGTGAGAGGCCCGCGTACAGCAAAAAAAAAAAAAAAAAAGATGGCCTTGTGAAAATGATCTGAGAGCGGGGGTCCTGACAGGCCTGTGGGGATGATGGGGGTAGAGATTTTTTTTTTTAAGTTCTTGCATGCACATTAGAAAAATACGTATTTATTTATTAAGGCTGTACCGGGTCTTAGTTGCCGCACGGGGGATCTTCCTTGTGGCATGCCGGGGGATCTTAGTTGTGGCACGCATGCAGGATCTAGTTCCCTGACTAGAGATCGAACCTGGGTCCCCTGCATTGGGAGCATGGAGTCTTACCCACTGGACCACGAGGGAAGTTCCAAGGTAAAGATTTTTATTTGTTTTCCAGTCTACCTTGCTACTGCGCTCTCCTGTGAGCCTCTCCTGGGTCTCGTGTCTGTTTCAGCCACGCCATCCATCACGCTGCGTCCTCTTGTGTTTATTTTCGCATCTCCCCCATACAATCTCTCTGTGCTCCTCCAAGGAGGGAACGCTGCCTTATTCATCTCTGTGTCCTCGGAGGCTGTCGCTTCAGAAATTCCTGTGGACCCTCAAATCCTGCGCCTGAACTTCTGGAATTTTACTTATAATTTCGGTAGCAAAATCCACGGAATTTCAAATTCCCACTTAAAACCTCTGCTCTGTTGGCTGGAGAACCTCTTTCCAAAGCGCACCCTACTCCACTTCCTTTATGATCGCCTCTTTTTCTCATCTCGGAGACACATCCTCGGCCCACGGCGCTCCCTCCCCTACACCGGCTGGCGGGTTTGGGCTGGGACGTGCCCTTGTGCAGCCTGCCCTTCTGAAGTTCATGCCCGTTTTGTGACTCAGAGGGGACTTTTTATTCTCTCGCTTGATAATAAAGCTGTGTGTACACAGTGGCGAGAGGCTGAGAGGCGGGGGAGCTGCCAGGAACTGTGTCCTTCGCTCCCACCCTCTCGTCACGTTCTTCGCGGGGATTCATCCGTCTCTCCCTCAAGACTGTCTTTTTCCTCCTGATTTTGCTTGGCTTGAACATTTGCTTTCAGACTTGGTTTGCTGATGTAATGCTACCACTTTGGGTCCTGTGTGGGGTGGAAGATGGATCAGTGCCCTGTGCTCGGAGCTGGAGTTGGGGCCTGCTTTCTGGGGTTCCCTGATGTCCGTATCAGTCACAGCCTGCTTCTGCTGCTCACGGGGGCCTGATCCAGTTCGGCCAGAATGTGAGCATTTAGTGTGTGCGGGATCCTGGCAGGGCTCCGGGGATCTGGAACAGGCGGTTCCTGCTCTCCAAGTGTTCGCAATCCTGAGAGGACAGGCAGGCGGACACAGCCCACCAGGCGTCCTGCAGCCGGTGACGTACGCCAGAGGAGGGTTAGAGAGAGGTGGGGACAGTCAGTTTGACTGGGGAGAGGATCTTACAGGTGATGGTGGAGCTGCCAGGGGCTCTCCTAGGGCAAGCCTAGAAGAGGAGCGTCCTGGGGCAAAGGGAGAGGTTGAGCCGAGGCCCTCGGGTGTGTGTGTCCTGGTGAGCCTGGATCAGGGGCCCTCGGGTGTGCACATCCAGGTGAGCCTGGATCAGAGGCCCTCGGGTGTGCGTGTCCAGGTGAGCCTGGATCAGAGGCCCTCGGGGCGCACATCCAGGTGAGCCTGGATCAGGGGCCCACGGGTGCGCACGTCCAGGTGAGCCTGGATCAGGGGCCCTCGGGTGTGCGCGTCCAGGTGAGCCTGGATCAGAGGCCCTTGGGGAGCACATCCAGGTGAGCCTGGATCAGAGGCCCTTGGGTGTGTGTGTCCAGGTGAGCCTGGATCAGAGGCCCGCGGGTGCGCACGTGCAGGTGAGCCTGGATCAGAGGCCCTTGGGGCGCACATCCAGGTGAGCCTGGATCAGGCGCCCTCGGGTGTGCGTGTCCAGGTGAGCCTGGATCAGGGGCCCTCGGGTGTGCGTGTCCAGGTGAGCCTGGATCAGGGGCCCTCGGGTGTGCGTGTCCAGGTGAGCCTGGATCAGGGGCCCACGGGTGTGCGTGTCCAGGTGAGCCTGGATCAGAGGCCCTCGGGTGCACACGTCCAGGTGAGCCTGGATCAGAGGCCCTCGGGTGTGCACGTCCAGGTTAGCCTGGATCAGGGGCCCGCGGCTGTGCACGTCCAGGTGAGCCTGGGCAGAGGCCCTTGCATGCGCACATCCAGGTGAGCCTGGTTCAGGGGCCCTCGGGTGTGCACAGGCAGGCACGTGCAATGGCAGGAGCAGGGACCGCCTCCAGACAGGCAGGTGGGGATGAGGTGACCTGAGTGCCCTCCTAATGGAGAGCAAGGCCGCTGTGAGCAGGGGTTGGGTGGGGATGAGCACAGCTGTGGTGTGACGGGTGTGTCTCAGGACGATGCCCCTGGTGGGGCCGGAAGAACGAGAGGCAGAGGCCTGCCGTGATGTAACGTCAGTGAGATTGCCGAGTGGGAGGGAGGAGGGCAGAGATTCCAGGGCGGAGTCTGGCTGGAAGCAGCAGGAGCCCGGACAGATTCCATGTGGCCGACCAGAGCGGAGCAGGAGGCCGAGGTGTTGAAATGTGGGCCTGGAGGAAAGCTCTGGTTCACGTGTATTTAGCACAGGCCAAGGGTTGCTCATGGCCTGTGACCACGGTGGCGTCACTGGCTGTACTTGCCCTCCCTCTGCAAACGCTGAAACCTGGCCAGACGACATGAAACGACTGCTTTCAGACATGAAACCTGTGATCTACGAGGGAAGGAAACAAAGGCGGCTGCGACCCCAGGAAGCCAGCCAGGGTCACTTGGTTTGGGTGGGACCTTGCAGGGACTGGGGAGCTGTGAGCTACATAATTCCTGGAGATTCTTCAGGGCTGGGGTCGGTCATGTTCGGAGCAGCTGGGTGGAAATCGGGGCATGGACTGTGCCAGGAGCACGGCCCCTGGAGGTGAGACGTACGTTCAAAGAGTCAGCTGTCGGGGGTGCCCACCTCTAAGGGTGGCTGGCCTGGGAACCCTGATGGAAGCAGGTCCTGCCCTGAGTTGCTGTCGCCCTGAGTAGCATCATTGCGATGACCCATGTGGACACTGGGAATGGAAGGACCAACAAAAATAGAGGAGGGTGGAGTCCTGTTCACAAAGCCACCCAGTGGGAGGATCACTGCTCACCCGGCTGTTCTTATCTTCTTTCTGCGCCCTGACACCCCCGTGTACAGACGAGGCCAGGTATGGAGTCATGAATGTTCACGGTATCTGCACACTCAAAGGTCCCACCAGCGATTGATGTCATAAGTGTGTTGCCTTACAGCTCAGTCTGGGTGTGGTCCCAGCATCTTCTCAGGACCTCAGCATCTGTCCATTGCACAGTCCCTTCCAGAACACCCATCAATCTTTTGCCTACGTGGAGACAGCGAGGTCTCCTCAGGCTTGGGCTGGTTACTACTTTCGGTGGGACCATGCAGATTAACACAGGGAGGGGGCTAAAACTGAGGCTGCCGGGAAGACTGCCTCTTAGTTCCAATGCAGGGACCCTCTTCTGCATCTCGGGAAACACCAACTGTGTTCTCGGCTCAAGTCACCTTGGAGGTCGTGGGAGTCTCAGTTCTCGGCAGCCTCCAACTCCGCTGTTATCCCAGCTGCCGGTCCCAGGGTCTTGCTGACCAAGGCACATCTTTCTAAAACTACTGAGAACGCATCTTAATTTTTCTCATTGAACCAAACACATCATCTCTACTCCAGCTGGATCCGTCTCCTTCCTGAACCGTGGGAGTATCACGTTAAGTGTTTCTCTCTTTTTGAGTCGGGGGCCATTTCTCTGTTCTCAAGCCATAGCCCAGAGTCAAGTGGTGAAATAAAACTGAGTCCATCTGAGACCCCAGATGTCAGTGCATGTCATTGACACTGGATTTGAAGGGAAACCACTTCTTTTGAGGACTAGCTACTGACCTCATAGGCGAGGAGCTGGAAAATGTTCATGAAATCTAATCTCAGCCCTTCTTTGTCATCTTTTAATTCTACTCTTTCTGAAGATGATGGACCATCATCCTTGTAGCTTTTCATTTTGGAAGTTCTTAAGAAGCTCTTTAAAATTCAGCTCCTCCCAGAAACTTATCTTTGTCTTCTATTTTCCCACATCTCCTGTGTTTTTCATTAATGAAGCAAAGGGAAGGGGCGTGGGTCTCTCCCCAGTGGAACCATCTGAGTTATGAGTCTGTTTATTGCAAAGGGCTTCCTTAATCATTTGAATGATAAAGGCCATCAAGAAGGTGATCTTATTGAGAAATAATATCAAAGTTAGATGAGAATGTTCGCCGGGGGAGGTGCTGACTACACCCAAGACAGCAAAGCTGGGAGGTTCTGGAAACTTCTTTAAGTAAGGCATCTCCTGTTGACTGTTTCAAAAGAAGATGCACTTCTGGATTTGATGTGAAGCATCTCAGTTTTCAAATGATGACATTATTTTATTTTATTATTTTAATTTTATTATTTTTTATAGCCACGTCACGGGATAGCTTGCGGGATCTTAGATCCCCGACCAGGGATCGAACCTGGGCCCCCTGCAGTGAAAGTGCTGAGTCCCAACCACTGGACCACCAGAGAATTCCCCAAATGATGACACTTTAAAAGCACCACGAAGGGCAGCACATCTTTAGACCAGTTTATAAACTTTGTAAGTGGCCCTCTTCCATTGTCTGCTGAAGGTTCTTTTGACTTTATGTTTTTTTCTCTCCAGAACCTCAGAACTCAGCCTAAATCTTCCATCCAAGTAGGGCATTCCTTTCAGGCTCTGCCACGCCTGCTGTGCCTGACATCTGTTTTACCCCACTGGTCTCACCAAGTCGGGAAAATTGCTCCCCTGCCCCTTCCTCTTGCTTTGATCCCACTACCTTCCTCTGTGCTCTTCTTCTTCTTTTTTTTTTTTTCTAGTGACAGAGACATCAATGGTTTAATGGATAGGGAGATCTTACATGTCTGAAGCAAGGTCCTGGAGCAACACAGCCCTGTGTACAGCAGATGTCGGGCAGGACATGGCAGTAGTCTTTCCTCTGTGCTATTCTTCAGGTCTCCAGCAGGTCCTCCTCTTCTACCCTTCTACCCTTCTACTCATCTACCATTCAAAGGCCATCCCAGTTCCAACATCTTCTGAGAAACCCTCTTCAACTGGATTTTGAATTCATTTTGCCCCGATTCTGTGCATGAAGGGGTTTGTTGGAAAATATACTGGTCTCAGGGTCCCTAGCTTCATTGGCATTTTACGGGAGGCTCTCCTCAAGCAACAGAGACCCAACTCTAATGTCTTAATCCATAAAGGAAACAAATTAGCTCATATAATAAGAAAATCCAAGGGGACCCCTGACGTCAGGCACAGCTGGATCTAGGTGCTATAATAATACCAGCAGGGATCTGTTTCTCCGTCTTCTGGATTTCTCTAGGTTTTGTTAATTTCCATTGGGGTGACAAGATGGCCCAGAGCAGCTCTAGGCTTTCACCCTCTCAGCAGTGCAGTCTTTTCACCATGGATACGCCTCTTTCCCCGAGGTTCCAACAGAAATCTCAACTTGTGTTTCATTGGCCCAACCTGAGTCATGTGTCCGTCTCTGAACCAATCACTGTGACCAATGAAATGGAGCACATTGATTGGCCTGGCCTGTGTCCCATGACGAGCCCTGGAATTTCAGATGAACCTAGGGCCATCTGAGCCACAAGGACTAAAAGTGTGGCGTGCGTTTTTCTACTGTTATCAGAAAACAGGAAATAGATGCTAGGTTGGCTCAAATCATATACGTCTGCTACACTTGGATCTCCAACAAAATTAGAAAATTTAGAATTTGGAAGCCAGGACTCTTCGCCAGTTTTATCCCTAAGTAGATAGTAATCCAGTTCTTTATTAAAGTAAGCGAATACATAAATATTTTTGTTTTTATTCGCTGTGTGATGTGCTTGGTTGTGTCTGTCTGTGCCGAACAGGCAGAAAGGGACAGCTTCTGATGAGCCTGGCAGTGAAGCTGGATTCTCAAGAATTACCCAGATAATTAAGTATAATTATGAGAAGTGCTGTTAAAGGAGAAACATTAGGAACTTCAGAGTGTAAAACAGGGAAGTCTGGTAGAGTCGAGGGGTGATGGCTTTCTTGAAGAGGGGACCTCACACTGAGACCTGAACGGTAAGTTGGTGTCACCTAAGTGAAGTGGTGGGCGGGTTGGGGGATGGGTGTTGTTTCCACATGCTCGTTAAACCCAGAATGGATACTGACATATCTAGCGGCATGGGTTAAACTTCTATAAAGACTTTTTTTTTTTTTTGCGGTACTCGGGCCTCTCACTGTTGTGGCCTCTCCCGTTGCGGAGCACAGGCTCCGGACGCACAGGCTCAGCGGCCATGGCTCACGGGCCTCCGCTCCGCGGCACGTGGGATCTTCCCAGACCCGGGCACGAACCCACGTCCCCTGCATCGGCAGGCGGACTCTCAACCACTGCGCCACCAGGGAAGCCCCTATAAAGACTTCTTAATAAAAAAAAAGCTGCTTTGAATTTTCTGAGGATGATTGTTACCACCTTACAAACTTGGCTGTCCTTTTTCTGGAGGTAAAATTGGTTGATCCCCTATCAGCAGCCGGTGAACTTTGGGTCTATATAATTATGTTGGTCTTTTTGGTCTTTTTGAACCATCCACAAAGCCTCATGCCCAGCAGCCACAAGCCCACATGAAAAGCTGACTAGCCAAGCTTAGGAATGGCATTTGGCCCCAAGAATGAAGTTTCCCCCTAGAAAGCTAACGGGTCCCCAGGATGTTGGAACGTTCAGCCTTAGTCTTGAAATGCTCATAATCCAGTGATTCCAACTTAAAGTTTGCAGGGTCAGAACTGATCTCCCCAGGGCTTCCCCGGTGGCGCGGTGGTTGAGAGTCCGCCTGCCGATGCAGGGGACATGGGTTCGTGCCCCGGTCCGGGAAGATCCTACATGCCGCGGAGCGGCTGGGCCCGTGAGCCATGGCCGCTGAGCCTGCACATCTGGAGCCTGTGCTCCACAGAGGGAGAGGCCACAACAGTGAGAGGCCCGCATACCGAAAAAAAAAAAGAAGAAAAAAAAAAGAATTGATCTCCCCAATATTAAGTACACTAAAAGCATTGGACATCTCCTTCTGAGCTAAAGCTTCCATCTGATAACATTTCCAATCCTCTCCTGACCCAAACTACTTCATTCAAATCTTACTTGTGAGCCAATGGGTTTTCATTAGTGGCAGGATATTTTTAAAGTGCAATTTTCATAGCGCTCTGTTAGCCGACCCTCCCTGGAGACCGGAGTGGTCTGCGTGGCTACATCCTTGGGGATAAAATATTGCCACAATAGATTGGATGTTGATGGGCTGGGCTCAGAGGGTGACGTGCATTTCAGGATCACATTTCTTCTCCCTTTTCTAAGATAAACACTCTGTCAGTTGTTCATAGATTTCCCCCTCTTTGTGCTGATGACGTCTCACGTTTTTGATGTATAAAATCAATGTTATTTCTCTTGCATTTTCTCTATGTACGATTGTGATTGCCTATACTGACTGTCCTTGGAAACCCATGAGTGTGCACTTGAAGGAAATGAGCAAGTGAATTATCCAGCCACTTTACGGCAGGGTCCTTGCCATCTCAACCCGCTCTGGTTTGAAAGGAAGCTCTGGAGCCGTAGCTCACCTCGAGCTTCTCTCTGCTGGGAGGGAAAGAATTAGAAGGATGGTAAATGGAGGGTGATTTCCTCCTCTCCTGTGTGGTCCCGGAAAGTCACTCAATATCTGTCCATTTGAAAGGTTGACCCGATGCTAAAGGGGAAAAAATATTAACATAACATGAAGCCAGTGAATTTCTTCTCTGCCAGAGGTCACCTCTGCTGGGAGAGGACGTCAGTCAGCCCTGGGCAGCTGTGAGGTGAGAGGTGACCCTTTGGACTCTGTGGGCTGTTCTCTGATTCAGTCCAGAGTGTCAGATGTCTGCTTGGGGCCGGGTTCCCTCCCTCTTTCGCTTTTGGATCAGGGGATGGGCAGAAAGTGACCATGATCTGCAGAATTAAAGCCAGTCTCAGCAGACACCAGCCATCACTGCAGAGTGTGGACCGAGGGACACCGGGCACCTTTGGTCTGCACGGTAATTGCTGTGTGCAAGTTACTTAGTTGCCCTGCGCCTGGGTTCTGGAATTGATTTCCAGACCAGACTGCGAGACTGTTAGCCCAAGGCTGAGCTCAGCGATCAGCCTCAGGGGCATAGGGTAATTATTTATTTTGCTAAATAACACAGACAATGCTCTGGCTTAATTATAGTAGTTTTGCTGGGAAAAAGAATGGTGATGTTTTCCGTGTCACTGTCTGTTATTAATGAGACTTTGCTTACTTTTATTGGCAAGACTCCGCCGTGCCCTTTGGTTTGAAATGATTTTCTAATGTGCCCGCGTCGTTTATGAAAGAGGAAGATTTCCAGACTATCTTTTGGAGGTGAAATCATTGTGTTTTGAGAAAGCCTGAGTGTTTATCTCTTCCTGAGTTTCAAGACTTGACTGTGTAAAAATACACCATCTTTACCATCTTCGTATGTCTCCACACCATCAGTATTTGTTTTAATCCCAGCATTAAGAATCCCAAGTGTCAGGGCTCTTTTCAGGGGTGCTAACGATTGACCCCACTGACACTCAAGGGTCCTGGATCTGAGTCCCAGCCCTGTCACTAGGTCGCTGCGCAGGGCAACTGAGTAACTTGCACACAGCTATTACCGTGCAGACCAAAGGTGCCTGGTCCCTCGGTCCACACAATAATTTGCCTTGGGCAAATTCTTTAACGTTTGTGAATCTCAGTTTCCTAATATGTAAAACAAGTGGGTTCATTCTTCTATTCACATATTAGCTGAGTGGCTACTGAGCCAGGCACTGTTGTAGGTACAGTACTAGGAATATGACGAGAGAAGTAGACAAGATTCCTAGTCACCAGGAGTTTATATTCCAGTGGGAAAGACAGACAATAAGCACATACGCGAATAAATGAGATCATTCTATGACATAAATAAAAATGTCATTGAGACAGTTGGGAATGGAGGGGGGAGGCTGCTTGTGGGAGGGGCACAGGGAAAGCCTCTCTGAGAATGGGGACATGGGGAAATGGTGGTATTGGAAAACTGATTAAAGCAAAGGAGCCAGATCTGCAAACTTTAGAGGATGAGCCGCTCAGGCAAAGGAAAGAGCAAATTCTCAGCCACGTAGGCGGGTCCCTTGAAGTGTCATCCAGCTCTAAAATCCAGAGAATTCTGTGCCAGGCATTTCTTTTTTTTTTTTTTTTGGCCGCGCTGCGCGGCATGAAGGATCCTAGTTCCCCAACCAGGGATTGAACCCATGCCCCCTGCAGTGGAAGCACGGAGTCCTAACCACTGGACCACCAGGGAAGTCCCCAGGCGTTTCCAGCTGTATTCCGCCGTTCTTTCAGGCTCGCTTGAGTCAACGCTGTTTACTTATTGTCCTGGGTCTGATTTTTGTGTCCTTACTGAGGTTTAGCTGGTGTCCTAAGCACCTCACTATTTATTATGCGTTAAACCTCCCGTCTCTCCTGGCCTCTTGCTTCCCTGTCTGCCTCCAGCAAGTGAAATTCAGGCTGGGACTCGCCCTGTATCATCTCTGTCAGTTTCATGCTCCACAGGCACACCTTGTTTCATTGCGCTTCGCTTTGCATGTACGGCGTGGTCTGTTTTTTACGAATTGAAGGTTTGTGGCGACCTTGCGTCAGGCAAATCTATGGCGCCATTTTTCTAACAGCGTTTGCTCACTTCGTGTCTCTGTGTCACATTTTGCTAATTCTCGCAACATTTCAGACTGTTTCGTTATTGTTATGTTATGGTGATCTGACCAGTGATCAGAGATGCTATGATTGTAATTGTTTTGGGGCGCGACAAACTGCGCCCATATAAGACCTTGAACTTGGCTGATAAATGGTGTGTGTGTTCTGACTGCTCCACCAACTGGCTGTTACCTCATTTCTCTCCCTCTCCTCGGCCCTCTCTATTTCCCGAGACACAGCAATATTGAAATCAGGCCAGTTAATAGCCCTACAATGGCCTCTTACGTGTTCAGGGGAAAGGAAGAGTCTCAGGTCTCTCACTTTAAATCAAAAGCTGGAAATGGGGCTTCCCTGGTGCGCAGTGGTTGAGAGTCTGCCTGCCGATGCAGGAGACGCGGGTTCGTGCCCCGGTCTGGGAGGATCCCACATGCCGCGGAGCGGCTGGGCCCGCGGGCCATGGCCGCTGGGCCTGTGCGTCTGGAGCCTACGCTCCGCAGTGGGAGAGGCCACAACAGTGAGAGGCCCGTGTACCAAAAAAAAAAAAAAAAAAAAAAAAAGCTGGAAATGATGAAGCTTAGTGAGGAAGGCAGGTCGAAAGCTGAGACGGGCTGAACGCTAGGCCTCTTGCACCAAACAGCCACGTTATGAATGCAAAGGAAAAGTTCTGGAAGGAAATTTAAAATGCTACTTCTGTGAATGCACTGAAGAACGCTAAACAGCCTTATTGCTAATATGGAGAAGTGATGGTGGTTTGAACAGAAGAGCCAACCAGCCACAACATTCCCCTAAGCCTAACCCTAATCCAGAGCAAGACCTTACCCATCTTCCATTCTGTGAAGGCTGAGAGAGCTGAGGAAGCTGCAGAGGAAATTTTGAAGCTAGCGGAGGTTAGTTCATGAGGTTTAAAGGACGAAGCCATGTCTGCATAACATAAAAGTCCAAGGGGAAGCAGCAATTGCTGATGTAGAAGCTGCAGCAAGTTATCCAGAAGACCTCACTAAGACAGTTCATGAAGGTGGCTACACTAAACAACAATGTAGACAAAACAGCCTACTCTTGGGAGAAGATGCCATCTAAGACTTTCATAGCTGGAGAAGAGAAATCAATGCCTGGATTCAAAGCCTCAAAGGACAGGCTGACTCTCTCGTGAGGGACTGTTGCAACTGGTGACCTGAAGTTGAAGCTAATGCTCGTTTCCCATACTGGAAATCCTAGGGCCCTGAAGAATTATGTTCCATCTCCTCTGCCTGTGCTCTACAAATGCAACAACGAAGCAGCTCATCTTACAACGTGATATACTGAGTATTTAAAATCCACCGTTGAGAACTACTGCTCAGAAAAAAAAAGATGCCTTTCAAAATATTACTTCTCGGTAACGATGCACCTGGTCACCCAGGAGCTCTGATGTACAACGAGATTAGTGTGTTTTCACGCCTGCTAACGCAACGTCCATTCTGCAGCCCACGGATCAAGGAGTGATTTCAACTTTCAAGTCTTATTCATTAAGAAATACATTTTGTAAGGCTATATCTGCCACAGATAGTGATTCCGCTGATGGAACTGGGCAAAGTCAATTGAAAACCTTCTGGAAAGGACTTGCCATTCTAGATGCCATTAAGAACATTTGGGATTCATGGGAAGAGGTCAAAATATCAACAGGAGTTTGGAAGAAGTTGATTCCAGCTCTCGTGGATGACTTGGAGGGGTTCAAGACTTCAGTGGAGGAAGGAACTGCAGATGTAGCCACGCAGGAAATAGCAAGAGACCTAGAAATAGAGGTAGAGCATGAAGGTGGGACTGAATTACTGCAATCTCATCATAAAACTTTAACAGACGAGGAGCTGCTGCCTATGGATGAGTGAAGAAGGGACTTTCTTGAGATGGAATCTACTCCTGATGCAGATGCTGTGAAGATGGTTGAAATGACAACAAAGGATTTAGAATATTACATAAACTTAGTTGATAAAGCAGTGGCAGAGTTTGAGAGGACTGACTCCAATTCTGAAAGAAGTTCTGTGGGTGAAATGCCATCACACAGCACTGCATGCTACAGTGAAATCATTAGTGCAAGGAAGAGTGAATCAATGCGGCAAACTTCACTGTTGTCTTATTTTAAGAAACTGCCACAGCCCCTCCAGCCTTCAGTAACCACCACTCTGATCATTTAGCAGCCATCAACACCAAGGCGAGACCTCCCCCCATCTTGCTGAAGCCTCAGATGATGGTTAGCATTTATTTTGCAATAAAGTGTTTTTAAATTGAGGTATATACATTTTTTTAGACATAACGCTATTGCACACTTAATACACTACGGTGTAGTGTAAACATAACTTTTAGATGCACTGGGAAACCAACAAATTTACGTGACTCAATTTATTGTGGGCTGGAACCAAACCCGCAGTATCTCCGAGGTATTCACTTTTCTTACCGCTCTCCCAGTGATTAGAAATTGCCTGAAAAATAATATGCAATTTAAGATTGTAATTCACCTATTATTTTCAGCAAGGTCTAATGATGAAAAGTGCTGGCATTTCTAACCAGTGTTGATATTATTCTAATTCATGAAGTCGATTAGGAGAACCAGGCAGCGACTAAATAATTGATGTCTTCAGCTGGCAAGGCGCTAATTCTTCCTATGAATGCATTATGCCTTTATGTGTCTACCTGGTATCTAGAAATGAACTACTCACTGACAGTGTCCGATGCATCTCAATACACTGCTAAAGAGTGAATAATCTTAGAGCCTGGTTCAAATCCTTTTGGGCAGGCCTGGACCTGGCTTCCCACCACCTTGGGACCCCTTGACCCAGGGAGCCCCACCTGGATGGACAGACTCTGGCTCTTAGCCCCATTTCCAGGGAATACTACCCTCTACATATTATTGTAATTTTCTCAGGCCAGTTGCTCCATGGTCCATCTGGTTAAACGAACCTCCTGAAGGGGCATCTGGTCAACCCACTAATCAGGACCCCATCTTCCAAACAGTTATTTATCATGATTATTGAGTTTTCTTGGTGCCATCTTAAATCTTATGCCCTAATTCTGGCCCTGATGTCAGGCTTCAGTGACAACAGGAGGGGTTCCTCCTTCCTGATGGCCCATGTCCCATGAAAGCATCTTGGCACAATCAGGCCACGATATTGCTTCAGTTCACTTGTTTGTTCAGGCTAGTGTTTGTCTGGTCTCTAAAAATTGCTTGGAGGATCCACGTATAGCAATGTGTCTAGATATCAGGCAGCACTAGCCCCTCTCATGCTGGATTCCACTCATTAGTCTCCTGACCTTGGAGAACTCAGTGTTTTCCTGTATTCCTTCCTTCCTTCCTTCCTTCATACATGCATTCCTTCATGTTGAGTGCCTAAAAACGTGCTTCAGTTTTTCCATCTGAAACGTGGTTGTAACGATATCAACTTTAATAATATATAATAAAACAATAATACAATCCCATCTAGACTCTGTATTCAGATCTTTGCATCGCCAGCCCCTTGGGGTCATTCAAGTGTCACCTCCAAAGGCAGACCTTCTCTGACCATGAACCCAAAGTTGTCCTTCTCCACCAGTGTCTATCACATCAGCCTGTTTTCATTCCTCTCTAGCAACTGCATTTTGAAATTCTGCTTTTGCGTGTTTATCGTTTGTCTCTCTCTGTTTTAGAATGTCAGCTCCATGGGGGTAGGGACCTTATTGGTTCTTTTAATACTGTTATATCCTCAGCACCTAGAAGACAGTCTGGTGCATAATAGATGCTCGTGAAATTATTTGTTGAGTGAGGGTCAGGGCGTGGGTCAAATGCCGCTCCGATGTTTGTGAGAGTGTTTTGTTTCTTTTCAAGCTTCATATATATGATGAAAGGTAAATGCTTGGAGGACTTTGGCCCAGCAGTCTCTGGGGAAAGTAATTTTAGTTCTCGGAACCTTGGCCATCTCATCTGTAAAATGGCAGGAATGATAGTACGTGCCTCATAGGACTGTTGTGAGTGTTAATTTGATAAGATAGCATACGAATAGCACTTGGCGCGGGACTAAGTGTGAAGTCACCGTGGTGTGACGAGTTCATGGCACCAGACTCCATCTTCAGTGAATTCCAGAAATACCCGGCATTTATTTAATGTCCCATTGGAGACTTTTTTTCATTATCAATTGATCCAGCCCTTTAAAGCCCATTGCAGTGTGAGGTCATTTTCATAATAGTGAGTTCTCTGAATTTACTCTTTGGTTGTTAAATTGGAACTTTCAGAAATTCATCATGAATCTCCAGGTGTGATATAAGTGGAGGTGAGCTTTCGTGGATTCCTCCTAGGTCTAAGTCTTGTCCTCTCCTAGGGCGTCTCTCTCTTCTGTGTGATGTTCATTAAATAATTTTTTTTTTTTTGCGGCACGCGGGCCTCTCACTGTCTTGGCCTCTCCCGTTGCGGAGCACAGGCTCCGGACGCGCAGGCTCAGCGGCCATGGCTCACGGGCCCAGCCGCTCCGCGGCACATGGGATCCTCCCGGACCGGGGCACGAACCCACGTCCCCTGCTTCGGCAGGCGGACTCTCAACCACTGCGCCACCAGGGAAGCCCTAATTCAATAGTTTTTTACTAAGCACCTACTTGGTGCCGGGTTCTGTTCTTGGAGCTGAGTGGAGAATAAGATAGGAAAGGTCCTTGTCCTCATGGGCTTATTCTATTGATGGAGAAGTAACATACATATGCACAAGTTAAGTGAACACACATACGTACATGTAAACTGTGTGCAGGGGTCGATGCTATGAAGACATAAGACAGTATACTGCAGTAGAAGAGGGATATGCTTGGGTGTGAGGGGGGTGGATGATTGTTTTAGATAAGGTGGCAGAGAAGACCTCCATGACGGGTGGCACTGAAGGAAATGGGAGGTCCAGGCACGTGGGTGTCTAGAAAGAGCATCTAAGGCAGAGGGAGGAGAAATTGGAGCGGCCCTGAGGCCAGGGGTGTGGTGTGCTTGGTGTGTTTGGCAAAAAGAAGTTGGCCAGTGCCACTGGAGCATTGGCCAACTTCTTTTTGCCAAACAGAGGGGAAGTCACGCCAGAGAGATGCTGGAGCCTTTGTCTTCTGGGTCTCGTAGGCCTTGGTGAGGACTGTGGATGTACTGAGTGAGGTGCGAAGTTATGGGAAGAGTGGCTTATGTTTTCAAAGGATATCTTGGCTGCCCCTGGGGCGTCGTTTCTGGGGGAGGGACAGAAGCGGGGAGACCAGCGAAGCAGCTGTTGTGATGGTGCGGGTGAGAGATGATCTGGCTTGGGTTAGGCTGCTATAGAGCAGGGAGTGAGCCCTCAGACTCTGGGCTTATTCCGACAGTGGAACTGGTTGGATTTGCTGACGTTTTGGAGCCCCGGTGTGTGAACGAAGGACGAGAATCAGGGATAACAGCAGAATTTCACCCGAGTGACTGGAAGATGGACTTGCCATTTATGGACCTGGGGAGACGTGCTGGGAGGGGCCGGCCGGGGAACAGGGTGGCGTCCTGTGACTGCTGTTGGCCACAGCAAGTTTGAGATGCCTGTTCCACATCCACGTAGGCAGTCTGGAGATCAGAGGAGAGGTCTGGCCTGGAGACATAACTTTGGGAGCCCCCAGTGCAGAGTGGGTATTACACACAACATCATTTCATGGTTTCCTAGATTTTATCATCATCCCCTCAATTCACCTTTTCCCACAGGAGCTGGACCACATATTGGCTCCTATCCCATGATTCCCACACCTCGTCAGGGTGAGGTCAGGTCCCACCCAAGTCAGTAGACTGTCTCACTGCAGCCAGGGTGAAGCCGCTTAATGCGATGAGTGCCCAGCGGCGTATGGTGTGAAAATCTGTGCTGCGAGAGAGCGGCCCACAGTGTAGCGGAAGTCACCCTGTTCTTTGTCGTGTCATTAGTGGGGAAGGGGAAACAGGATACAGTCTTTTATGGGTAGATCTCACCAGGGCAACGGGTGAGATCCCTTCCTGTTTCGAGCATCACGGCTCTGCTCTCCAGAGCAACTTAACATGATTCACATGGTGCAGACGCCTCCGTACCCAGCCTATAGCGTTTTGGAGTTCTGAGTATCTCACGGGCTAGTGGCCAGAAGTAGAAAAAGAGGCTCTTTGTAATTGGGGAGAAAGGAAGAAAGTGCTGGACTGTGAAATTCTGAGAGCAGAGGCTCTACCACCTGGCGCTGCAGACCATCTCCATCCTGGGTCTGTGCAGAGGCTGTACCTTTCACAGGGACCTGTGACAGTTTTCCAGCAAAGACCCACTTGTTTGTGTATTTCTGTGACAATGAGTCATTAGTCTGGACCTGGCACTGGACAGTGAGGGGTAGGAGACATGTGCCTGCCCTTTAGGGTCTGATGGGAGACACACACAGAAACGAATGAAGTTTACACGCTAAAATGAGGGCACAGGGATGGTCTAAGGAGGGGCTGACAAACTTTCCTGGTGGATCCAGGAAGACATTTCCAAGGCTGTCCCTGTATCTGCCCGTAGTGACGACATGGGGATGGGCTTATGATCCAGCTCTGCCTGGTACCAGGACCAAGACGTTTCTTTTACTGCCAGGGAAGAGAACAGTCCTCTCTCCGTCACAACACTGCTGTGTGGGTATCTGTTTTCATTTCTCTCAGTTGTCTAGGAGTGGAATGGCTGGGTCCTATGGTAATTCTCTGGTAACTTTTGGAGAAACTGCTAAGTTGTGCTCCCGTACAGCTGTACCATTTTACATTTCCCAGCAGCAATGTGTGACAGTTGCAATTTCTTCCCTTTCTCCCCAGCGCTTGTTAGTTTCTGTTTTTTCTTTTTTCTTTTTTTTTTCTGGATGAAAGCCATCCTAGTGGGTGTGAATATCTGTTGGTTTTGGCCTAGACTATTTTAGCTCTGTTTTCTGTCCCTTGCCCTGAAGAGTTTTATTTGGTGCATTTTGGAAGGATGATTTTGACATGTGGTGTCGGTAGGGATAATAAGTTCCGACCGAAGGAACTGCATAGGCTAAAGCGTGGAGGTGGGAAAGCCTAAAGGATGTTCAAGGAATTGCAGACGATCTGGGATATTGGGAATATGGTGTGTGAAAGGCCAGGAGCTCAAGGTGAGGGGTTGTGATTTGGGGAATCTTGGCAGTCAGACTGAGAAAGAGCTAGTGGGGTGTATGAGTGGACAGATTTAGTTCATTGTGCAGTTAGTTTCCAACACCTTTGCTAAATGAACATTTTTTTGTAGTTACTATGTGTGGACCAAGAAAGCTGATAACTTGGGGTTTGGTTGTGTTTTTTTGCGGGGGGAGTTTTGTATTTTTTGGAATGATTTGTTAATGCTTCTAACTTGACCAAAGATTGCAGCTTATACCTCAACAGAACAGGGATATTTTCAACCCCACAACTGCAGACAAACTGGAGTGATATTGTTGTGACAGTTTCTCTTTCTTCATTGGGTGGCTAATGAAATGAACAAAGAAGTGCAAACTAGAGCTACGATAAACGTCGTGGGAAGATTCACTTGTCTCTTAGGGGCTTAAGTTTCTACCACCTTTACTGGGGAGCAGTGTGCATCCCGGATGTTGTTTTGTTCTTTTTTTTTTTTTTGCGGTATGCGGGCCTCTCCCTGCTGTGGCCTCTCCCGCTGCGGAGCACAGGCTCCGGACGCGCAGGCTCAGCGGCCATGGCTCACGGGCCCAGCCGCTCCGCGGCATGTGGGATCTTCCCGGACCGGGGCACGAACCCGTGTCCCCTGCATCGGCAGGCGGACTCTCAACCACTGCGCCACCAGGGAAACCCTCTTTTTTTTTTTTTTAGTCATTAAATGATTTCTCTTTGGTTATACAACAGTACAGAAGAACTAGACCTATAGTCCGGTCTTCCTAAACAACACAGCTTGCATAATACCTGGGGCACAGTAGGTAAATTGTAGATATTATTGGTCCATCTCTACCAGTCCACACCTGTGCACACATGCCTTTTCGCCTAAAATGATAACACTGTTTTAGGAGTTTGGGATTAACATATATACACTACTATATATATAAAAGATAATCAACAAGGAACTACTGTATAAGGCACTCTACTCAATATTCTGTAATAACCTAAATGGGAAAAGAATTTGAAAAAGGGCACTCTACTCAATATTCTGTAATAACCTAAATGGGAAAAGAATTTGAAAAAGCATATATATATGACTGAATCACTTTGCTGTACACCTGAAACCAACACAACATTGCAAATCAATTATACTCCAGTATAAAATAAAAATTAAAAAAAGTAAAATGACGCACTTTTTTTTAAACATCTTTATTGGAGTATAATTGCTTTACAATGGTGTGTTAGTTTCTGCTTTATAACAAAGTGAATCAGTTATACATATACATATGTTCCTATATCTCTTCCCTCTTGCGTCTCCCTCCCTCCCACCCTCCCTATCCCACCCCTCCAGGCGGTCACAAAGCACCGAGCTGATCTCCCTGTGCTATGCGGCTGCTTCCCACTAGCTATCTACCTTACGTTTGGTAGTGTATATATGTCCATGCCTCTCTCTCGCCCTGTCACAGCTCACCCTTCCCCCTCCCCGTATCCTCAAGTCCATTCTCTAGTAGGTCTGCGTCTTTATTCCTGTCTTACCCCTAGGTTCTTCATGACATTTTTTTCCCTTAAATTCCATATATATGTGTTAGCTTACGGTATTTGTCTCTCTCTTTCTGACTTACTTCACTCTGTATGACAGACTCTAGGTCTATCCACCTCATTACAAATAGCTCAATTTCGTTTCTTTTTATGGCTGAGTAATATTCCATCGTATATATGTGCCACATCTTCTTTATCCATTCATCCGATGTAAAATGATGTACTTTTGTGTTCTACTTTTTCACTTACCATTCTATCAGAAGAACTTCCAGTGTTGCCATGGTGTTCGTAAACACCCCTTCAGTGCTACAAATGCCTGTCCAGGGAGTTACCATCATGTCACTGCTTGTCCTCTGTTGGACGTTCACAGCTGAGGGGAACCTTGACAGATTTTATCACGTCCAGTATCTAGTTTTCATTGGTCTGGCAGGTGCACCCCTACTGTGTCATGGGAACTGTCCTCCCCACTCTCAGTCCGTGTTGTTCAGGGTGAGGTCACGCCCTTCGCTATTCCCGGTGTGGCCACGTGTCCTGGGCTTGGACACTCCGATGACTTCACCCCTCTAGACGCTGTGAGTAAGGCTTGGGCATGTCACCCAAGTCTTGCCAGTGAGACTCAACCATGAGCTTTTGTGTGAACAGTTTGGAAAAAGATTTTCTTTCCAGGGAGCTTGTCAGCAGAAGGATGAGGGGGTCTGGACTCCCAAACATCACCTCCTGAACCTGGGGTCACAACACAAAGAAGTAGAGAGAGACTCTGTCCTGATGATGTTGTTTGAGCCCAAGATCCAGTCCGTCCACATTGCAATATTCTTTCATAGGAGCCAATACATTTTCTTTAGTTCTTTTTTTGTGTGGTAAAAAAAAAACCTCGTACCCTAAAATTGACCATCTTAGCCATTTTTTAAATGTATTTATTTATTTTTTTAATTTTTGGCTGCGTTGGGCCTCCGTTGCTGCACGCAGGCTTTCTCTAGTTGCGGTGCGTGGGCTTCTCATTGTGGTGGCTTTTCTTGTTGCAGAGCACGGGCTTTAGGTGCATGGACTTAAGTAGTTGTGGCATCGGGCTTAGTTGCTCTCTAGCATGTGGGATCTTCCCGGACCAGGGCTTGAGCCCGTGTCCCCTGCATTGGCAGGCGTATTCTTAACCACTGCGCCACCAGGGAAGTCCCATCTTAGCCATTTTAAAGTCTACAGCACAGTAGTGTAAACTAGAGGTAATGTGTGCGACAGATTTCTAGAATTTTTCATCTCGCGAAACTAAAAATCTATGCCCGTTGAACAGCAACTTTCCCTTTTCCGTCCCCCCAGACCCTGGCAACCACCATTCTACTTTTAGTTCTGAGAGTTTGACTAGCTAAAGACCCATATAAGTAGAGTCATGCAGTATCTGTCTTTTTTGTGACTATCTTATTTCACTTAGCGTGGTGTCCTAAAGGTTCATCCGTGTTGTAGCATGTGACAGGATTTCCCTCTTTTTAAAGGCTGAATAATATTCCACTGTATGTGTGTACCTCATTTTCTTTATCCATCCATCCATCAGTGGTGGACGTCTGAGTTGCTTCTGCCTCTTGGCTATTGTGAATAAAGCTGCAATGAACATAGAGGTGCAAAGGTCTCTTCAAGATCCTGTTTTCAGGGGCTTCCCTAGTGGCGCAGTGGTTGAGAGTCCGCCTGCCGATGGAGGGGACACGGGTTCGTGCCCCGGTCCAGGAAGATCCCACATGCCGTGGAGCGGCTGGGCCCGTGAGCCACGGCCGCTGAGCCTGCACGTCCAGAGCCTGTGCTCCGCAACGGGAGAGGCCACAACAGTGAGAGGACCGCGTACCGCAAAAAAAAAAAAAAAATCCTGTTTTCAGTTCTTTTGGCAATATATCCAGAAGTGGAATTGCTGGGTGATATGGTAATTCTATTCCTAATTTTTTGAGGAACGCCATACTGTTTTCCATAGCACTTGCACCATTTTACATTGAACCAACAGTGCACAAGGGTTCCCATTTCTCCACATGCTTGTCAACATTTGCTGTTTCCTGAGTGTGTTTTTAAAAAATCCTATCAGATGTGAGGTGGTACCTCATTGTGGTTTTTTTTTTTTTTTTTTTTTTTTTTTTTTTTGTGGTACGCGGGCCTCTCACTGTTGTGGCCTCTCCCGTTGCGGAGCACAGGCTCTGGACGCGCAGGCTCAGCGGCCATGGCTCACAGGCCCAGCCGCTCCGCGGCATGTGGGGTCTTCCCGGACCGGGGCACGAACCTGTGTCCCCTGCATCGGCAGGCGGACTCTCAACCACTGCGCCACCAGGGAAGCCCTCACTGTGGTTTTGATTTGCCTTTCCCTGATGATTCGTGATGTTGAGCATCTTTTCATATGCTTGTTGGTCATTTGTATACCTTCTTTGGAGAAATGTCTATTCAAGTCCTATGCCCATTTTAAAAATCAAGCTATTATCTTTTGCTCGTTGTTGAATTGTGGGACTCTTTTATATACTACGGAAATTAACCGCTTTTGAGATATGTGGCTTTGCAGATGTTTCCTCCCATTCCGTAGGCTGCCTTTTCACTCTGTGGATTGTTCCTTTGGCTGCGCAGTTTTTCAGTTTGATGCGAGGCAGGGTGGTCTCCACTAGACCCCAGGTTTCCCATCTTCCAGCGGAGTATCTTTTACCCTTCAAATGGTGAGCTGCTGTGTTTTATTTGTGAAATTGCAGGAGAAATCCTTCAAACACAACTACTTATTGAAACAGCTGCCTGCTAGTTGAGGCATGTATTCAGCTATAAAATAAAAACGTCTTTCTTGTATTTCCATGAGACAGGTGTGTGCAGTGCGCTGGGATCAAGACGACAGCTTCGTTCCTCACGCCTTAGAACCTGAGCCTCCAAACCACATTCCTCAGAAGGTTCTCTTGCGTCTTGTGAAGACAGATGTGCTCTAGGGAATGTCCAGGAACAGGCCGTATTCGAGGCAGGGAGGCTGTGTAACTCCTCTACGTTAAAATACGATTTATTCTGCTTTCCAGTGACCATCTTCAAAAGGCATGTGCAGGCTGAAAATCCCATTTGCTGGTTATAGCTGGGGTCACCAGGGCGGAGCTGGACTCCCGCGTTAGGGATGGTACGTGTGGGTCTAGGACAGCCAGGTGGAGCTGCTCCATCTCGCTGCAAGGAGGACAGTGTGTGACAGCTCCTAGGTGCTACCACCCACCCTCAGCGTCCCTCTGGGCTACAGAGCTGAGCTGAGGCCACTTTCTCCCCGGGTAGCCCCCAGCCATTGACTGTGGACCACACGGATTCTGTCTGGGCTCCGGCCATCCCTGCCCAAGGCTGGACTTGTCTCCCGGACATCTTTGCTCCAGAGCTCCGCGCTGGGAGCCTCTCCCTGTCCCATCTTTCTCCCTCCTCCTTCTCTTTCTCCAGGGTATCACTCTCAACTTCCTCACTCCCAGCTCCATTTTAGCATCTGCCTCTTGAAGCATCGCAATAACACGGGGTCCAAGATGCTTCCTCTCTTTACATCCCTGATGTTTCTGGCTCCTGAGCCGTTGTACCCAGTTTCTTTATGAGCCGCGTCTCAGTGGCTGGTCTTCAGCATTGGGGGTGGGGAGAAGAAATAGCAAAAAGAGGTTGTAAAGAAAAGTTCCGAGTTCGTGTCACTTTGGAAATGAGGGTGGGAGCAAATCCAGACACCACGGGTCCTATTTGGGGAGGCCAGCTCCCCATCTGGGGTCGCTGATTTGTTCAGGGGTCAGAGTAAGGAAATGGTTTGGATGCCTGGACATCTTTTGAGTTGACATCTTTCTCTGGGAGTCGTTTTCCCTGCTTTATCATCCTGCCTCCCCGTATTTCTTTTCTTTTTTTTTTTTTTTTTTTTTTTTTTTTTGCGGTACGCGGGCCTCTCACCGTTGTGGCCTCTCCCGTTGCGGAGCACAGGCTCTGGACGCGCAGGCTCAGTGGCCATGGCTCACGGGCCCAGCCGCTCCGCGGCATGTGGGATCCTCCCGGACCGGGGCATGAACCCGCGTCCCCTGCATCAGCAGGCGGACTCCCAACCACTGCGCCACCAGGGAAGCCCCCCTCCCCGTATTTCTGTAAGTGTTCATCCTCGCCTAGACCAGGCTAAGAGGAGAACCGTCTTGGTCGGCTTTGCTGAGATGAGGTAGGCACCCTCCCTGTCCCGGCCAGCTCTAGTTAACCCTGAGATCGCAGCTTAGCAGCACAAAGGAAAATGATTGGCTGGCGTAACTGATGCGTGCAGGGCAGGGCTGGCCTCAGGCACAGCTGCCCCTGGGGCGACCCACTGCTGCCATCAGGATACAACCTCTGCCAGCCTCTGGGCACCGTGGATCCTGAGATGGTGCCACCTGAGGTGGGTTCTCTCCTGGGTGTGGTAGGGGGGCCTCCGTCAATTCTAGGCTTACCTCCTGGCCTCAGACAGCCCCCCTGGGAAAGATGTCTGTTCTCACAACTCCAAGCAAAGTCCCGGAAATGGGTTCTGACTGGCCACACCTGGAAGGAGCCGGGGGTGGAGTCAGCCCCACCTGGACAGAGTGGACAGAGTGAGGGAGAAGTTGATCCCTAAGAAGACTCAGGTGTGTGACAGGTAGATGTCACCTCACCTGGGTGACAGGTTTAGAGGAAGGTTTGAAAAAACGAGGTGTGTGTGGGAGCACCCAGCACAGTGCCTGGCTCACAAGCAGTCAATGGAGGTTGTAGGTTAGTATGATTGGCATTGTCATCACCGTCGTTACTATGGTATTTTATTTTATTGTTTTATATAACAAAATGTGTCAAGATGCATATTCCCTTTAAATAGAACTAAGAGGAAAAAAGTGAATTCTCCCTATACCTTTCTTAGTGATGGTGAGAAGTACATGATCTTGTCTTCTCTTTCTAGAACATTAAGGAAGCATTTGAGACATCAGTTAAGTTTTTTTCTGTATAAGGATTGCTGTTACCAATCCTGAGTATAAAAGTGGCTGTGCAGTTTAGCTCTGGTTTTTCTGGTGACGTTCGTTGGATATGTAACTTTGTCACCTACTTTTGTACCTTGTAATTAAAACATGATGTGTTTGCGTTCATGTCTGGGGAGTAGGGGGCTCAAAAGGTGTTTAAAGAAGGCAAGTTGGACAGTATGAGCCTATATATTATAAAAACGTTAAGGTTTGACTTTCGGGGGTAAGGCAAACTGTTATCGTCTTTCACTGAGTTGAAATTCACGTAACGTAAAATTAACCGTTTTAAAGTGAACAACTCAGTGGCGATTGGCACATTTGCAGGGCTGCGCCTCCAGCATCTCTAGTTACAAAAACGTTTGAAGCAGTTGCTTCCCACCCCTGTCCTCGGGAATCACCGACCTGCTTTCCATCTCTGTGGATGTTTCATATAAACAGAACTGTACAACATGTGACCTTTTGTGTCTGGCTTCTTTCTCTTAGCAGAGTGGTTTTTTTTTTAAATTTATTTATTTATGGCTGTGTTGGGTCTTCGTTTCTGTGCGAGGGCGTTCTCTAGTTGCAGCGAGCGGGGGCCACTCTTCATCGCGGTGCTCGGGCCTCTCACTGTCGCGGCCTCTCCAGTTGCCGAGCACAGGCTCCAGACGCGCGGACTCAGTAGTTGTGGCTCACGGGCCTAGTCGCTCCGCGGCATGTGGGATCTTCCCAGACCAGGGCTCGAACCCGTGTCCCCTGCATTAGCAGCAGATTCTCAACCACTGCGCCACCAGGGAAGCCCAGCAGAGTGGTTTTGAGGGTCACTCACAGTGTAGCGTGGATGAGTCTGTCGTTCCTTTTATGGCTGAACAATAGTCTGTTGAGTGGATTCACCACGATACGTTTATCCATTCATCAGTCGATGGACATTTGGGCCATCTCCAGCTGTTGGCTATTGGGAATAGTGCTGCTATAAACACCCGTGCGCTAGGATCTGCGGGAGTCCCTGCTTTCTTTTTTTAGGGACGTGGAGTATATACCTAGGAGAAGAACTGCTATAGTTCATATGGTAATTCTATGTTTAACTTTTTGAGAAAATGCCAACCTGTTTCCAGGATTGCCTTTTGAAAATAATAATGACAACATCTACCTTAATTCTCGGGCTTGAATGCCGGATGGGACCGGTCTTCCAGGAAGTAGACATGTGTAAAGCTGGTCTTCCTCACAGATATGCAACTCCATGGGAGACTGGAACAGAGTCTGGGGCTCATTTGCATCGGTCAGGCTCAAATGGTGAGAAATGATTTGCAGAAAGCATAGTAAAGCAGCATCTTCCTCTCCACCCACATCTGTAGCTGTTAGTGGATGGCAGCCTATTATGCATGGACTGCTGAGTGTACTTTGGGAAAATCTGTCTGGATACGTGTAATCAGGTGCAGGACAGCATTACTGCAATCCTGATTTAACGCCAGCCCTATTAGAAGCAGGCTCTCATCAGCTCCACACAGATGATAATTTATGTTTTCATCGACTGCGCACTTTACTTCTCACTGGCTTTTGAATCAAACCTGGGTATGTATCTCCTTTTTTTAAGAGTACAGTACATTTCACTTTCACTTAAAGGCGTCCGAATGGATTACGAAAAGATTCAAACTCAAAACTGATCTTATCATAATTTAAAAAAATTATTGGGAGAAAAGGGAGCCACTTGGACAGCCAAGTCATGCAGTTATCCCGATTTATGGTGCAGATTTTCTCTCTAGTGCACAATCCACCCCTTTCCTTATGAGAAAGAATTCTGAAGAGTCTTTAAGCTAAGTTAGTTAACTCTTCCTTCACCTGATTTTTCTTTCTTAAGAAAATCCCTTTATTTTTTTTCCAAGAATCTGAATTTTTTCTCTTCCCACTCTGAGACAAAATTATTATATTTTTGGTATTGGGACTCTTCTATTCTTCCAACCGTAGTTAATACTGACCGACTATCGAGGTTCTGAGGGGTAAAGTTCAAACATTCCTAGCTTGGCATTTTGGATTTTTAATTTGCTTCCGTTTAAAGAGCAGATAAAAGCATTTTGGTTCTGTCAATTGGTTGAGTTGGGTTTTTTTGGCAACGAGAAACATCACGTGTTTTTTTTTTTTTGCGGTACGCGGGCCTCTCACTGTTGTGGCCTCTCCCGTTGCGGAGCACAGGCTCCGGACGCGCAGGCTCAGCGGCCATGGCTCACCGGCCCAGCCGCTCCGCGGCATGTGGGATCTTCCCGGACCAGGGCACGAACCCGCGTTCCCTGCATCGGCAGGCGGACTCTCAACCACTGCGCCACCAGGGAAGCCCTAACATCACGTGTTTTGGTGTCTGTCTTATTAGCTGAGGTCTGGGTGACATTTTTTATCTTGGACTAGGCAGGGACTATTGCTTTGGGAAGAACAGAAAACCAGATGTGAGTAAAAAAAGGTAGTTTATTGGGAGGATGCTAGGTTAGTGCATGAAATTCGGAGGTCCACCAAATGACTGAGCTACAGGAAGATCAAAGCCAAAGGTATTTCTAAAGACCTCAGAGGAAGGAATTCCAAGAGACTCACTTCAGGGTTCTGTGCTCAATATTGTCTTATCTCTCAATCTTATTCTTTATTTTAATTCATTCATTCATTCATTTTGGCTGTGCCGCGTGGCTCGCGGGATCTTAGTTCCCCAACCAGGGATTGGACCCGCACCCCCTGCGGTGGAAGCGCGGAGTCCTAACCACTGGACCGCCAGGGAAGTCCCTCAATCTTATTCTTTAAACTCAGTTTATCCAAAGAAAATCTGATTGGCTCTTTGCTATCCCATGGACTGGCTTCCCATGGGTCAGACATTGCTCTGGTCCAATCAGTTGGGCTAGCTGTAGGCTGGTGGGGGAGAAAGGATCACCTAACACAGACGTAGCTGCTGGAGTCCAAACCTCGGAAGAGTCAGGGATGGGCTATGAGCTGAGGAGACACCCAAAAAGGTGTCCTCTCACACCCTACCCCTCTTGTTGGGTAACATCTATGTAACCTAATCTTCTCTACCTTTGTGTGCACGTACTACATGGTGAGAACATTGTTAAGTTTGGGCCACCCCACGTCCATATCTGCTTCTTTTCATGCAACGTCTTGACTTCCTTCTGGGGTCTTCCTTTCTCTTATCACGAGCATCGTGGATGGGCTGCAAATTAAGGTGTCCTACATGCACTGACCATGCTATGGGGACATCACCTGGTCAGTCAATCAGATGCTCTCTCCTGGGACGTTGAGTCTGGACTAAGTTGGCGCAAGGTTGGACAAGACAGTATGAGCTGTTACCAGCTGCCCTGGTTTCCGTTGTTTCTGAGACCTATTTTTTTAAGCTTTTCTTTTCAACCAGTGAGCTATAGCCACCTGGTGTCCTCCAACAAATTCGACAAATTCTGCTTAAGTTATTCAGTGTCTGTTGCTTACACCCCCAGAGCCCTAACTGATTCACTGTTGAAAGTCAGGAGAGTGGCTCTGAAAACTTGGGGGTGTGGGTCCTTTGTCAGAAAGGAGAGTGTCAGTTAAGGTCACTGGGCTGTTTTTACTAAGACCGGAAGATAGTCTCTAGAAATTATTTGTAAAAGAAGGGAAAAAAAGGCTCTAAAAATTCTCACTTAACTCAGTCTGGTCAGCTCTTGAACACCCTGGTTCACTAAGGTTCTATAAAATCGCCTTCTCTCTTAACTGACCATATTTCTGATCGTTGCAAAGTGCGAAGGTAAAATGAGTTGCCTTTGGCCTCTTTTTCCCTCCTGACAAGGGTCTTCTTGTCCGATACTCCCATTTTCCTACCGTGATCCCTTGCCAGTGCTGTTCATTGCTGCAGTTTCTGTACTGCTCGTACATCACTACCACGCTTAGAAGGAGCAGCACACTGTAACATACTTAGCTGGGACAAGGTCTCCTCATTCCCCTGTGACCTTCGTGAGTGCTAGAACAAGGTCTGATTTCCCTTCTTACCTGTTAGGCCATACCCAGTACTTGGCACTCAGGGGTACTCAATAAATCTTTATCGCATTGAATTGTGTTACTATTCTTTTTACCAAAACCTGTGCCTGAGTTTCCATTTTAGAATGCATTGAAGGTCTTGTGGTTTCATCCATTGAGTGAATTAAGAGCTCTGGGTCTTTCCTCTGGGGGAGGTTTGGAATCTGAATTTTAATGTTAAACGTGGTGAGATTAGGCAAGTTGGGCTGGAAGTAAAGTCCCCACACAGCTGCCTTATGGCTTCCTGACTTTTGCCACTCGCTGCCGGTGGAACCACTCTTAAGCTACTGTTTCTCTCCATCTTCGATTCTGAGCACCAACTGCAGTCCAGACGTAGCTGTCATTTTTTTTTTTTTTCTACTAGCTTTCAACTGAAGGACCTACTTGTCGTCCAGTTTAAGTATTGGCAAGAATACCAGAATTACCTGGGACTAGGAAAATAATTGCGTGTGTGTGTGTGTGTGTGTGTGTGTGTGTGTGTGTGTGTGTGTTAGCACAATTATGGCCAGAGTAGTGGTGGTACAGGGCATCATAAAATTGCCCCTGGAAGGAATATCATTTATGGCTAGTTTATGCTGTATTCTTCTCAGCCCTGAGACGTGTCCAGTTAAAAAAAATCTATATTTGAGCAAGAAAGAGCTGGTGAAGAGAAAATTAGAATGATTCCTCAGTGGAAAGGGCATGGACATAAAATCAGGTGTGATCCTTGCTTTATTGTGTATATCACTCCACTGTATTATATGGTTAGTGATAGAATATTAGCACATGATGTTGTATGTTACTATATTGTGTTACACTGTATTGATTATGAGAGAGAGTAACTGTGATGTTAGACGGCTTGGCCCTACTGTGTGCTGGCTGTGTGACCTTGGGTGAGTTGGGATGCTTTGACCAAGAAACACTTTTTTTTTTTTTTTTTTGCGGTACGTGGGCCTCTCACTATTGTGGCCTCTCCCGTTGCGGAGCACAGGCTCCGGACACACAGGCTCAGCGGCCATGGCTCACGGGCCCAGCCGCTCCGCGGCATGTGGGATCTTCCCGGACCTGGGCACGAACCCGTGTCCCCTGCATCGGCAGGCGGGCTCTCAACCACCGCGCCACCAGAGAAGCCCCAAGAAACACATTTTTGAGGTGCTATTAGAACAGGGTGGCTGTACTTACAGCAGTCTGGTGATGTGAAAAATTCTGGGCCTGAAGGATCATGGGTTCTCAGTGTATTACGTCTGAAGGCCTTGAGAATTGATATCAGAGGCCTGATGGGCTGTGACAGTTACTCTTGAACTTCTGCAGCCCCAGAACCTTATTTTGCTGTGGAGTAATATTGTCTTCTAAATACGAAGCTCTCAGGTGCCGTAAGAACCCTCTGAGGGGGTGGCCACTGCTAAATTTCTATTTCCTGGTGTCAGGAGACAAATGTGCCTAATTGTTGACCGTCCCCCATTTTTTTTTTGGACTGACTTAATATCTTCAGTGGAATTAATTATGACCTCCCTTTGGGGTGGGGTCAGTTTTGATGTGTCTTGCTTGTGTTATTCTCCCTGCTGAAGTTAAGGGGATTGACACAGTATGCAGTAGCTCACTTGAAAGTGCTAAGATCAGAAGGTAAAGAATGCCATATGCCACCCCACTTAGACTTCCTGCTATACAATGCCATTTTATATTGTAGCTTCTAGGGAAGAAAGGCATGTTGCTTAAGAAAGATCATCATTCCCTGGGCCCAGCAAAGGGACCAAGTTTCCAGAGCCCTGAAGACAAGGGGTGACACCCCAAAATATGGACTGATTCTCCACTCTACCTTCATTGGCCGAGCAGCTGAACAAAGGCCGCATCTCCCGATGCCTGGCAAACAAATGCAGTATTGCCTCATGAACTGATTGCTTCTCTGAGGTACCTACCCGTGTATCTGGGGAGAAGCTTCGAGAACAAGTTGAGGAGCGGCTGTCCTTCTATGAGACTGGAGATAGTCCACGAAAGAATCTGGATGTCATGAAGGAGGCAGTGGTTCAGGCAGAGGAAGCAGCGGCTGAGATTACTAGGAAGCTGGAGAAACAGGAGAAGAAACGCTTGAAGAAGGAGAAGAAAAGGCGGGCTGCGATTGCCCTGGCGTCCTCAGAAAACAGCAGTGAGACCCCAGAAGAATGTGAGGGGACAAGTGAAAGACCCAAAAAGAAACAAAAGCAAAACCCCCAGGAAGCTCCTCAGGAGAATGGAATGGAAGACCCATCCGTCTCCTTCTCCAAGCCCCCCCAGAAGAAATCTTTTTCCAAGGAGCAGCTGGTTAGTAGTGATCCTGAGGAGACAGCTGGCAGTGGAAGTGTCACCAAGAGGAAGAAATCTTTCCCCAAAGAGGAACCAGTTAGCGACCCTGAAGAGTCAGGACACAAGAAAAAGAGGAAATTCTCTTGCAAGGAGGAGCCTCTCAGCAGTGGACCTGAAGAGGCTGCTGCCGCGAGAACAGCAGCTCCAAGAAAAAGAAAAAGAAAAAGCTCCGAAAGCTTCTCCCAGGAAGATGAGATGGACACTTCCCTAGTGGGGCGTAACTTGCAGGGATATTTCCCAGCCCATCCCCTATAGCCCAATAGAAGTCAAACCAAAACCAAACAAAACAAAAACAGAAAGATCATCAGCATTGTTTTAAAATACAAGTAGCAGGGCCTCCCTGGTGGCGCAGTGGTTGAGAATCTGCCTGCCGATGCAGGGGACACGGGTTCGAGCCCTGGTCCCGGAGGATCCCGCGTGCCGTGGAGCGGCTGGGCCCGTGAGCCACAACTACTGAACCTGCGCATCTGGAACCTGTGCTCCGCAGCAAGAGAGGCCGCGATAGTGAGAGGCCCGCGCACCGCGATGAAGAGTGGCCCCCGCTTGCCACAACTAGAGAAAGCCCTCGCACAGAAATGAAGACCCAACACAGCCAATAAATAAATAAATAACAAACTGAGTTGCCCACATTAAAAAAAAAAAAAAATACAAGTAGCAGGGTACTGCCTTTGATTCAGCTATTTGAAGTCCTTGTTTTCTCAAGCTAAGTCCCTTATATGTGGAATCTTCAAAAAAATGATACAAATGAACTTATTTACAAAATGGAAACAGACTCACAGACTTCAAAAACAAATGTATGGTTACCAAAGGGGAAACGTGGAGGGGAGGGATCAATTAGGCGTTTGGGATTAGCAGATACACACTACTATATATAAAATGGATAAGCAACAAGGACCTACGGTATAGCACAGGGAACTCTACTCAATATTCTGTAATAACCTATATGGGAAAAGAATCTGAAAAAGAATGGATATATGTATAACTTTATCACTTTGCTATACACCTGAAACTAACACAACATTGTAAATCAACTATACTCTAATATAAAATAAAAAGTAAATTGAAAAAAAAGTTAAGGGGATGACGTGGGAATTGAACAAGATGAAATTTCCCAAAGACAGTGTGCATCCCTGAGTAGCCTTGTCTGTTTCTCCTTACTGGATTCTTGTTGTTTTGAGATTGTGTTGAAACCACAGGAGGTCTGAATTGCGTTACCCAGGCGCTAACTCCCCAGTCTGCTTGGGAAGAGAATGCCTCAGTCTGTTTTCTAACTTTTCCTTTGTAATACTATTTAGCATATCTTTCAGGACCCAGTTATTCAACAGCCTTGGTGGAAGTAGGTTTATTACAACAGGTACCTCCCTCTTCCCAGGAAAATCAATAAGGTTCTTTCTTCCTTAGCTCCAGAAATGAAGGCTGTCTTTGAAAATGGAAGGTGAAGGCTAGACTTGCAGGCCAGTGGGCCTAGCACAGGGTGACTGGTCTCTAAGGAATTCACTGGGATATTCCAGTTGTTAGATTCTTTGAACGCAGCCCATCGTAGCTCTTTGTATTTGTTAAGATGATTGATGTTAGCTGCTGTAACAAATAACCCTGTATCTCAGGGGCGTAACACAGTCCAGCGAGGCCTGGATGGAGTTTCTGAGCTACATCCAAGTTCAGGCCGTGGTCAGGGACTGCTTCTGTCCCATGCTGTACCATCTGGAGACTGTGCTTGTTGTCATGCCATCCTTAGAAGTTTCCATGGAAACCCTGGAACATCTCACTGGGTGTTTTCAAAGGCCAGGTTTGGAAGTGGCTTTTGTTACCTCTCTCCACATTTCATTGGTCAGTAGGCAGAGACAGGGCTTCAAGGGAGGCTGACAAGTGTAGCCTTTCTGTGTGCCCAGGAAGAAAAAACAGCGAGGTGAACGTGTGATATAGCCTTGATGCACTTGTCAAGTATATTTTGCCGTTTTCCACCCTTACGTTGTCTTCTTCTCATGGAATTACTTGTTTTCTTTTTTTTCCTTCCTTCCTTCCTTCCTTCCTTCCTTCCTTCCTTCTCTTTCCCCCTTCCTTCCTTCCTTCCTTTTTGAAAGTCACACTCATGTTCTGCTCTGGACATCTGTTGAACTTGACCTTATATCTTTCGTATTCATCATTTGACTGTATGCTGTTGTGTCTTTTACTCTTTGAATGTTTCTGTGTCTCAGTCTTGTCTCTCCCATCATCACCTGCTCCAAATGTTCCCAAAGTGGTCGGCTCGGCTCCGAAGAAGTTTTCCATTTGTCTGGAAGGGGTTGCTGCTTAGTACCTACAGAGCGAGAGCAGTGCCTATTTTAGCTCTTAATTTATGCAGAAACCCTTAGCAAAGTAGAAATAGAAAGGAACTTTCTTAACTCGATAGTATCTTTCAGAACCCTACAATAAACATTATGTTTAATAGGAAATCAAAGTTAGGACAAAAGAGGAGGAAGTGTGTTGGTATCACGGCTGACATCGTACTGATTGTCTAGCCAAGACAGTAACACATGGGAAAGAAACAAATTATAAAGATTATGTATCAGTTTTTGCTGCAAAACAAATCACCCTAAAATGAAGTTGTCTAAGATAACAACCATTTACTTAGTGTGTAATTATGCGAGGCTGCAATGCTGGTGGGGCTCAGCTGGGCAATTCTTTTTATGGACTTCTCTCTTGTACTGGTGGCCAGCTGCTGGATAGTTGATTGTTGTTGTAGCCACTAAGTTGGGACGCTTCGTTTCACAGAGGAACCTAACTGATACAATTAGAAGAAAGGGGGCAACACGCTCATTATCTGTGGGTGATATTCTAGTCTACTAAGAAGATCTTAGTATTAGGAACAGTACTGCATTGAAGAAACTGGTTTTATCACATTTAAGCATATGTATACCAATCAGCATTTTGGGGGGCCAGATGTTGATCCTGAGAGACTTTTTTCTTCAAGCGATGCACTTGCAATCATCATTTGCATACGCAACGATCCCTTTAATTATCTCTGAGTTTGTCTTTAAAAGCTTTCTTGTTATCCAATCTCAGATATCACCCACAGATGAATTCAGAGAAGTCGAAGATGGTTAGCACTTGACAGAACATGAGAAATCAGGTATTCACTACCTTCATTTATGGTTGAGAAAATTGAGGCTAAGAGAGGTTAAGAGACTGGTCCATGGTCACACAGCTAGCGTAGAGCAAAAGTATGTGTTATCAGTAGAAATATTAGTATCATATTAGAAGCTAGGATTTTTGATGCTGGGGTCAATGCTATTCTAATATCACAGTCACAATTCTCTGACTTACGTCCACTTAAAAGAAGAGGCAGCCAATGGGAATGATCCTAGATGGAAGAGGGCAAGAGTAGAACCCTCAATTGGTTCTGGCATCTTTTGAAGGCAGATTCTACCTAAAAACTTTTATGAAATTTGAGCATTGGTTGTGTCCTAGTACAACTCAGTATGTCTTGGAGACATCAATGACCTTATATCACGTTGTTATTTGTAGGACCCTGTTTAAAACTTAGCACTTAGAGTGGACAACCTTGTCTTGTTCCGCATCTTAGAGGAAATGGTTTCAGTTTTTCACCATTGAAAATGATGTTGGCTGTGGGTTTGTCAAATATGGCCTTTATTATGTTGAGGTAAGTTACCTCTATGCCACATGGAATCTAAAAAAGATAATGGTTCTGGGGGCTTCCCTGGTGGTGCAGTGGTTGGGGGTCCCCCTGCCGATGCAGGGGACACGGGTTCATGCCCCGGTCTGGGAGGATCCCACATGCCACGGAGCGGCTGGGCCTGTGAGCCATGGCCGCTGAGCCTGCGCGTCCGGGGCCTGTGCTCCGCAGGAGAGGCCGCAGCGGTGAGAGGCCTGCGTACCGCAAAAATAAATAAATAAATAAATAATGGTTCTGAAGAACCTAGGGGCAGGACAGGAATAAAGACGCAGACGTAGAAAATGGACTTGAGGACACGGGGAGGGGGAAGTGTAAGCTGGGGCTAAGTGAGAGAGTGGCATGGACGTATATACACTACCAAATGTAAAATCGATAGCTAGTGGGAAGCAGCCGCATAGCACAGGGAGATCAGCTCGGTGCTTTGTGACCACCTAGAAGGGTGGGATAGGGAGGGTGGGAGGGAGGGAGATGCAAGAGGGAGGAGATATGGGGATATATGTAAATGTATAGCTGATTCACTATGTTATAAAGCAGAAACGAACACACCATTGTAAAGCAACTATACTCCAATAAAGATGTTAAAAATAAAGTATCTACAAAAAAAACTTAGCAGTTATACATTTAAATAAATAGTTATCTATTTTTGAACTATGTATATCCACTTATAACATTTTAGTGATGTTGAAGGGGGAGGGTTACACCAGAGTTTAATGTGCAAAAGATGCTATATTGTTCTCCTTTACTCTTAATAGCAATTAAAATATTAATATGATGAGTTGAATTCTTGCTAGAAGCCAGGCACTGTGTTGAACACTTTGCATATATTATCTAAGTAAATTCTCACAATAACTAGGCAATGTAGGTATTATTATCCACATTTACAGACGAGGAGCCTGAGGTGTGATGGGGTTAAACCCAAGGTAAAAAAATGACAAAAGGGGGATTCAAACCCAAGTCTGTCTAGCCTCCAAGTTCAGCTCTTGTTGATGTTTGCTCAGTAGGCCTGGGATAGTTTGAAAATAGGTATATACATTCTTATGACACTCCCTCCTTTAAGAGGTGGAGCTTAATTCCCCTCCCCTTGAGTGTGGGCAGGACTTAGTGACTCACTTCTAAGGAATAGGAGGTGGTGGGAGTGATGGTGTGTGACTTCCGAGACCAGGTCATAGACATTATTACGCCTTCCTCCTTGTTCTCTCCTGGATCTTGCATCCTGTGGAAAGCTAGCCACCATGTCATGAGGACACCCAAGCAGCTCTTTGGAGAGGTCCGTGTGGTGAAGAACTGAAGTCCCCAGCCAATGGCCATGTGAGGGCGCCATCTTGGAAGTGGCTCCTTCAGCCCGTCAAGCCTTTAGACGATGCAGCCCCAGCCGACATCCTCACTGCAATCTCATGAGTGACCC
Organism: Lagenorhynchus albirostris; assembly: GCF_949774975.1. Taxonomy (NCBI): domain Eukaryota; kingdom Metazoa; phylum Chordata; class Mammalia; order Artiodactyla; family Delphinidae; genus Lagenorhynchus; species Lagenorhynchus albirostris. Next base: position 83,607,047 of record NC_083108.1, read on the forward strand.
TGGAACTCTGCTCAATGTTACGTAACAACCTAAATGGGAAAAGAATTTGAAAAAGAATAGATACGTGTATATGTATAACTGAATCACTTTGCTGAACACCTGAAACTAACACAGCATTGTTCATCAATTGTGCGCCAATATAAAATGGAAAGTTAGAAAAAAAGAACTCATCAGCTCAGCTCACTCCCTCTATCCATAGGAACTGTGAAATAAGAAATGTTCATGGTTTTAATCTGCGAAATTGGGGGATAATTTGTTAGGCAGCACTAAATAACTGAATACAAGCCCTTCCAAGGTAGACGTGAACCCAGGTAGCCCTGTCTGAGTGAACGCCAACCCTGAGCTGCTAAGGGCTGCATTAGTCAAGTTCCCCTCAAAGTCACAACTCAATGAGGGTAGCTTGTTTCTCCCCCCAATGTCATAACGTTCACTAAACATTCAGGCGATGCTGCTTGTGGGCCACTGGGGTACACAGGTCTCAGGTGATACCTCTGCAAGAGTGGAGAGCCCTGTACCTAGCCTTTCACCTTCTCCAGTGTGGCTGCCTGTATACCTGTGAGCCCACAGGAGAATGGGATATTCTGTTGTGAGCTGACACTACCCACGTGGACCCAGCTGAGCTTACTGCATTGTCCCTATGACTCACAGACTCAATGGATCGATAGACCTTTGCTTGTTTGACTCAACCATGGGGCCTGACCTGGGCAGAAAATGCAGCCAGTCTTCTCAGTGCATCAAAGACTGAGGATTTCTTTTCTGCTCTTAGACCACTTGGAAGAGACCACCTTGGAAGACATAGCACAATATTTAAAACAGACCACTTTTTTTTTTTTTTACATATACATGTATCTATTCTTTTTCAAATTCTTTTCCCATTTAGGTTGTTACATAATATTGAGCAGAGTACCCTGTGCTATACAATAGGTCCTTGTTGGTTATCCATTTTACGTATAGCAGTGTGGACATGTCAATCCCAAACTCCCTAACTATCCCTCCCCCCCCCACCCATCCCCCCTGGTAACCATAAATTCGTTTTCTAAGTCTGTGAGTCTCAAACAGGCCACTGTGAATGAGCAGGAATGGAAAAGTCAACCTCTTTCTCTGGGAAACAGGGTTGGGGTAAAAACGAGTCTGCAAAGCCAGGTGTCAGATTGACAATTAAATCAGATTAATAAATTGGATTTTCAGGAAGATTCCTAATAACCCTTTCAAGTGGAAGTGGCCCAGGGTCATGGGGACCTGGGTTTCCGTGGGTTTCTGAGAGCACCCTGCTTCCCCTCCCTCCTCGCCTCACAGGACTGGGGAGCAAATGGGGCCTTTGACCATCTGTGTTCTAGGTTCAATTCAGATCTGAAGCTCAGCCTTTGTCTGTCTCCTGGCGTGACTGCTGGTCGACTTTTTTGCTGCTCTGTGCGGTATCCTCCAAATGCTGCTTCATGCTGTTTGCACAGCTAATTGCATGTATCCCACGTGTGGCAGGGCAGGTGTGAATGCGGGCTGCGGCTTTGCCTCTTCCCCGTTACTGGGTACCATGCACCCCACATCCCCCATGGCCTTCCCAAGTCCATCTCCCATCATCCTTTGCAGTTTCTCGACCTCAGGGGGACCTGTGGCCAGGACTTGGTGGACGCAGGTCAGGCTGTACGAGTGATGCTCTGGGCAGGCCATGGGGTCCTTGGGGTCCTGGAGGTAGTGGGGACTCTGTGAGAGTGACAGAAGGGCTAACGTGATCCTACCGTCAGCATCCCTGCTTCCCTTCTCAGCCAGCCAATCACTGCAGGGGTGGATGGGGCAGCGTCCGGAGAAAAACGCACCACCTTAGGCGGACACAGGCTTCTCTGGTCCTGTTTCTTGGCAATCACGTGAAGGAACCCCCTCTGTCCTTCACTCAGTCCTGCGAAGATTTCCTTTAGCTCCTGAGAGGTGCCGGACGCTGTGGGTGTCCCGGGGACATGGTGTGAATAAAAAGGACACAGTTCCCGCCCTCTGAAGCTTACATTCAAGTGAGGGAGAAAAAGATGAACCCGTAAACGTGCACAGGCACCTAATTTTGGGTGGCGGCGTGCGCTGTGAGTGAGAGTTCAGTGAGCTCTGAGAGAGAGAGTGAGAGGGAGGGGACGCATATGCGGGCAGAGAAGTCCTGTCTCTGCAGGGGGAAAGCTGCGACCATGATAGTAATTCCGTGCAGAGCAGTTTTCTACCTGCTCCACACATGGGCTCCTTTAATCCTCTCAACAGCACAGCGAGGTCCTCACCTCCCAGGCTCAGCTTCGCGAGGACCTTGACCACACTGCTTGATTGAAGCGTTTTGTCACGAGGCAGTTTGTCTTAGGTCCGTCAGTTGGTTCAAGCTAAGGCACAAAAGACATCTGGGAAGACGTTTGCCATATGTAAAAGTTGCAACGGATCCATATTTCTATATGCCCCCCTTCTGCCCTCCAGAATCCGGAAGCTCTCTGGTGGTCCAGCCTAACTGGACACAGACACAGGAGTGCTGGCGATGTATTCAGCCTTGCCAGGCTGGCGCTCTGCAGAGCCGGCACCTCAGCAGGCATGGGGCACACATCTGGAGGGTCCTGTGGGTCCCACCGGAGCTAACCTCGCATGAAAGGCTCGCTACTTATTCTCTCTTGGCCCTCAAGCACTCTTGCACTCTCCTCTGCTGTGTGATTTGGGGGTTCATGCCAACAGATCGAGTCACCTGGGCTCCCTTGCCGCTGGCTTCTGGCCGGGCTCAGCCAGTGGGAGGCCTTAGTGGGAGACCAGAGGGAAGGAAGAGAAAGGTCCTTCCTGCATGTGTCCCCCCCCGGGCTACAGCTCCTGCTAGATGGCCCCCCATCCACCAGCTCTCACGGGGCTCCAGCAACACTATTTAACTCCACTCCCCCCGTAGCCCTTCAAACTCGGGGCAGTGACAACTTTTTGCTGTCACTCACGTCTGGCTTTTCCAACATTCCTTGTTATTTCTTTTATCCCCTCTTGTTCCTCTGCAAATATTCCCTTCATCCCATACGATTCCATTAAACCAATATGAGTGGAACCCTGCTTCCTGCTGGGACCACCACGGGCGCAGCAGGCAACAGCCCTGAGACTTCACGGTGAGTGAAGCAGTGAGCAGTGTGCCTGGGCTTGCTGATGTCTTCCTGCAGAGGACACAGGCAGATGGGATAGACCACCCCCTGCCATATCCCACGTGTGCTGGGGTTACTGCGTTTTGAATAATATTGGGGCTGGAAGGATGTCGAGCATTCCTTTGGTGGCAGGTTCTTGAATATGTCTTGGTCTTTTAATACAAAGTCCTTTAATAAAAAAAAGGCTTGATATCTGACTGCCGTTGCTTGAGAGACCAGCCTGAACATTTTAAAATGCACTTTAGTGCAAGACGGTCGAGAAGCTGCGAGAGACGCTGAATTCATTTTGATCCATTTGAGTTGTAACAACACAATACCCTGTCCTCCTGAAACTGTATTATCTTCAACTCTGTGCGTTCTTCACTTGTTGAGCTATGATGGATGCTAGTCACTTAGCTCTAGATTGTGAAACAGAAAAAAATAAACCGGGAAATGATCTCCCTGGATTTCAAGACGAGCTTATAGAATGGGGTTGGGAGAGGTGTCACGGTAAGTGTTAGTAACTTAGGCATTTTAAGGAGGTTTCATACTGGCGTTTGGGTCCATTTTCTGGAAATATGAGGGTGCCCATGGCAGGCAATACTAGACTTTAAGAAAGGAGGTTTGCTAGCACTCGATATTGAGTTATTGCTCTGTTCGGCTCTCCCCATACATCAGCTGAAATACGGCTGAATGCCACTGAGAAGTCACCAGCGTCGAAATTATGAGGCAAGTAAGATAATGCCACTCGCGTATCGTGAAATACCACGTCTCTATCTCATGGTAGACTTGAATGCGATCATATTTATATCAGTTTTTTTTAGTTGCAAGCAGAAGGGGCTTAAATCGGCGAACCAAATATCAGAGACAGTGCTTTGGCTCTAGTCCTGGGACAGTCCAGGGCGTGAACCTGGCTCCTTGGCTGGCGCTAGGACCTCCTAAGCTGTAATTCTCCCCGTGCTCCCGCCTCCGTCGCCTCTTCGGCGTCGGCATCCTCTTCTGCCTGCATCCTCAGGCAGGTGCTCTGTATAGGCTGAGAGCGGAATTCTACCAGCTCAGAATCTCCTCTCCAAAGAGACCAAGTTTCCTAATTTCCTCCACCCCATTTCTTTCTGTGCTTTGCAAAGACCACTCTCTGTTTGTTAGTGCAGACTTTCTTTAGGTTGTGGACCGTAGCATGGATTAGGTCTCAGCTCTTTTCCTAACAAGCATATTCCGGTCATGACCTTGGAGCCAGGGGTTGGTCTGGATCCTGTTTCTATGATTTCCTAATTGTGGCACCGTAAGAAAGTCACACAGCATCTCTGAGACTGCCCCATCGTGTGTAACTTGGCAATGATAGAGCCTCTCTCGGAGGGCCATGGTGAGATTTAAGTCGTGAAGGCCCTGGCACAGTGCTTGGTACATGCCAGGTACCGGGCGGGGTGCTGTTATAAAACACCTGGGCTCATGCCTTGGCTCAGAGAGAAAGTTAACCCAACTGCAGAACCGTAGCATCCCTTACGTCTATGGTCGTCTCATTGTTTGGAACTCTTTTCTTTCACTTTATGCTGGTAGAGAACTGGACGGGGTTAGGTCTCCGTAGCCAGGGGTGGGGTCTACAATGGCAGCTGGTTTCTGGAAAGCCCTGTCCCTTGGTGGGATGTGTGAGATTTTATGAAAAGGGGCTGCATGAGTGCTGACTGGTTCTCGGGGCTGAAGGCTGGTCCGTGGAAGTATCTGCAGATGGACCACCTGTTTACCCTCTGCTCCCTGCTCCCTCCGTGAGTTTGTGCCGTGTTTCTGCGTGTGTGCCCGTGAGTGCATGTGTGTGCAGGACGTGCGTGCTTGCATGTGGCAAACTTACTACCGCCTCAGGGCCTTCACCTCTGCTGTTCCCCCATGTCCTCCATCCATGTCCTCCATCAGTGAAATCTCGGTTCTCCAGTATCTGTTCTCAGAGGCGCCTCTTCTCACAACTCTGTCCAAATGGTCCCTCTCCCCATCTCTTTACCCCGTTTTATCTTCATCTCTGTGTATCTCTGCATCAGTCAGGATGGGCTCGTTGATGCGGTGATAACAAACCACCCCCAAGTCTCAGCGGTTTAAAACAGCAAAGGTTTGGGCTTCCCTGGTGGCGCAGTGGTTCAGAGTCCTCCTGCCGATGCTGCCGATGCAGGGGACGCGGGTTCGCGCCCCGGTCCGGGAAGATCCCACGTGCCGCGGAGCGGCTGGGCCCGTGAGCCATGGCCGCTGAGCCTGCGCGTCCGGAGCCTGTGCTCCGCAACGGGAGAGGCCACGACAGTGAGAGGCCCGCGTACCGCAAAAAAAACAACAACAACAAAGGCTTATTTTGCACTCACACTGTGAGCCTCTCGGGACTCTGACCATCATAATCTCGAAGGCGGCCCAAACGGCGCCTCATCTTGAACTAGAGGCTTGTACTGGTGACGAAATATTTGCCCAGAAGGGAGACACACAATGTGTTGGTCAGACTCCATCCAACCTCTAGTGGGCCAGAAAATAGGAAACGGCAAGTATTTAGGGCAAGTCGCTAATGACTATCAAATTCACTATTTAATAGTGGCCTCATTTAATTTTATATTTGCTTTGTAATAGTCTCCTTCTACCAGAATATAAACTCCAGGAGAGCAGGAATACCCCCCGCCTTCCTCACGACTGATCCCCAGTGCGGAGAACAGAGCTTGGCGCCCACGAGATGCCAACACGTTTTATCAGACGTTTGAATGAATGACTTACATAGTCCAGAACTTGAGAGCCAGCGAAGAGTGTAAGTTTGTGAAACCCTGGCAGGATTAGAAGCTGGGTATAGACTACAGCTTCTTTTTATGTCTTCCTAGGCACGTTGACCGTGATGTTCTGGGACAGTCCTAACTTAAGACATTTGCTTCCCATTAGAGGCTCACAGACCTCCAGCAACATGCTCTCATTCTGTGCTCAGAAAGCGTGGTCCCCCCACTCCTAGCATCTCTCGGGAGGATGAATCCAGCCAGTGTGCATCAGAGGAAGCAGACTGTGGCCTTAAGACGGAATAGAGTTTCCAAGGAAACTGGCTTCGCAGGCACTGACCTTGAAGGTTCAGAGGCGAAGTAGGAATTTCTCTTTGCTCGGATGTCCAAACTTGCCCTTTTCACCCAGCTGTGCCCCGTCTCCCAGCACACTCCTGCCCGCCCCAGCCCCGGTGGTGGAGGGTGCATGGGGACGCACTCAGGATGCCAAAGGTCGTCTGGCGGAATGGCCATCGCGAAGCCACAGAGCCGCTCATTAGTGCAGTCTGGCTCAGCCCCCGGAACAGATGTTACCTTTCATCCCGTGGTTTCAGGCCAATTAGTGGTCGTCTTCCTCCGAGGGTCTGACCTGGTGCTGACTTCCATCGGGTCTCATCATTATCTGGAATCATTTTCATTCCTTGAGATCATACAGAGGTGGGAAATGAGATTGATGTAGGGCGAGTACTGGGCAAGTTCAAGGTGCTGGTACAGGAATCCTACGTGAACTCAACGTCTCCGTCCCTGGAACCTATACACAGAGGTCTTTCCCTGTCCTGGAACATCCTATTTTTGCATCCTGTAATGGGGTATATGAATAGCTTTGCACAACAACAACAAAAAATCTAACTTTTAACCACCGTTTCCTATTATTTCATGCATGATTCTGGCTCATACTTGCTCCTCTGGGCCAAATTAGTCTCTTAAATTATGGCAGGCTAGGCTCAATTCTATGTAAAGAATTTCAGGATTGCTTGAATAGATATAATCAGCAAAGGGGAAGTTGAAGAAGTTACATGCACATAATCCTTTCTAACTGCAGTTGACTTGAGACCCAATTTCTATAGAGTAATTGGCCTATAAGAAAGATTTTTTGAGGTTATTGTAATTAATACAATGGGCCAAGTAGGAGATGTGATGGGATCATTGGGTTTTAATTAATCGGTGACAGGAGAATTCCTGTTTCCCGAAGGGGAGCTTCTCTCTTAGGGAGATTTACACACTGTGGGAATTAGAGGGGCCTGCAAATTACCTGCATTGAATTTCTGCCCAGCTGACATTTATTGAAAAGCTGCCGGGTAAATGGAAGGTTACAGGAATTCTAATCTGATTTTCGACCCAGACGGCATTCAGAATTCAGAATGTTGGTCTATTTGTGGGATTCTCTTAACTCTACTCCGTTTTAAGGTTAATGAGGTTATAGATTCTGTTTGGGTTTGTTTTTGAACACCCCAGAGTGTCTGTCTGTCTGTCTGTCTTGTCTTTAATTGTTTTGTTTGCTCCTGTGATGTTGAAATAACTCCAGGTGATTTGGAGGTGCTTCGAGAATGCTAGAACCAAAGGTAGGTATTTGACCTCCTTAGATTAAACTGGTAAAAATCACGAGTATTTGTGATACTCCTTGGAAAAGTGGTCCCTATTATCCTCACTTATCAGCGAGTCCACTGTAACAGTACCTGCCTTCAAAACATTCACATCGGGCTTCCGTGGTGGCGCAGTGGTTGAGAAGCTGCCTGCTAATGCAGGGGACACGGGTTCAAGCCCTGGTCCGGGAGAATCCCACATGCCGCGGAGCAACTGGGCCCGTGAGCCACAACTACTGAGCCTGCGCGTCTGGAGCCTGCGCTCCGCAACAAGAGAGGCTGCGATAGTGAGAGGCCCGTGCACCGCGATGAAGAGTGGCCCCCGCTTGCCGCAACTAGAGAAAGCCCTCGCACAGAAATGAAGACCCAACACAGCCCAAAATAAATAAATAAAAAATTGATGGAAGTGAAATTTAAAACAGGCAAGTCCGTGTATGGAGAGCTTGCTAAGTAAATTAAAAAAAAAATTAGCATCAGATGCAAGGTGAATAAGTTCTAGAGATCTGCAGTACAACCCTGCCTATGGTTAACAATGCTGTGTTATACACTTAAAATTTGTGAAGAAGGTAGGTTCATGTTAAATGCTCTTACCACGATGAAAAAAATAGCATTGGTGATTCCAAGTCCAGTAATGGCTGAGGAGTTGGTATCACGTTAATACTCTCACAGTTGACTCTGTGGAAAGTGCAAAAATACCCAGATACCTGAAGGTTGTAGAGAGTGACCAAAAGAAGCAGACACCTGGCACCAGGGAACAGCAGTGTGTGAATCACCCATTTTATGACTTACAGACTGATGGAAGGCCCGAACTCAGAAAGTCCAGGCTTTCTCAGTGCCGTCATAAAGATGCCCACAGAGGAATATGTACATTGGAAGAGAGTGGGAATGAGTGATGCATGGATGGGCCCAGCTAGGGACGGACTGGGGGGACCTCACACTCAGGGATCCACATGTTACACTCTGAGGAAGCCAAAGAGGTGTGGGGTTGAAGGGTGCACTCCGAGATTGACAGCTCATTCATTCATTCATTCATGATGTATTTACGGAGTTCCTCCTATGGACCAGGTATTTTCTAGGCGTTGGAAGTGTCGCAGGGAACATGAAGAAGAATCCCTGCCCCCATTGAGTTTACAACCTAGGAGACAGAAACAGCCCATAGCAAAAGCAAGTAAATAAATAGAGGAACTCCCCTACGTATGAACCTTCAAGTTGTGAACTTTCAAAGATGCGAACGTGCGTTCACATGTCCAGTCGCATAAGCTAGTTCACATGTCTGGCGTACATTGTCACGTGCGTGCGTCCTCTGCAAGTGGCTGTGCTTCTGTGTCCTTTACTGTACAGGACTGTGTCGAGTACAGCAGTGCAGTATCTTTATTTCCTGCCTGTTCACTCGATGCCAGCCCCTGGATGCCAGCTGTTGTACTGTACTGCTGTGCTTTTCAAGGTCCTGTACTGTAAGATTAAAAATGTTTTCCTTATTTTTTGTGTGTGTTTGTCTTTTATGTATTATTTGTGTGAAAAGTATTATAAACCTATTGCAGTACAGTACTATATAGCCGATTGTGTTAGTTGGGCACCTAGGCTAACTTTGCTGGGCTTAACGAACACGCTCTCGGCACAGAACTCGTCTGTATGTAGGGGACTTGCGGAAGAGTATGTTCAGTGGCGTTAAGTGAGAAAAAGCAGGGGGCAGGGGGGAGAGGGCTGGCCCGTGTAGGAGATGGGTCTTTCAGCAGCGTCACCTAAGGAAACAACACTTACGAGGCAGCTTTTCAGGCCTTCCCTGAAGGTGAGGGCTGAGCTGTACAGATGTTGTAGGGAAGGGGGTCCAGGTAGAGGGAGAGGCAGCGGGAGGACCTCAAGGCAGCCGCATGCCTGAAGGAACAGCGAGGGACCGGACAGAGTGACCGAGGGGACAGTGGTAGCAAAGATGTTCAGGGAAATAACAGGCGTTGGGGCAGGGGGACCGGGTTGTGGAGGGCCTTATAGATCCTTGTAAGGAAATGGGCTTTTATGCGAATGAGATGAGAATTCCGTAAGGGTTTTGAACAGGACAGTGAAAATATTTGCCTCTGCTTTAACAGGGGTACTCTGGCTGCTGTGTGGAGAGAATAGAGTAGAGGGCTGGGGGTGAGGGCGGAAGCGAGGGATCATTTAGGAGGTGATTACAGTAACCGGGCAAGAGGCAGATAACGGCTTGGACCAGTGTAGGTGTAGTAGATACGGAGAGAGTGAAGGTATTTAAAAACGGTATTTCCCAGGTGGAAGTGACAGGCTTTCTGGACAGCACAGATGCTGGCTACTAAGGCAGGGGAAGCGCTCAGGATGACCAAGGTTTTGACCTGAGTAACTGGAAGGACAGATGGCCTTGCCTTTGATGGGGGTGTGGTCTTGGCCTTGGGGAAGAGCAGAAGTTCGGTGTCAAGTCTGAGGTGCCTTTTGGACCCCTAAGTGGAGCTGCTGAATAGGCAGTTGGATGAGAGTCTGGAATTTGGGAGACAAGTCCTAAACCTCACGATCCTCTCTCTTTTTTTAAAATGTATTTTATTGAAGGACAGTTGATTTACCATGTTGTGTTAATTCCTCCCGTACGGCAAAGTGATTCAGTTATACGTATATATGTACATTCTTGTTTTATATCCATGATGGTTTATCCCAGGATGTTGAATATAGTTCCCTGCGCTCTACAGTAGGACCTTGTTGTTTATCCATCCTACGGATAATAGTTTGCATCCGCTAATTCCGAACTCCCACTCCATCCCTCCCCCACCCCCTCCCCCCTGGCAACCTCAACAAGTCTGTTCTCTGTGTCTGTGAACCTCGCGATTCTTGCCCCCTTTGCCTCCACCCCTTAAGGGCCGTGAATCCTCCAGGTGCTTTGCTGTCCCGTGGCTGTGGTCTTTAAATGTTGCTGTAGGTGAACGTGAGCTTCCTTCTGATCTAGGGTTCTGCGGGCAGCCCATCTGCGGCCTGATCTCTGCTGGGTTGGCCACGAACGTTCCCCCGGTCATCTCATTGTTGCAGTCCCCTTCATGGGGAGCCCAGTGTAATCCTTTGGGCAGGGTCTTGCTCCCGTATCTCAGCAGGGAGAACACCAGGACAGGTGATACATTGGCGCTGCTTGTAGCTGCCAGTTGGCCCCTGGTGACCAGGGTAGCCTGCAGGATGCTGGACTCATAGATGCCCTCCACAGCCACCTGGAGTCCAGCTAAAGCAGCACACGCGGGGTGCGACCCGGGTACCCCAGCCTCATTAGCAGCTGCTCTCCTTAGAGGAGCCACCTGCCCCATAGGCAGAAGAATCCGCGTATAATGAGGCCCTTCCCAGTGTACGTGCAGAGAAATCCTGTGCAACACGACAGGAAAAAGGCTTTCACTGAGAAACAGACTCTTTGAAAGATAATTAGAGTCTTGTGTGTGCCTCTGCTTGTATATATCACTGGGCCTGGGACAGAGGTGGGGACACGGTCCTTTCTATAAACATGCCAGCATGAATGAATGAGTGAGTGTGATGTTTACTCTCCCTCCGGCATGATCTCTGGAGTCAGACCGGTGGTGAACCCCAGAGACTCCATCGGTACCTCCATCGGACTTGGAGGAGGATGGTCCTTGCTGAGGCCCCTGGTCAGATGGGGCCATGTGACTGGTTCCGTCCTCACTTCCAGACCAGAGCACTTCATTGTCAGGGAGAGAACGACTAGAGCTCTCCTTTCCCTTTGGGTCAGAGATCAAATGTTCTAGAGGCAGAACAGAGTGTACGAAGTGCTCTGTTTGTGTAAAAACGTAGCAAAGAATCACTCACGTTCAGGCTCGTAGGTGCCCGGACTATCTCTGGAGGACCAATGAGAAAACGAATAACTTTGTGCCATTTGCAGCAACGTGGATGGACCTAGAGGTGATCATACTAAGTGAAGTAAGTCAGACAGAGAAAGGCAAATACCATATGATATCACTTACATGTGGAATCTAAAAAATGATGCAAATGAACTTACTGACAAAACAGAAACAGACTCACAGACTTAGAGAACAAACTTATGGTCACCAAAGGGGAAAGGTGGGGGGAGGGATAAATTGGGAGTTTGGCATTGACATGTACACACTACTGTATTTAAAGTAGATAACCAACAAGGACCTCCTGTACAGCACAGGGGACTCTGCTCAATATTCTGTGACAACCTAAATGGGAAAAGAATTTGAGAAAGGATACATGTATATGTATAACTGAATCACTTTTCTGTACACCTGAAACTAACACAACATTGTTAATCTACTATGCCCCAATAAAAAATAAAAATTAAAAAAAAACCCAAACAACCAAACAGCAGTAGATTCCATGAGTCATCATGCATAACAAGAGTATCGCTCAAGGTTGGTAGCAGGAAGAAACAGAGAGAAGACAACTCTGAGAAGCTGTATTCAGGAAGTCGGTGGGAGGTGATTTCTGGTCCTTCATGTCCTACAAAGGTTTTCAGAATGTTGTCAGAAAGACAGAGGCAGAGGGGGGAAAATTAACTGTGGCAGTTGTCTTCGCTGTCTCTGGGCTTGCCATGGTGATGCTGATAGAATCAAATAAGCTACAAGTGAGGGTGAGTTGTTAGTGTGAGAAATAGTCCAGGACCTGGCAGCTGAGAGAGCGGAGGGGCCCATGGTGTTCGCTCATTATCAAGACTGATTGTTCTCAGCTCTGGGAAAATGTTGGTAAGCAACACCTCACACCAGTCTGTGAGGTACTTTGAAATATTTAAAAATGGAAAAAGGAAGAATTTAATATCTTTTTTTTTTTTTCTGTGGTTGGAAAGTGGGGCAATGAGTTGGTCGACTTATCATGAGCTGGTTTGAGTCAGGTGGAGAGTTTCTGGGAGTATTTACCGCAGAAAAATGGATTTGATATTTCAGCAAAATGAGAATTAACCAAGCAAGGGAGAGCTGATGATGGTAGCTTTCTTTTTTTTTTATTGAAGTGTAGTCGATTTACAATATTGTGTTAGTTTCAGGTGTATTGCAAAGTGACTCAGACAGACAGACAGACAGACAGACACACACACACACACACACACACACACACACACATATATATTTCAGATTATTTTCCAGATAAGCAACAATGATTTACTGTGTAGCATAGGGAACCACAATACATTCAATATCTTGTAATAACTTATAATGAAAACCAAAAAAATATATAACTGAATCGCTTTGCTATGCACCTGAAACTAACACAATATTGTGAATCAATTAACACTTCAATTAAATAAATGCTACAATCGACACTGGTGCACAACTTTTTGCGTGGACGTATGTTTTCATTTCTTTTGCATCTATACCTAGGAGTGAACTTGCTGGTTCACGTGGTATGCTCTGTTTAGTTTCTTGAGGAACTGCACAGCTGTTTTCCAAATTAGCTGTACCATTTTACATTTTTACCAACAATGCATGAGGGTTACAATTTCTTCACATTTTTGCCCACATATTTTTGTCTCTTTTTTTTTTTTAAATAATTAATTTATTTTTGGCTGTGTTGGGTCTTCGTTTCTGTGTGAGGGCTTTCTCTTGTTGCGGCGAGCGGGGGCCACTCTTCGTTGCGGTACGCGGGCCTCTCACTGTCATGGCCTCTCTTGTTGCGGAGCACAAGCTCCAGACGCGCAGGCTCAGTAGTTGTGGCTCACGGGCCTAGGTGCTCCGCGGCATGTGGGATCTTCCCAGACCGGGGCACGAACCCGCGTCCCCTGCATCGGCAGGTGGACTGTCAACCACTGCGCCACCAGGGAAGCCCCTTGTCTGTCTTTTTGACTACAGTCATCCTAACGGTTTGAACGTGGTACCTCACTGTGGTTTTGATCTGTGTTTCCTTAATGGATAATGATGTTGAGTATCTTTTCATGTGCTTATTGGCCATTTTTATATTTTCTTTGGAGAAATGTCTATTCAAATGCTTTGCCCCATTTTTTTTTTGCTATTGAGTTTGTAAAAGTTCTTTATATATTCTGGATACTGATTTTTTTTATCAGATATATGATTTGCAAATATTTTCTCCCATTCTATAGGGTGTCTTTCCATTTTATTGATAGTATTTGAAGCATTAAAGTTTTAAATTCTGTTTCTTCTTTTTTTTTTTTTTTTGTGCTTGTGCTTTTGGTGTTATATCTGAGAAACCATTGCCTGAACCAAAGTCACAGAGATTATTGCTTCTGTTTTTTCCTAAGAGTTTTATAATTTTAGCTCTGACACTTAGGTCTTTGATCCACTTTGTGTGAACAGCATCCTGCTGTTCTAGGTGATCGTTGCCACGTGGGAATGTGGGATAGATAGTGTTGCCTGCTCTTCCAATTTTTCCAAGAAGCCAGAAATACTAAATTTTTTTTGGTGTGAATATTCTGCATTTAAAAACATTGGCACCCAAGTCACATTTCGTGAAAACACAGTAGTGGAGGTGATTAATAACTATGGCCCTAGCCACGTGCAGCACAGGTACCACATTGTAACCTCTGGGTTTTCTATTTAACTTTCCTAGTCTGCTAGAAATGCAATAAACGAACACCTGTTCTTGGACTATTCCCATCTGACACAGTCTTAGAATTTTTTAAAGGTTCTAGATAGCAATTGAATGAGAAGTCTTGAAATTAAACCAATGAGGAGAGAAGGTTTTGAGTCCAAAAGTCCCTGCTCTAAACTAGGGGCTTTTCAATGTTTTTAGACCTTTGCCTGCCGACTGCAGTCTGATTGGTCAACCTGCAACATTCTTTCCACAGCGAGCTCAGAGAGAGCAGTCAGAGCAGACATGAGAAGGCAGTGCCTGGATCTTGTGAAATTGCAGAAGGAGATGATTTATTCATGCCAGGTTCTGAGAGCTAGTCATGAGGTCATGACGAAAAGAGCTGCGTGACAGGCAGAGAGATGGACTAAAGACCCTCTTCCCGATGTGGATGAACCTAGAGTCTGTCATAGAGAGTGAAGTACGTCAGAAAGAGAAAAACGAATATGATATATTAACACATATATGTGGAATCTAGAAAAATGGTACAGATGAACCTATTTGCAGGGCAGGAATAGAGACGTAGACGTAGAGAACGGACATGTGGACACGGCGAGGAGGGAGAGGGTGGGACGAACTGGGAGATGGGGATGGACATATATACACTACCACGCGTAAAATAGCTAGCTAGTGGGAACCTACCATAAAGCACAGGGAGCTCAACGCGGTGCTCTGTGACCACATAGCTGGGTGGAGGGAGGCCCAGGGGGCAGGGGATACATGTGTACATATAGCAGATTCACTTCATTGTGCAGCAGAAACTAACACTACATTGTAAAGCAATCAGACTCCAGTTAAAAAAAAATTAAGAAGAAAAAAAAAAAGACCCTCTGCCTTGTTGATGGGTTTGGTGAGCAGAGGGGTTTGTGCCGTTCCTCTCTGGGAGGACTGGTGTCGGCGAAGGGGGAGTCACAGAGTGGGAAGGACGTCTGGAGGGGAAGAGGGTGTGATGAGGGGCCCCAAGCAGTGTTGCCTGTTGTCTGAGCCCATTCTGCAAAGATCGGCCTGAGTCCGACCTCCTCCAGGAAGCCTTCCCTGACTTGCCAGTTTCCCTCTCCTGCCAACACCGTGACACAGCCTCTCTGGCTTCACTAAGCACACATTCCTCTGAGCTCTCACTCAGACTGTTGTTTGATATTTCAGTGCTTCCTTCAACGGGTATTTAATGAGCACCAGCTAGGTCCCAGGCTGGGGACACAGTAGTGAGCAAAACAGGCTGAAATCCCTGCTTTCCTGGTGCTTATGTGTATGTGTGAGATACATAGAGAGAGAGAGAGAGAGAGAGAGAGTCAACATAACAGATAAATAACTTACTTAGTATGTTATACACTAAGTACCCTACATACAAACGAGCCCCGTTCCTAGAACGCGTTCGTAAGTCCAGTTTGTTCATGAGTCTGACAAAGTTAGCCTAGGTACCCACCTAAAACCATCAGCTATATAGTACTGTACAGTAATAGGTTTATAATACTTTTCACACAAATAATACATAAAACACAAACACAAAAAAATAAAGAAAACATTTTCGGGGCTTCCCTGGTGGTGCAGTGGTTCAGAATCCACCTGCCAGTGCAGGGGACACGGGTTCTAGCCCTGGTCCAGAAAGATCCCACATGCCGCGGAGCAACTAAGCCCATGCGCCACAACTACTGAGCCTGCACTCTATAGCCCGCGAGCCACAACTACTGAGCTCACGTGCCACAACTACTGAGGCTGGCTCTAGAGCCCGTGCTCCGCAACAAGAGAAGCCCCCATAATAAGAAGCCCGCGCACCACAACGAAGAGTAGCCCCTGCTCGCCGCAACTAGAGAAAGCCTGCACACAGCAATGAAGACCCAACGCAGCCAAAGATAGATAGATAAATAAATAAGTAAATACTAATTGTATTTATATAAACTATAAATAATTTGAAAATGAATTAAATTAATTTTTTTAAAAAGATTCATGTACCACAGTGTTCATAGCAGCATTACTTACAAGTGTCAAAAAATGAAAGCGGTCTTTGTTGCTGTGCGCGGGCTTTCTCTAGTTGTGGCAAGCGAATGCCACTCTTTGTTGCGGTGCGTGGGCTTCTCATTGCAGTGGCTTCTCTTATTACGGAGCACGGGCTCTAGGCACGCGGGCTTCAGTAGTTGTGGTTCGCAGGCTCAGTAGTTGTGGCTTGTGGGCTCTAGAGCGCAGGCTCAGTAGTTGAGGCGCATGGGTTTAGTTGCTCCGTGGCATGTGGGATCTTCCCAGACCAGTGATCGAACCCGTGTCCCCTGCATTGATAGGTGGATTCTTAACCACTGTGCCACCAGGGAAGTCTTTTTGAATTAGTGTTTTTGTTCTTTCAGCCATAGACGTAGGAGTGGAATTGCTGGGTCATGTGGTATAAATATAAAATTGTATTTTTTTAATTGAAAAAACCTTATTTAACTTTTTAAAAAGGAATTTCATTCTTCTGTTTTATTTTTAGGATAGGATTTATCATGACCTGGGCTTACCTTGTTTGTTTATTTTCCTGACTATTAAGAGAGAAATCGTGTCTATTTTGTCTACCAGTGAATTCTCCATGGCTAACACATATTCACTGCTTAATAAATGTCACCAAATAAATGAATATGCCAGGGATTGTAGTGACCATGGTGTTACGATAGGTTTTGACCTTTGAGAACTTATGTTCATAAGATTTAGCAATTGTTCTCCTTGGTGTTCACCCAAAGGAGTTGAAAACTTATGTCTACACAAAAGCCTGTACACGGATGTTTATAGCAGCTTTGTTCATAATTGTCAAAACTTAGAAGCAGCCAAGCTGTCCTTCAGTAGGTGAATGGATAAATGAACTGTGGTCCATTCAGACAATGGGATATTATCCAGTGCTGAAAAGAAATGAGCTATCAGGCCATGAGAAGATAGGGAGGGGCCTTAAATGCATATTATTCAGTAAAAGAAGCCTCTCTGAAGAGGCTACATACTATATGATTCCAACTCTGTGACATTCTGGAAAAGGCAAAACTCTGGAGACAATGAAAAGATCGGTGGTGGCCGGCCAGGGGTTAGAGGGTAGGGAGTGATGTACAGGTAGAGCACAGAGGATGTTTAGGGCAGTGAACATACTCTGTATGAGACCGTAATGGTGGAGACGTGTCACTGTCCATTTGTTCAAACCTATAGAATATACAAAACCAAGAGTGAACTGTAATGTAAGCTGTGCACTTTGGGTGATAATGACGTGTCCACGTAGATTCACTGATTGTAACAAATGTACCGTCTGCTGGGGGATGCTGATAATGGGGGAGGCTCTGTGTGTATGGGGGGAAAGGGGTATATGGGAAACCTTTGTACCTTCTCCTCAATTTTGCTGTGAACCTAAAACTGCTCTAAAAAAATAAAGTCTTTAAAACAAAATTACATTCTAGTAGTGGAGACAGACCCACCTTATCAAAGCAGAGAATATCAATATACGTACCAGGCAGGCAGGAGAATAGGGCTCAAAACCCAGCTGACCGGGACTTCCCTGGTGGCGCAGTGGTTAGGAATCCTCCTGCCAATGCAGGGGACACAGGTTCGAGCCCTGGGCCGGGAAGATCCCACATGCCGCGGAGCAACTAAGTCCGTGTGCCACAGCTACTGAGCCTGTGCTGTAGAGTCCGTGAGCCACAACTACTGAGCCCACGTGCCACAGTTACTGAAGCCCACGCGCCTAGAGCCCGTGCTCCGCGACAAGAGAAGCCACCGCAATGAGAAGCCCGTGCACCGCAATGAAGAGTAGCCCCTGCTCGGTGCAACTAGAGGAAGCCTGCGTGCAGCAACGAAAACCCAACACAGCCAAAAATAAATACATAAAATAAATAAATTACAACAACAACAACAAAAAACCCCGGTAGCTTCTTGTCTCCCAGAATGCATATGACACCCCCCTACACACAAAGTGACAGGGTGTCCTACTTGGTCTGTTGAGTGTGTTCAGAGACTTAAACAAATACGTATGGAACTCCTGCACTTTTCCAGGTACCGTTCCAGCTGCCAGAGTCAGAGCAGCAACTGTACAGGTACACTGTTGTCCTGGTGGCACGAACAGTCAAGAGAGGAAGTCGGAGTTCAGTCTCATTGTATTTACCGCCAGTAACCAGCAGGCTTACTCTGGGGCGTTTGCTCAGTGTAATCATCGTTCAGTATTTACCTGGCTTTTTGGTCATCTTTTAAAATAATGCCCAGAAAAAGGTTCATAAGAAAAAAGCAGAATCCCTGAGACCAGAGATAGCCTCTCTTGCTCCATTTCTAGAAAAAAAAAAACTTATATGGGGAAAGCATCTCCGCCTGGTAGCTCAGAATTATCTAGAAGTTTGTGGGGGAGAAAAAATAGTTTAGGTAAATGGTACAACCTGCTACAGAGCAGTTCACGCTTTTGAACTCTCCCTCGTTCTTTACTGCTCTCTCCCCCACTATTGCCTTCCCTCCCCACCACCCTCCCTCCGCAAAACGATCATCGCTGTCATCATGAGGGATCTGCTGAGAAACGGCAGGGTGCGCTTCCTGGGGACCAGCTGCTGGATTGGGGCCCATCCATCTCCCCTGCTCCCATTTCTCCGCCTCCTTCTTGCTGGCGTGTCTGAGCTGCAGCCATACTGTGCACTCGAAAGCTGTCCCACGGTCACGTGGAGGGGGCTTAGCTTTTATTACAGGACAGGTTTCCATGGGAAACAGGGCCTCTGGGAAGCAAGTCCTTTTGGGAGGAGGCTGTGTGTTCTAGCTTGAGGGTAGAAACAGGCAAGCAGTGTTCCTGACCCTTCCAACACACACACACACACACACACACACACACACACACACACACACACACACTTCTCCACCCCAGGGAAAAGAAAAATATCTGATGATTATCTCATGACTGACCCTGGTTCCCCAAAGGCAGCTGGTAATTGTTAAATGGAGAGAATCATGGAACACTTTCTAAGTGGAAAGGCTCATCAAGAATAGATCAGGAACGGGTAAAGTTGATAGTTATAAACCCATTTCCATAGAAATGGACTTATTAGCGGGCACGCCAGCGGCCGAGAAGTCAAAGACCCCCTTCCTCTGGTTTCAGGGAAATGACTTAAAATAAAAACTGATGCATAAAAGTGACTCTGACTGGAGTGTTACTCCATTTGTAGCTGGTCTTGGGCAGGTTCCTGTAGCAGGTCCACAGGAGAAGAAGAACCCACAGTTAAGGGAGGGCCAGCCTTCCCACGCAGACCCTGCCCCCTTTGCCCAAAGACTGGCCACATCTGCACCCCAAGACCGGAGTGCGGATATAGCAGGATTAAACTGCTGATAACAGAGAGAGTTACGGTCCTTTTCTTCTTGTGCTGGATTTTCACTTTCTCGGCGGTAGTTTTTCTGAAGTTTACTGAGTGCTGAGACCCAGGAGGCATTAGCAGCAGCTCCTTAGATCTGCTTACAAGCACGGTGCAGACTCAAAAGAAACTGAAGATCTGATCTGACAGGGCCGAGCATCTCTTACAGGAGGAGACTTAACAGATGGATAAGTGGAGAATCCCTGAGATCAGAGAAGTGACTTGAGGCTGGGGTGTGGTGGCTGGGAAAGGGAGGTGACCGAAGCCGAGAACCGAGTGCCCAAGTTCCTAAGCTCCTGAAATCCCTCTCGCAGGGCCCCGGGAAATAGGGGTCCCCTGTTCCCATGTGAGCCCACTGTCATCCTCTCATGAGGCCAGGTCCCTTATTCAACACACATTCCCTTTCCCGTGCAAGACAGCATGTGCAAATAGTTAACTTGATGATTCATAGCTCACGGGTACCCACACCAGGACAACCTGGCTAGATAATTTTAATAAATTTATACTTCAATTTAAATAGCCACTTCTGGCCAGTAACCACTGTATTGGACAGAGCAGTATCAGAGAGTTTCTTAAAACCTTGACTAAATGGAAAAAACGTTGGACGTGACGAATTCTAATGTAGTTCTGTTTGGGGTAGAGTTCCATATCAGGTCACTGTAACTTAGTTTTGCCAACACTATAGCTATACTATAGCTATTTAAAAAAAAATTATTGGGGTGTAGTTGATTTACAATGTTGTGTTAGTTTCTGCTGTACAGCAAAGTGAATCAGTTATGCATATACATACATCCACTTTTTTTTAGATTCTTTTCCCATATAAGTCATTACAGGGTATTGAGTCGAGTTCCCTGTGCTATACAGTAGGTCCTTATTAGTTATCTATTTTATACATAGTGGTGAGTATATGTCAATCCCAATCTCCCAATTTATCCTTCTTCCCCATTGCCCCCTGGTAACCATAAGATTGTTTTCTACATCTGTGACTCTATTTCTGTTTTGTAAATGAGTTCATTTGTACCATTTTTTTAATTCCAAATATAAGCAATATTATATGATATTTGTCTTTCTCACAAGGAGCTAGAAGATTTAAAGAACAAATTTACTATAGCTATCTGTCAATACTGTGGTTTCTACCCTGTTCTTAAGTCTTCGTGGTTGGGGGCGTGGAGGAACTGTCCACGGTAGGAGATTCTGTTGGGCAAGCAACAGGCAACAGGCTTTTTTTCAAAACTCTTTCCTGGGCTTCCCTGGTGGTGCAGTGGTTGAGAGTCCACCTGCTGATGCAGGGGACGCGGGTTCGTGCCCCGGTCTGGGAGGATCCCATGTGCTGCGGAGCGGCTGGGCCCATGAGCCATGGCCGCTGAGCCTGCGCGTCCGGAGCCTGTGCTCCGCAACGGGAGAGGCTGCAACAGTGAGAGGCCCGCGTACCGCAAAAAACAAAACAAAACAAAAAACTCTTTCCCTACAGGTTGTGAGTTCGGTGTCTGGGCTGCAGATCTTGCCCTAGATCCCCAAAGACAGGGAAGAGGCTTCCCAGCTCATTTTAGTCCCGGCAGGCCCATTGTTGGTAAAGGAACAGGTTGGTTGGGGTCACTCAGGCTTTTGGAGCTGTGAATCCTTCACTCTGCTGTCATATTGCTTGGATCCAGATACAGCTAGATTCAGGGTGACGGTCAAAGACTTATGGAGCAGAAGTCGTCCACAAATCCCATGCTGGATGGCTCGTTGTTTTACCTCTCTGTTTAGTAACTCCTCCCATCCGTGCAATAGTCAGCCTATAATTTATAAGTTCATGTCCTTATGAGAGGCTCTCCCTGTGTAGAAAGATGCTGAGAATGACATTTGCCCTTTTCACTTATATGTGCCCCGTCCACTTTCTTCCCCCTCCTCCAAACACTGTGCAGTGTTCAATGTGGTCACTCCATGAATGAAGGCAGGGGGGGATTTCTTACATCCCACCCCATCCCATTGCAGGCTGAGGAAATGAAGAACCGGGCATAGCTCCTTATTCATGGGGGATTTCTTACATCCCATCCCATCCCGTTGCAGGCTGAGGACATGAAGAACCCGGCGTAGCTCCTTATTCATGTTCATAGTTGATGTCACGGACGAGGCACCTTATGGGGTCCTTTCCCATCCTTGCTCTCACGATGCTTTCACAAGCCCACGTAGGCACTAATGTTCTCCCCAAATTCTAAAGCTCAGAGTTTGCACCACGGGTCCACAGCCACACAGGTCAGCAAGTAGACGTAGAAACAGCCAGAATCCAGGCTGTGCCTCACGATTGGAGTAATGGTGGCCCTAGGTGACGGTGTCGGGCCACGTC
Source organism: Lagenorhynchus albirostris (assembly GCF_949774975.1). Classification (NCBI taxonomy): domain Eukaryota; kingdom Metazoa; phylum Chordata; class Mammalia; order Artiodactyla; family Delphinidae; genus Lagenorhynchus; species Lagenorhynchus albirostris. The sequence continues at coordinate 83,628,689 of NC_083108.1, forward strand.
CCGTGTGTGGTACCTGGATCGTGGCGTCCGCGGGCGTGGGGTTGGGGAGGACTGAGCGGTGACAGTGCCCAGAGATGCAGTGCTGTCCGAGCTGCTCATTCAGGGAAGGACAGGGCCCTGAAGACGGATGGCCTGTCCACTCGGAGGTGTGGGCCGTCTGTGGGCAGCCTGTGAATCAGGCTCTGTCGACACCGCCTGTGACCTGTTGGACCTGGCGAGCCTTCTTTGGGTTGACAGAGAGGAATGTGGCCATTTATCGCGTTCTTGACGCTCTGCTGAGTCTCAGGTTTTAAACTGCACTTTACTGTGTGTCTGTTTTGCAGAACGAATGGCTCCTTCTATGAGATCTTGCAGGTGGACTTTGGAATCGACAACAGCAGTGGCCCGGCTGGCGCCCAGCAGATCACCTGGCAGGTGGAGTACCCGGCGGAGGACGCCGCGAGGGAGCTGGTCGCCTCCGAGATCTTCATCAGCCACACCTCCTTCGTGGGCATCGTCCCGCTCGCAATGGTGAGACGTCGGGCTCGGAATCAGTGTCACAAAGATGTTTTCTCTGAGTACTTTTTTTTTTTTTTTTTGCCTCGCCGTGTGGCATGTGGGATCTTAGTTCCCCGACCAGGGGTCAAACCCTGGCCCCTGGCAGTGAAAGCCCGGAATTCTAACCACTGGACCGCCAGGGAATTCCCTGAGTACTTTTAATATTCAAAGAAACATGAGCATTTTATAATCTGCTGTTCTCTATGCACCTTGAAGTTGCTTGAGCAAGGGAAATACACTTAAGTTGTATTTTATTTACTTGCTTTCTGTAACGCCTCCTTGGAAACTAGGGCCTGCTGTGTAAATCCGCTTTCCTTTGTGGATACTGCTGAACCGTGTCCCGGGGAGCCCGTGTTTTTTATTGCCTCAGGCTGTGTGCATCTCAGGACCGAGTGTTGTCCTGAGGGAAGACAGTTGCATTGAAATGCATCAGGGGTGTGTGGTGGGAACGGCCTCTCTATATGCTGAGTAAACAGCCCCTGGTCAATTGCCCTGAGAGTTCCCGTGTAGCTTGGGGATTGGCAAACTCTAAAATGCAGATGGACCGAAAGAGCCTTGTTGGGAACTGACCAGATGAACCTGGATAGGGTCCCAGAGACCATAAAACCACATGTGTTTCTGTTTCTGGCCTGGGGGTGACCAGCTCTCTCCTCTGAGCTTGGCGGAAGCTCTGTTCACAATCAGGCTCAGGGAACACCTCTGAGAACAGCGTCGTGGACAAAGTTCCAGAACCTTAAAAGACGGTGCCGATGGGTCACAGGGTTAATAAACCCTGGGAGTGCAGTATTGCTAATGCCCTTTCCCACACTGGAAATGTCCAAATACATTCTGCACTGCTTTGACCTTCCTGTCTGGGACCAAAGCATGGGGGTCCTCACCGAGCGATTCTAGGACAGTCTGGGGGTACTTCTATCATCCCTACTCAAAGTTGGATACCAGGGCTGAGATCCTTGCAAATAAAAGCCTCTGTCCTACAATTAATTCTGCAATCCCCATATTTGTGTTCTTGACTCTTTGCCCCAAAACTCCCTTTCCCTACGTCTCCCATATCTGGCTCCTTGATTCGACTGTTAAGAGGCACCTTCCCTGACCAGGGAAGCCAAGCTGGCTCTCCATTCCCCTTGCCCATCCCTCTCTGTCTACATCTTCATCCTCTTCCACCTTCTTCATAGATATTATCAGTGTTTGAGGTTTAGGATTCATCATCTGTGTTCCTCCCCAGAAGGAGAGATCCATGACGGTAGGCTTCCCGTCAGTTTTGTCCACAGCTGTGTCCCCAGCACCTAGAACGATGCCTGGGGCACTTACGATCTGTCGAGTGAATGACTGAGTCCCGTGCTGTAATCTGAGCTACCCGGATCATCTAGTTCTTGAAGGCTAGACGGTTGGAGATGATCTACACCAGCAGTGATCTGCATTTTGGTTTGAGGGCGGCCACAGTTCCGTGGGAAAGAGCCCCGTGAAGGGGCAGAGGTGGATGGATGAGGATTTTAGGACAGAGTGAGACAGGCCTATGTTCCCTTTCCCAGGACCTTTTCTGTCAATTCTCCAGATCGACCAAGATCTGGCTGAGGTTGTGTCATCTCTTTACTCGAAGTCCTTAGGATTTTGCTGTGTGTCTCATCAGTACCAGTCAGTTCCCTGGGACCTCTGAAGCCTCCTGCTACTTGTAACGATGAGGGTCGTGCCTTTCTCTCGTGGGCAGGTGCTGGTTCCGAGAGGAGCTAGAAAGTGATGTATGTTGACCTGCCAGGAGGCTGGAACCAGGACGGGGTATGGACCTGCAGTCAGCTCAGTACAGCCCACCGACCAATCCAGCTTGCCGCCTGCGTTAGTAGAAAATGTCTTATTGGAACACAGCCTCATTTGTTCTGAATTGTCTAGGTTTGCTTTAATGCCGTGATGGCAGAGGTGAGCATCTGGGACAGAAAGTGTATCCTTGGCCAGAACGTTAATGTTAGCATCTTGTAATAAAGTAACCTAAGGAGAATACTGGTGAATGGGGACTATTGTTCTGTTGTTATAGGGCTTCAGCGCGTATTGTCTCCTAGTGTGGCCTTTCCCAATGAGACCTTTGCTTGGTGAGACCCTCCAACGCTCTTTGGCCAGAGGTGAACTCTTCTGTCATGATGCTGCCTGAAGACCTAACTCATGGCACTGGTCTGAGTGGGGTGCTCGTCACTGGGTCAGGGCACGTGGTGCGATGGGACAGAACCTAGGGCAGAAGGAGGTGGTGAAAGGTGGGCAAGGATGGAGAGCCTGGCAGAACAGGAGAGGAGGCCAAGATACAGGTCGGCTCGGACAACCTTTCCTCAGCTGCCAGCACTCCCCCGTGGGGCTCATCTTCTGTGCTGTTCCTGTGTTAGTGACAGGTGCCTGGTGCAGCCCTGGGAGGGGTCCAGCGGATGCGAGCGGTGCACTCGTTTTGGCTGCATTGCCGGCGCTGGTCTGTTCTCTGTGGCACTCGCTCCGCCATCCCCCAGCTTCTCCCCCGCTGGAGTCGTCTGAGCTGTGTGCTCCTCCCTGGCTTCTCCGAGGAGGCTGTGGTCTGTCTGCTGTGCTCACCGCAGGTCTGTGGCGAGTAGTGTCTCTCCATCTGGCTGATCTTTACTTAGGGATGGTTTCTTGTATTTGGCTTTAATTCCCACTGGCTGGGAGGTGCCATGGTTGGGTGGTGTCATGTATCGCAGCGCACCTCCTGCATCCCCGTGGAGAGTGGCTCTGAAATGCCTCCAAGGGACCAGAGCTATTTAGTAAAGTTTGCGGTTGAGCCAGAGTTGGTAGTTCATCTTTTCTCTTTAATCAGTTGTTTTAGCTGCTTTCCAAACCCGTAACTGCCAGAGTGGCCTTCAGGGGAGAATTTTGCCTACTGCTCTTAGGGTGTAAGTAACTTTTATGTAATTCTTCCTTCCCGCCCCCCTTCTTCTCCTTTCCCTTCTCCCCCTCCCCCTCCTACTTCTTCTCAGTGGCAACTAACCCTGGACAACTTCGGCGTGATGTAAGGGTGCTAGATTACTCGTCCATGGAATGTTCAAACAAAATTGGGCTTGTTATTGTATCAGAGTCTACTGAGGAGTGGAAGCCACTTTTGTAGTTAGGACAGAAAAACTTGAAGTGGAAGCACTCAGGTACACAGGAAGTAGGACAGATGATAAGCCAGGAACAGAACACAGGAGACTCAGGAACCATAGCCAGAGTGGGAATCCACCCACCCCTGGGCTGGGAGGCAGGAGGAGGTGATCCTGGGGCCCAGGGCTGGGGTCCCCTAAGAAACACCGTCTTTGGGGTCAGCGCCTCTGGGAGCCAGAACCCATCAGGGGAAGGCTTGGGAATGGATCTGAGGGCAGACAGGCTCTGGCCGATGGCCTTTTGTTGTACGATGCGAGTCTGAGGTCCCAAGGTGTCCCAGAAGCCTGTCCATTCAGAACCTGGCCACGCTGAGCCTCGGTCCTGCTCACGTCTTCTCATGGCTCACCCTTGGCCCAGAAGGCTCCATTTCCTTGATTTCTTGTCTCTTTCACCTTCAAAGCCAACTCTCACAGAGGGTTCTCCTGGCCACTCCAGCTAAATTCGTTCTCTCTTTCGTCTATAATTCATGCTTATTTACGTGATGCTTTGAGCATTGCCTGTCTCAGTCTGGCTCCAATCACGAGAAAGAATTTGAGCAGGGGGAGGTTGATAGAAAGGACCGTTAATTATAACAGGGACTAGAGTGATGAGAGATTGCTTGCTAAGAAGTGAAGAGAGCTCTGAAGAATATGGGAATGGCCGAGGCAGGAGCCTCCGCTGCCCTGGGATGGAGTTAGGGCATCTGAGCCAGAGGCCTTCCCCCAACCCTCCGAGATCCAGACCTTGCTGGAGAGGGTACATTCACAGCCCACTGAATGAGGAGAAGCTGCTGAGGTAGCATACCAGTGGAAATTGCTAGAAGTCTGGGGACAGCTGTCCACAGGGAGCTGTCTCTTCAGAAGCACTTGCTACCAAACCACTCAAAGTGGATGCTGGTGAAAGCTGCAGGGCACTGGGTGCTGCAGGAGCTGGATACGAGGGTTGGGGGGAAGCCACCAGTGCTGGAAGAGTGCCCCAGAATCAGAAAGCAAACACTTTCCTACTCAAGTGTCTCTCCAGCACCCCCTACTGACATAGCGTAACTCTTGCCCATTGGCAAAGGACAACTGTTAAAGGCTCAGATCCATTTTCCCAGAGCAGGTCATGGGGGGTGAATTTGGTTGGAGCCAAGAGGCACTGAATTGATGACCAGAATACTCTCTGTCTTCCTCCACTGGATCACAAGCTCCTCGATGGGAGGGACCCTGTTTGTTTTGCTCACCAGATGTTTTCTCTGCACCAAACGTGGTGCCTGATACACAGTGTCTGCTCAGCAAATGAGCAAATGGTTATATTTACCATCAGAACCTGAACCCACTAGCTGGTAGCCCTCATCTGCTGTATTAGTTTCCTTTTGCTGCTGTAACAAGTCACCACAAACGTAATGCTTTAAAGGAACACCGATTTATTATCCTAAGAGTCTGGAGGTCACAAGTCTGAAATGGGTTTCTGCCAGTTTTGTTATCCTGTTGATTTACCTGGTGGGGGGGCGGGCGTCCATACTGACAAAATTTTCAATTGTTTTCTCCTTTGAGTTAGTTGTCAAGGAAATATTTTGGTCAAGAGTACAGGCTCTTGGGTCAGCCTGCCTAGATGGAAATTTGGACCCCAACGTTTACTAGTTTTGTCATCTTGGGCAAGTCACTTAACCTCTCTGAAACTCAACCTTCGTCATCTGTAAAATGTAAAAATGAGGTTGCCTGCCTCTTAGAGTTTTATGAGGATTAAAGACGTACTGCAGGAACACGGCTGACAAAAATCCAGGGGAGGGAGAGGACCCCAAACTCTCCTTGAGATCCACTCCCTCCACCCCCAATTCCATGGGACTCCTCAACGCTTGCTTAACCCACATTATTTAACAAACTCAAGTGCCTATTGTGAAAAAAAAAAAAAAAGGAGCACGTTGGCCTGGCACATTGTAAGCACTCAATGACATTTAGCCATCGTTGTTTTCGTCATCACCATTGTGCTGTCTGACCACATGTAAATATATGTGTCAGATTTGGGCGAAGGTCAAACAGAAGTTCAATCTCGGTACGGGTGGTGGATTCCCCACCTAGAGGAAAGAAAGAGCTCGATTTGATGAATCAGATACAGCTGTGGTGCAGGATGGAGAGGAACGATGATGGTGGGTAGGTAGTCAAGGCGGCTGCTGCCCCCTGAACGTCTCACTCAACCTCACAGCATCCTCTGAGGAGGGACCGCTATCTTGGGATTCAACCCCAGTATTATGATTTAGAAGGTCGCTGCCACAGTGTGTGACCCTGTGTAGTGTGGGGTGCTGTGGACACCCCTCGGGTAGCAACCCAACCTCTACTTCAAGAAGGTAAATATGCAGCTTTAGGGGAAATCATGGTAAAACTGGGAAGAGACCCCAGGCGTGGAAGCCAGGGTGGGGGCTGATGCAATAGTCCAGGCAGGAGGGTCTGTAGAAGGACAGAGAGTGGTGATGTACTCATCCACCCACCATCCATCCATCCATCCATCCTTCCATCCATCCATCCATCCATCCATCCATCCATCCATCCATCCACCCACCCATCCATCCATCCATCTATCCATCCATCCATCCACCCATCCATCCATCCATCCATCCATCCATCCATCCTTCCATCCATCCATCCATCTATCCGTCCATCCACCCATCCATCCATCCATCCACCCACCCATCCGTCCATCCACCCATCCATCCGTCCATCCATCCGTCCATCCACCCATCCATCCATCCATCTATCCATCTATCCATCCATCCGTCCATGCATGCATGCATCCATCCATCTCTTGGTCCATTCGTCCACCCATCTGTCCATTCATCTGCCCATCCATCCATCTATCCATCCCTCCATCCATCCGATGGTCCATCGATCCATCCATCGAATGGTCCATCGATTGATCGATCGATCCATCCATCCGTCCATCCATCCATCCATCTGGTCAATCGTTATACAATCGACCACTTATTTAGCATACACTGTGTGCTGGATTCATTACTTTTTGGTGCATGGAAAGGGATAAAATGGAATTGATGGAAATTTTGAGTTGATCACCAGGCCTTGGAAACCATTGTGTCTAATATTTCCATTTTAGCAGACAGCACAGATGGTCAACACCTTCAAAAATCCCATCTTAAAAAGGGCAGTCAAAAAAGAGGAGTGTCGCAACCTAGGGCAATAACGATGTTCTCTGCATCATCTTTAAAATCTAAAATTTAAAAATAGTCTTTGTGCTGCCCCCTCCATGGCTGGGAAATGCCAACTTTGTGCCTGTTTCTCTTCCCTTCATAAAGAAAAGCCCTTCTTTTCTTTATGAAGGCATGAGTTTTCTTTTCTCCCCCCCACCCCCAACTCTGTCCCTCATTCCCTTTCAACTCTCTGCAGTTTTATGTCCAATTACCGAACTTTGAGCTTAGAGATTTATTTCCGTGGGTGGCTTGGAGTTTAGGGTTGCAGCCCACCATTCCACTACAGTTCTTAAAACTAAAAAGCCCAGCTCTACTCATGCAGATCAAAAACACATTATCTTTCAAAAAGTTGGAATCAACAAATGAGCCTGCTTGGTGAGTTTCTAAGCAACTGGGCACGCAAGCAAGGAAAAAGCAAGAGATAATCAGATGCCTTTTTAGCCGTCTTGGCCTGAAACTTTACAGCAAGGCCTGGGCACAAATACTTCTTTATTTCAAATAATATTTGTGTGTCTACTCTGTGTTCTAGTGAATGACGATGAACAGACACACAGAGTCCCAGCCCTCCCGGTGCTTCCATTCTAGGAGAGGAGAGTACGGAATATAAGAGACAAGTACATCCGATCACTTCAGATAGTGATGTACGCTGTGGAGAAATTCGTGCTGGGTCACAGAACAGAGACCCTGGGATGGAGGCGGGCAGTGCTAAGTGATCAGGAAGCTGTCTGTCTAAGGACCTGGCGTTTGCTCTGAGAACTAACTGACGAGCAGCCAGCTCTGGAAGGCTGTGCAGGAAGCACATTTCAGGCGGAGGGAACAGTGCGCATCTCCAGGCAGAATTAAACTTGGTTTATTTGAGGAACTCAAAGAAGGCCAGGCTGTTGGAATGTAGACCGCAAGGCGGGGGTCAGGGGGGGAGGCAGGGGAAAGAGATGAGATTGGAGAGGAAGCCAGGGGCAGCTTTTGCAGGCCTTGGTGGTAACAGATAACCTTTCGTGGGCTTTCCAGTGTCCAGTTATTGGTGTCTGTATTAGCCTCCTCTTGCTGCTGTAACAAATTACCGCAAGCATAGTGTCTTTAAACAACACAAATCTAGCTTACAGTTCTGGACATCGCAAGTCTGAGACGGGTCTAGAGGACGAAATCAAGGTGTCAGCAGAGCTGCATTATTTTGGAAGCTCTAGGGGAGAATCTTTTCCTTGCCCTTTCCAGCTTCGAGAGGCGCCCGCATTCCTTAGCTCATGACCCCATGTCACACATCACTCTGACCTCTGCTTCTGTTACCGTGTCTCCTTCTCTGACGCTGACCCTCCAGCCTCCCTCTTGTAAGGACCCTTGTGATCACACCGGGCTACCTGCATAACGCAGGACACTCTCCCCAGCTCAGCATCCTTAACTGAATCACATCTGCAAAGCCCCTCGGTGGTGTAAGGTCACATGTTCACAGGTTCTGTGTCAGGCAGTGCCTCCGCAGCTGCGTGACCTTGGGCAAGTGACTTAAGTGTTCTGTGATGGCTCAGTTTCCCCATTGGGAAAATGGCCCAGGGCTGTGGTGAAGTCACATGTGGGAATTTCCCAGAAGAGAGCCTGGCGTTAAATTAGTTGTCCGAAATAGGAGTGCTGGCCGTTAGCTCAGGACGGTAGTAGCACACAGAGTGGACAAGAGAAGGGACTTCTGGCGCCGTGGTATTTTGAGGTCATTGGATTAGACAAGACACAGGTGTGACGTGTAGAGAGAAGTTTTCACAGTGGGAGCCTGCAGAGCCGGAGGGGGACCGTGTCAGGGGAGCCCAGGCTGATGAACATTCTGACTCTAGCTTGCAGGTGGGAGCTATATCTCTGAAAGATGTTTTCCTTTCTTTTTCTTCGATTCTTGCTCCCATAGAGGGAGGCGTTCCTCCTCCCGCTTCCCCATCCCCGCCGCCCAGGGCAAAGACATGTGAAACCATATTGATTTGTTGGCACTCTGCTCCCTTGCTGTCTGGGTCCAGGCTGCCGGTCCAGCAGCTGCAATTCACTCTGCTTGCCTTGTTGAAATTCCAAGTGTTCTGTACACCCTGTATTTTCTTGGGATCATAGTCCTGATGGCGCAAAACAATCAGGGACTTAAATCTCGTGAAGCTCCTGCTTCATGTCACAGGGCGTCTCTCTCCCTCCCTCTGTGGCTGTTTTCTCCTTTGTCCGTTGGCTCTGCATGTGGCCCAGGATGCAGAGGGGGCAGACGTTGTCCTGGGAGTCTCCACCTCTAAGGAGGGATGTTTCGCCCCAGGCCAGGTCCAGCAGGCATCTCCTGGGCCTCTTGGGGTCTGTTACAGCTCCAGGGGGGTCTTAAGTAATTAAGTCGGTAATTCAGAAAGCTTTGAAGGCTTGTGGATAGCTTTTTCCCCTGTCCTTTGTCTTTTGTTTTGTTTAAAACTTAAAAGTAAAATCGAACTGAATAGCGCTTGAATGCATCCTCCTAAAATCCTAAAATAAGGCTCAAGGGTTCACGGACTACCCGCAATTCCAACCCCCTTCCCTAAATGAACTCCGTTTTATCCTTTTAGTTTTTTCATCCAGGGCTCTGTATCTACCTTCATACACAGATACGTGGCTGCAGACAGCAAAGGATTTTGTTCTATACGCGGCCGTGTGTGGAAACAAAGGGCATTGTGCTGCGTCTCACATTCTTTACAGCCAATACTATGTCTCGAGGCTCTTTCATACCTGTGTGCATAGAGCTGCCTCGTTCATTTTTTAAACAACTGCTCTTCAGTAGTCTGTGGTAGGCTATTCCATAGTTTATTTCCCTACTGGTGAATATTTAGGTGGTTTCTATTTCTTTCTTTCTTTTTTTTCTCTCTCTCTCTCATTTTTTTTCTTCTACTACCATGAATCTTGTAAAACTCCACCTGGTTTAGAGGTGAAAAGTGGGTTCTAGATCAGGTGCCAAAAGGTGTAGGGGCTGTTAGAGGCAAGGGTGAAACTGGTGATCAGTCAATAGTCTGTTCGTTTCCTGGGGCTGTCATGAAGAATTACCACCAACTGCACGGCTTAACACAACAGGGGTGGATTCTCTCATCGTTCCGGAGGCCAGAGTTCTAGAAACAAGGTATCAGCAGGGCCGTGCTGCCTCTGAGGACCTGAAGATTCTAGTTTCTCCCTTGCCTTCCAGCTTCAGGTGGCCCCAGGCATTCTTTAGCTTGTGGCCGCATCACTCCCATCTCAGCCTCTGTCATCACAGGGCTGTGTGTGTGTCTGCGTCTCTGCGTGTCCCCTCCTTAACAGTACACTGGGCGTTGAATTTAAGCATCCAGTGTAACCTCATCTTAACTAATCACATCTGCACAGACCCTTTTTCCAAATAAGGTCATGTTCTGAGATTCCAGTGGACATGAATTTGAGGGGGGGGACACTATTTAACCTACTACAGGGGTAAGAAGCAGGGAGGGGCTACACATAGGCCACCGACCTGCCAACTAAGATCTGGGCAGTATTTAGGGCAGCTCTGTCCTACACCTTCAACATCTTCAGTGCGATTTGATGTTCTGGAAAATGACTCTAAAAGGCTATTAGGTCTTTAGTCATTAAGTCAGCTACAAAGCCTTCACATTCTGTAGTGTTGATTAGACTCCACTTACCAGGAAAAGAAAGAGATTCCAATGCCTATGAAAGGTATGTTTGTGGAACCCTGACTTCCAAAGTCCATCCAGATGACCTGCGTCCCCCTTCTTCCACCAAAGCTAGTGAGTCGGTGTAATTACTTGCTGGAGATTGCAAACAACACCTTGCTGTAGGAATCCAGGGTAAGCCTGACTCAGCTCTGTCTTTGAGGCTTTTCTTATATATAGAAAAGAGCAAGGTGGTCTACAAGCAGCCGTTCCCTTGGCTGTATAGTCAGAGTTTCACCTGATTGAGCTAACCTGTTCACAGCTGAAAGGAGCAATTTGAATTGTCCAGGAGAAGGTGTGTCCAGTGGACATGCTTTACAAATGACCAGAAATAACCATCTTGGTTAGATTGAAGCCACACACTTTGTAAGTGCCACCACAGGCACCTGTCAACGTGCGGGATGCAGGTCAACTCCCCACAGCCGAGCGTTATCCGGGCGCGTGACGCCAGTGAGCGTATTCAGTGAACCTATCGCTGCAGTGGCCCCATAGCTGGCTGTAGCTGTTCTGTCATTTCCTAACTTACTTAAAAATAACAGTATAAAAAGGATTGCCCTTGGAGAGTGAACTGGAGTCAGCTAAGTGGAAAAGGAGAAGGAAGAAGCCCATTAAGATGTTTGGTTCCACTGACCCGTGCCTTTCTGGCAAACCTTTGCTGACAGATAATATCTGAAGATGAACTGGAAAAACAGACCCAAGAAGCAAGCCTAGGGATGAACCTGGTGGCTGTCAGTTGAAGGAACCAAGGGATGGAAGTCTGGGTGTTTCTGTTACAGTAATGTGACATGACAGGTTTCCAAGGCTCTGTCAATACCATGAATATTTATGACCTATCTGTCTCACCAAAAACCTCCGTCAGGCGACACGTCCACAAAGACTCCTGCTCGGGAATTGTTCTGTTCTGTTGGGTGATGAGCGCTGAATGACAAAATTGAGATCAGTTAGGTGAAGGGTTTGTGCTTCTGTTTAACACGAAGGCTGTGTTCTGAAGGAATCAATTTCTTTTTGAAAAAAAAAATCTCTTTTACTGTTGGCGGGTGAACTGGATTATTTGTCACAAGATGGAGTTGCCCATATGCAAGTGTTTCTGGGTACTGACCTCCAGGGGCCTCCTCTGAGACTCAGGTTCCTGTTTTGTTTGCTTGTTTTGTTTGTTTGTTTTTAACATCTTTATTGGAGTATAATTGCTTTACAATGGTGTGTTAGTTTCTGCTTTATAACAAAGTGAATCAGTTATACATATATCCCCATATCTCTTCCCTCTTGCGTCTCCCTCCCTCCCACCCTCCCTATCCCACCCCTCTAGGTGGTCACAAAGCACCCAGCTGATCTCCCTGTGCTATGCGGCTGCTTCCCACTAGCTATCTGTTTTACATTTGGTAGTGTATGTAAGTCCATGCCACCCTCTCACTTTGTCCCAGCTTACCCTTCCCCCTCCGCATGTCCTCAAGTCCATTCTCTAGTAGGTCTGCGTCTTTATTCCCATCCTGCCCCTAGGTTCTTCATGCCCTTTTTTTATAGACTCCATATATATGTGTTAGCATACGGTATTTGTTTTTCTCTTTCTGACTTCACTCTGTATGACAGACTCTAGGTCCATCCATGAGGTTCCTGTTTGAAATGACAAACCAGAGTCCTGGCAAACGAGAGGACTTCGCCCACCTGTGTGCTGGTCAGTGAAGGGACAGCCCCTTCTCCACAGCTGGGGAGGTGTGCAGGCATGTGTGCGTAAGAGGTGTCAAGCTGCCACAGCTTGGATCTAACTTGCCATTTACTTAAACTTTGTGATCTGAGCCGGCCTTTGGAGCCTCAGTCATCCTATCTGCAAAAGGGGTATGTAATATAATTCCTACTAGGACAACCTCAACAGGTTACTTTGAGGATTAAATGAGGCAACATTATATGTGCATTTCTTGTTACAAAGTAAGAATACGATAGATGTCATCAACTTCTTTTTATTAGTAACCCAGCATGCTTAAATGGGAGACATTTAAGAATAGTGGTGAAATTAAAAATATTTCCTAACAGGGTGGCGTGGTCACCGACCTCACGTGACCCATGGGACTAGATGCAGCTTGTAAGTAATTGTCGAAGTCCCTCCCCTCCCCCCAGCGCACACCAGCTGTACATCGGCCCCGCCTGAGAGAAACGGCAAGTTAAAATTCAGTGCTTTTTTTTTCTTTGCATAGCTTATCGCAGAGTCCAGCACATCTTTTTCTAAATAACTTTAATTTTGCAAACTGCCAAGATGGCGTTTTTGATTGGCTTGAACTTTCTCCGAGGAGAGGGAACCACAGGCGGCAGTCCCCGGGGTGCCCACTAGATGGCGCTCACAGACCGACCGGCTCGTGGCCGCGCTGGGCCTGCGCTCCCCTCCCCCAGAAGGCTCCCGAACACACCTGCCCCCCGGGCCCAGTCTTCTCCCCAGTCAGCTGACTGCTTCATCCAGCCCTTTGCTCACTTGCGAGTCCCGGTCGCCTCAAGTGTGAGAAATGAAGGCCCCTCCCGCAGCCCCACCCAGCGCTCAGCACAGCACCTGAGACGCACCTGGCCCGCACCTGGCCCGTGGCCTCCGGCCCCTTGGACAAGTGCGGCCTCTCCGCCAGCATCACCGCCCGCCCTGCGGCTGGATGGAGCCTGCGAGTGGCTGCTTTTCTCGAAAGGCTTTATCATTTTAATGTGAAGTAATACATAGTCATTATAAAAATGTTAAACATAATAAAAAAGCCCAAATCCCAACACCCCCCATATGACATTAGTTATATTGGAGAATCATCATTCGGGGCGGTCTACATCCATGAATCCACAGCGAGAGGAGTGGCTGGCTGGATGAGTAGACGGTCGTTGGACACCATATTTTATAGCAACGAAATCCTACTCTAAAGCTGTATTTTATTCGTGAAGGTGTTAAATTATTTACAGATAAAGAGGACAAAGAATCCGAAGTAGAGTTGTATTTCATAAAAGAAATGAGCAAAAATAGAAAAACTAGCTGACGAGAAGAGATTTTTATTTTTAAACTACTTTGGTACATTTAAGAAAGAAAAGTTTGTGGAAAAAAACAAACCAAGGTTTGGAACGATTATTATTATTACTATTATTCTTATTACTGTCACTATAGCTGCTATTGTCGCCTCCACGTCCATCGCCACACCGTCTCTATTTCTTCCATGACACAATTTTAGCCGGTGACGTCGGCTCCTTGATTTGAAAGTAGAAGAAACGGCACGCTGAGATTTCTTGCCATTTCCCCCATCTGGTTTTGCAAGTTTTACATTGTTGAAGTCTGTAACGTCGATGCCCTCCGTGGAGCCTAGTTGCTACGTCCCTTCACTGTCAACTCTCTGACTACGGAAAGCCGGTCCTGCTTGCCTCATCCACTTCATCCGTTACCCCCTGGCCATCTGCTGCTTTCCATCCTCAGAGATGGTGCATGCCTTTTATCTGCCGATGGCCTTTTTTTGGTGCTGTTGGGGGATTACATTTGAATTCCTTTATTCCCACTGTAATGTGATCTCGAGGATAAATGAGGTTAGTCCAGTGGTTCATCCACCATAATCCCAACCTTCTTTAGAAACCGTAGCGCGCGGTTCAGGTTCAAGGAGTAGGTTGTCGGTCATTCCTTCACACACCTGCCCGTGTGCCAGGCATGGGGGTGGGAACCAGGACGGATGAAGGACACCGTTCTTGGCATCAGTGATGTCAAAAGGACTTTGTGCCCAGGAACAGAATTCTCTGTGTGTGTGTGTGTGTGTGTGGAATTGCTTTAGAGAAGGATGAAATAAACTGAGGACGACCCTGCCACGTCCTCCTCGGGGGGGTGATGCGCTGCCGCTGGGGGGCGGGGGGATGCGCTGCCGCTCGGGGCGGTCACACGTCAGAGCCGAAGCGAAGCTGCTGGTAATGGGGAGGCATCGTCCCCAGGGAGGAGGCCATCAGTCTGCATCTCCCAGGTGAAAAGGGTAAAGGGCCAGGGAAACAGCGCGAGGCGCAGCACGTGGCCGGGTCCCCCGCCCGGCAGCTCCACAGGGTTCTTGTCTTCGGGATGCTAAGCCTCCTGAGGACAGGCACACAGTCCCACGTTTATAAAACGCTGCGGTGCCTGCAGTGCTGCAGATACCACAGGTCACCGGGCTTAACATCAGATCCTCCAGCACCCGGTTCCCACGTGGTTGGCTGGGCGGTGGGCGTGAGAGCGCAGAGCGCCGATGGGGACAGCAGAACAGGCTCATTCCCCTCATCTCCCTAGTCCTAGTCTCCAAAATGCAGTGCGATTGGGTTTGAACCAGTTGGGTCATGATTTTTATATCTGAAGGAAAGACCCTGACATCAGTGGATAAGGTACATGTGATAGAACCCAGAGAGGAAAATTCCAAACAAGGCAAAAAACCCCAAAAAAACCCAAAGCAGGATCTCTAACAGATGCCTGCACTCCCATGTCCATTGCGGCAGTATTCACAGTAGCCAAGACTGGAAACAGTCTAAAGGTCTCTCGACAGATGAATGGATAAAGTGATGGAGCCGTCCAATGGAATATTACACAGCCTTAAAAAAGAAGGAAATCCTGTCCTGTGCAATGACAAGGATGAACCAGGAGGACATGATGCTAAGTGAAATAAGTCGGTCACAGAAGGACAAATACTGTATGATCTCACTTAAGTGAGGAATCTAAAATATCCAACCTTGTAGAAGCAGAGAGTAGAACGGGGCTGGAGGGAGGAGTAAATGGGAGGTTGCTATTTAACAGGGGTACAATTTCAGTTATGCAAGAGGAATAAATTCTAAAGATCTGCCGTACAGTTACTGCAATGGTCCAGGCAGGACGGGATGGGACTTACGCTGAAGGACGCTGAGACATTATCAAGGAGCAGAATTGCAAGTGTGCTTTTTGTTTGTTTTGTTTTTTGTTTTTGCGGTACGCGGGCCTCTCACCGTTGTGGCCTCTCCCGCTGCGGAGCACAGGCTCTGGATGTGCAGGCTCAGCGGCCATGGCTCACGGGCCCGGCTGCTCCGCGGCATGTGGGATCCTCCCAGACCAGGGCACGAACCCGTGTCCCCTGCATCGGCAGGCGGACTCTCAACCACTGCGCCACCAGGGAAGCCCGCAAGTGTGCTTTTTGATGGGGAACCTTCGAGCTGGTTCCTTTTCTTGCCCTGCAAGAAAACCATTTGAGGATTCTGGATTTCATGATGAATTAGGAATGAAGTATTGATAATCAGCTACATTTGTTGTTACCAGAGATCCCCTTTAAATTTGCCTCTACGTAATAGGAAATGGTTAGCCCGAAGGAAGTTTCTAAGAATAGATGATTGGATATCAGCTACGTTTGAAAGTGTCACTGCATGAGGCAGACTGTCTGCTGTTGTGATGTGTTGTTTATCATCGTGGAGATAAGTTGTGCTTCTTGTGACAATAAGCAATGTGTTGCAACAGCTGCCAGGTGTTTCCGGGTTATTCTCTGAGGTTAATGAAGGCTGTTGATTCCCCGGGAGTCTGTCTTCCCGGCTCTGTGGACGCACCCACACTCTGAGGTCTCAGCCTGCCTTTCAGGTCCTGCTCTGTGTCAAGGTGTTCTTGGAGAGGGTGCTTATGCATGGCACAGGCACCAGAGATGGGAGCTAATTGTGCTTTGTTCCTGCTCAGCTGAGGCAAGGAGGTGGGAAACAGGTCAGCAGCGCCCTCCTTGGCCATGGATTTCAGCCCTCTCTGCTCAGTGGGAACATGGCAGAGAGCTTCTGTAATCCCTCAGGAACACTTGGTCACTCTATTCTCTTGATCTAAAGATCACAGATGTGATGGAAGGTCTTCAGCACTGGCCTGGGAGACACGTTTTATTTTTTAGTTCATTCCTCTTTTGCTTTTTTCCTTAACATCTCTGTTTTCGTTTCCTTTCTCAAAAATTCAGATTCTGCTAAAACGAACTATTGTAACCATCTAGCAAACCTTTTCAGATAGGTTCACGTTTCACTGATCATAGATTTAGAACACCCAGACGAGGGAAAGTTAACACCGTAGAGTGTTGTATTCTTGTATTAGGACATGGAGGGAATTTCAGAATACAAGTGCTCCCGAACCTTCGAGAACATTTAACAAGCGCTCTGCCAGTTGTCATTTTATTCCTGTCAGCTCCCACTCTGCCCTTCTCTTCCTCCTGTGGGATCTTGGAGCTGGACCCTGCAAACATGTTTTTCCTTTGTCAGCTGGTGCACTGCTGGAGTTTTCCAGCAGAGGCCGCTGGAGAGACAGGGCAAGATGTAGCAGGGGCCAGGGTTTTCTAACTGGCTTCACTGCGGTCTTGTTTTTGTCCCCTGTGGCACAGCTCCCAACAGCATGCGAAGACACTGTGGTGATCATCACCCAGTGAGTTTCACTGGCCCGCAGGTGGGTGACTTCCTGCTCACCTGCTGGGGACCAGCTTGCCCATGGCACCCAGCGTGCTCTCCATCAGCACGGGGCCGCAGCCGCGTCCTCTGCAGTGAGTCTGAACCTCAACCTTGGGGAGAGGATGCTCTTCATGTTTTATCCTTCCTTGGGCACTCCGCCCCGGCCCTAGAGCTGGTCACTGGGGCTCACGTCTGCCATTCTTAGATTCTCTAGACTTCTTTTCTTCTCTCCTAGTTACCCACCTTTCATTAGTTGGAAATTCCCATCGTAATTTTTTCCTGATCAAATGACTGGTGCGGTTTCCGTCTCCTGACTGGACTCTTAACTGATATATCACCATATATGGTGATGTTTTAACATCAAGAGACATTAGTGGTTATTTCCCATAACCAGTTCTGATTTGACCGATCATACTTAAATATGTTTCCCCAGGATCCTTTCAGGCTACCTTTTCAGTGAATGAAAGCATAATTTTCTTTAAGCTCACTAGAGGATCACAGATACTGAAAAGCAATCACGCCATTTCTTTTCTGAACACTTCATGGTTTAGACTGGAGATTCTTACTCTTTAGTTCCAGAATCATGTGGGGAGCTAGTTTTTTTTAAAGTAATGTATCTTTAATCAAATGCCTATAAAACATAACATTTATGTCAACTAGTCATTTGCAAGTCAACTCAGTCGGGGAGCTAGTTTAAAATGTGGATTCTTATGCCTCACATCTAGAGGCTGAGTACTCTGATTTACCATCAAATGGCCTTTTCTGTGTATATTTTTCACGCTTAATCCTTACAACCATCCTATTAAATGCCTTGATTTCATTTTACTGCGTTAGGGCTCAAAGAAGTATCTTGTAGGCAGACGAGGGGTTGGTGTGGGGCAGAAAGCAAGCCCAGGGCTTTTGATCTCAGACCCCATTTCCTTTCCACTACACTGCTTTTCTAGCACAGAATGAAACCTCCTTTCTGTTTCTTTCATACACAGGATGAGGAAGTCGAGTCAGGCAAATAATTTCATTTTTCAAAATATTTTTTTCTCATCAAAGAGAATTTGTGAAACGGAGACACCTGTAGAGAAGAAAATAAAAATCATCTTTTTTCCCACTCGCTAGAGACACGTTGTGATGCGTGTAATTCCAGGTTCTTTTCTGTGCACCTGTCTTGTCTTTAACAAGAGATGGTCTTATTTCACGTTCTACCCTTTCGGGGGTTTTTTTTGTTTGTTTTAGAGTCGGACTGGTTTGCTACCGTTGCATGATAAAGTTCCTTAGAATTCAGCTTAAAGCCACAGTCACTTAGGGTCACTCATGCGGTGTCTGGGCAGCTGAGGCAGCTGGGCCAGTGGGGGGGAGTTCAGCTGGGGTGGTCGCATGGGGTGCCTCTGGCTCTCATCCTTCTCCTGGGACCAGCCTGGGCCTGTTCTTTTCATGGCCACGGTCGACACACAAGAAGGCAAGCAGACTCAGCCATAAAAAAGAAGGAAATAATGCCATTTGCAGCAGCATGGGTGGACCTAGAGATGATCATACTAAGTGAAGTCAGTCAGACAGAGAAAGACAAATACCATATGAGAGCACTTATATGTGGAATCTAAAATAGGACACAAGTGAACATATCTATGAAACAGAAACAGACTCACAGACATAGAGAACAGACTTGTGGTTGCCAAGGGGGAGGGGACGTTGGGGGGATGGATTGGGAGTTTGGGGTTAGCAGATGCAAACTAGTACACATAGGATGGATAAACAACAAGGTCCTCCTGTAGAGCACAGGGAACTATATTCAGTATCCTGTGATAAACCATCATGGGAAAGAATATGAAAAAGAATCTGTATGTATGTATAACTGAATCACTTTGCTGTACAGCAGAAATTAACACAACATTGATGTAAATCAACTATACTTCAATAGAATAAATTAAAAAAAAAAAAAAAGACAAGCAGGAATGCATGCAGTGCCTTGCAACCTGGGCCGAGAACAGGAACACCGCTTCTTTGGCCTCCTTGCCACAAGAGGACAAGTGATTTTCTTTCTCTGCGTCTCGCCCCAGCCTCCTATATGCAAAGGAGAAAAACGCTCTCACTTTCTCCTGAATTCCTCTCGGTAATAGCTCCTGTCACTTTGCGTTATCTATTTATACTCAAGCTCATTTAAAACACCATCTGATAAAATAACCTGTATAATTTTCTTCACAGTTGACTATGCGGAAAAAATAATCATTATCTTATTAGATCATGGCACTCTATTTGACGCGGGCTCTAAGCTCCCAGTGAAAGTGTTGAATAGCTTAAACTTCCCACAGAAATGGAAATGAAGAGGAAAATCCAGTCTGGGTTAATGCAGGCGCCTGGGACTCTCTTCACGGGTCTCCCTGCGGTGGGGGAACTGGATTTTTTTCCTCAGCAGAGGTGGAGAGAGGGGACCGCTGGGCTGAGGCTTGATGTGGGTGGCCCTGCCCTTTGCCTGGCTCCGTTTTTTTAACCACTTCCTGTTGTCAGCATGTTTTCAAGCTCTAGTCCAGACAGAACAGTGTAACCGGGCCCCTGAGAGTCCTCGTGTGATGTAATCCCATTGCAAGAAAACCGAAAGTCACACGTCCAAAGCCCACCTCGTCACTCTCCCAGGCCCTCCCTTGGGTCCCTAGAGGCCCCACCAGATGGGTCCCCTTCCCTTTTCTCAGCTCCCTTTTCTTAGAATGTCACTATTTTATTTCTCTACAAGGTTCCCTGTACCTGTTTCTTGGACAATGGTTTAACCTCAGGATGTAGATAAGCTTCTAGATCAGTAGCTTCATTGCTTCATTTCATTTCCTCTTATTTGAAATCCCTTTCTGTGGCTTTAGAGTCTGAACTGTATCCATCGATGGAAATATCCGAATATTTCCTGGGGGGTGAAGGGCACACTGCTGTGTGAGCGGTAAGGAGAGGAGCACGCGGTGATCCAGGCTGCAGAAGAGAATTCAAGCTCCGCTCCTGCCGAGTGGCCTCCCAGCCTGAGCGTGCTCAGGACTGCCAAGTAAGGTTGTCCAGGTTGTGCACTGCTCATGGGCATGGCCACGGCCATGTCAGCCACACTCCAGACATTGTAGAGTTGGGAATTAAGTAGGACAGTTGTATAGCAGATGGCAATAAAGTGCCTCATTCTAACAAAATTGGTATATTATGACAATTTTCTGCAGGATGGAAGAGGCACCATCTTCTAATTTGCAATGAGCTAACAATAGCTTTTCTGAATAGAATTTTTTTTAGGGAACATATTATTTCCTACAGTGATCCAGAGTCATCATTCATTCAACACTTACCGAATATTAAATGAACACCTATTATATGCCAGTCCCAGGGCGAGGCCCGTGGGATGCAATGGAGAGTGAAAGGAGCAAAAAACCTAGTCCCTCCATTCTAACTGGGAAGATACCTGTGAAACGACCAAGGACACGCTTGGCTGTGTGATCACAACTGTAGGAGGTGCTATAATGGGCAAGTCTGGGGTGCTATGAGAGCACGGGGTGGGGAGTGAGCAGATTTGCTGAGGGCCCCGGGGAGGCTCTGAAGGTTGATGAGGACTATGGTGGCAGGTGAGGTTGGACAGTGTCGGGGGGGGGGTGTCTGAAGGAAGAAAGCTGTGAAGGCTTAGGGTTTCCTGGAGACACTGCAGAGCAAGTATGATGAGTTTACACAGTGCACGAACACCGTGTTAAGTAAAACCGAACAACATCGGGAGAAAATGCTTTCCTTTAATTCTCTTTCAACCTTTTGATTAGGTCAAGAACGAAGTCTCTCTTGGGTTCTACTGTTTTTAACAATTCGTAAACATTTACTCATCTTTCCTAGCGAACTAGTGAGCCTTTGCCAAAGCCTTGGACAGGCAATCCAACTATCATTTAATAATAGTGCTCTAATTACAGGTAGCCCTGGCTTTGCATGGTGGTGTCAGACCACGTCAGTGACCCTGCAGACCAAAACCATGCAAAGCAATCTTACTAATCAATGGGGAAAATTGTGTTTGTTTTGTGACCTTTAAAAAGTTTTGTCGGAACATTAAAACCTCTCTCACTGTTGATTATAAAATGTATAGGGAAATGAAAAAAACCAGTAAAACTAATACTGATTTGGAAAAATTGTAATTTAAAACAGTAGCAACATTGAGAAAGTATTTTATTTCCTTGTATAAAACTTATCAAGAACATTTTGAACAATGTTTATCTTCTACTCATTGTTTAACTTACGATAGGAAGTGAGCATTTTTTCCATGGTTTGGCAGACTGTCACACTCTTCAGATCTAGAATCGGCTTCTCACATTTTATCCTTTGCACTTTCAATGTCGTGAAAGATTTCCGAGGATTTCTTTAATGTGGGATTTGGTTGGCTGGTGTCATTTCCTCTGGGACACCTTTGGTGTCTTTGTTACGACCACTTTTTTTTTCATTTATGTTGATGAGTTCACCTGTGTTAAGTTCCTCTAACTCCATAGCTGTAGTCTCTGAACTCTGACAGTGTCAACATTTGCTCCACCAGCCAGCTATTCTGCTATGACTCCATCCACATTTAATTTTAATTTTACTTTCAGCATCATCGCTTTTCATTTCTTTGCTGCATCTTCAACTCTGTTGGCCTATCCCACCATTCGATGATCTGTTTTGGCAGGTGGTCTTATCACTGAGAGACAAGGAGACAACACACTTTCGTACTTTGCCATCCGGGTGTGAACTGAATAACAGATGCACAGTTATCAGTCACCAACAGACTGTGAAGTAATTGATATGATTGGTCACTCATAATGACATCCTTCTCTTTATTCACATAGTAATTTGTGGGCTGAAGAGCTAGCAAATGTGAAGAGCTAGCTAGAAGTTTGTACTTTATATATTTACTTGAAGTTTGTACTTTAGATATTTTAGTGAATAGAGTAGATCTTGGTCACTGAAAATTGAACTGTGTTGTAGGGGAGATTTGTGTTATTTAACTGAATTGTGGTAACTGACATCTGTGCATGGCAGAACTTTGCAAAGCAAGGACTGCCTGTATATTTAGGGTTTTTTTGTTATTAAGATACAGTGGATGTACAATATTATATGTTTCAGGTGTACCACCTAGTGACTCACAATTTTTAAATATTATATTCCAGTTCTGAATATTTAGTTTTAAGTTTCTTTTTATTTGTGGTAAGTAATGCTGACCCTTTCCATGTATGCTACAGAAAATGTCTTTTAACAAGTACCATATGATATCACGTATATGTGGAATCTAAAATATGACAGAAATGGACTTATCTATGAAACAGAAACAGACTCACAGACATAGAGAACAGACTTGTGGTTGCGGGGGGAGGGAAGTGAGGGAGGGATGGAGTGGGAGTTTGGGATTAGCAGATGCAAACTATTATATACAGAATAGATAAACAACAGGGTCCTACTGTAGAGCACAGGGAACTTTATTCAGTATCCTGTGGTAAACCATAATGGAAAAGAATATGAAAAAGAATATATATATGTGTATAACTGAATCACTTTGCTGTATACCAGAAACTAACACAACATTGTAGATCAACTATACTTCAATAAAATAAATTTAAAAAAGAAAGAAAGAAAGAAAACGTCTTTTAGGGACTTTCCTGGTGGTCCAGTGGGTAAGTCTCCACGCTCCCAATGCAGGGGGCCCGGGTTCGATCCCTGGTCAGGGAACTGGATCCCGCATGCGAGCCACAACTAAGAGTTTGCATGCCACAACTAAGAGTCCGCATGCCACAACTGAAAAAAAGAAAACAAGATCCTGCATGATGCAATTAAGACCTGGCACAGCCTAAATAAATATTTTTTAAAAAGTCTTTTACAAATATGTATGTTTAAGTATCTAAGTAAAATCCTGTAAAATGTGAATTGATTCAAAGAAATATTGATTATGGCCCATGATTATAGCAAACATTTTGAGGACCATGCATGAAGGACTGTAGTTTGGGAAGTGCTGCGTGAGTACCAGTGGCTGAACACAGGAGTGGTTGTGCTCCCTAAGGAAACGTCTCATGGAATATAGGCGGCTTTCGCTACTCTCTTCCCCCAAATACTGCCTACGGGGCTGTCCTGGGCAAATCTAGCTATTGGTTCCCATCATCACTTCCTCCAATTTGCCTGGTCTAAGTATACAGCCCCACAGGGAAATACAGGATTATTCCACGCACATTTCTTCGTAAAATCATGACATATCTCTAGGCTGATATATAGAGACCCCAAACATTTTTCTTCCTAAATACACATAATATTTCATAGGATGAGCATAATTGATTTAATCAATCTTCTTTTGTTACACAAAAGAAGGGATTGTTTTTCCTCCCTCCCTCCCCCTTCATTCCCTCCTTCCTTCCTTCCTCCCTCCCTCCCTCCTTCCCTCTCTCTCTCTCCTCCTTCCTTCCTTCTTTGCTTCCTTCCTTCCTTTCTTTCTCTCCTCCTTTCATTTTTTGCACTACAAACAGTAACGGAACAAATAACTTTTATACAGATCCTTATTACTGGGATTGCTGGATCAAAGAACTGTGGATTATTCATTATAAATGATATTTCCAGGCTCATATTCCCATCAGCAGCACATGAAAGGGTCCATTGTGTCTCTTCTTTGCCAGCACAGTATATTTTCATTCTTGACAATGTTGGCAACATGATTGGGGGGCGGAGGAGTTGATTTCGTAGGCGTCTAGCAGGTTCAGTGTTCTGTAGTTCTCCCTGGGAAATTCAGACGTGGACATGTCAAGATGGGGTTCATTGTTTACCATTACAGAAAGTTTCTTTCCTTTGAAAAAGGATTTGGGCTTGGTTCCTTAAAAAGCCATTGTTTTGATCTTGTCAGACCTTTGTCAGCACATCCTTTGAAGCATTTAACTTAGTATCTGTGAAGAAAGAAGGGGTGCTTGAGAAGATTCCACATAATTGTGGAGCTATAACACATTGAGTTGAATTTTTATCCACCTAGGTCTTTTTGGGCCAGAGGAATCATTCCTGTCACAATTAGGAATTTCCCCTTTGAGCACTTGCATGGCCAAAGTCTCAGGGGAAGGAGGAGTGATAGTCTATTTCGCTATGACAAAAGGATGCATACAGCTCTTGAAGAAAACAGGCATTTGAGATTTCTGTCTGCAACCTTTATACCATCCTGCCGAGGTTATGGAGTCCAGTCTTTACACTTGGAACCCTCTTTATTTTAAAGGCTGTAAGCACTCAATAACAAAGCTTCAAAATACATAAAGCAAAAGTTTCTACAACTGAGAGGAGAAATAAATACATAAATCTACAGTTGTAGTTGGAGGTTTAAATATTTCTCCCTCAGTAATTGCTAGAACAAGTAGGCAGAAATTCAGTAAGTTGAGTCTTTGAGAAAATAAGTCATTTATCTAAGTCCATTCAGGGAGTGGAAGGTCCAGCATTCCAGGTCAAGAAAGACCCCCCATCTTCCCTGTACTGCAGTATGTACACATATACTGTGTATGTAGAATATATCTACAGTGTCCTGCCACACTGCAGATATAGTCAATCCCTTACTGAAATAAGTAATAACAAAACTGCCCCAGTAGAAATACTTCCCTGGAAGATAGACGGCATAGGTTCCTGCTCTGAGAAGATGTCATAACCAGCTCTGAGACCTTGGGCAGGCCAGGTGCCCTCTCAGAGCCTCAGTTTCCTCCTCTGTATTATGGGAATGGTCCTGTCTTCCCTGCTTACCTCTCAGGGATGCTGCGGATCTCTCTCTCTCTCTTTTTTTTTAAAAAATAAATTTATTTATTTATTTTTGGCTGCATTGGGTCTGCGTTGCTGCGAGCGGACTTTCTCTAGTTGTGGCGAGCGGGGGCTACTCTTCGTTGTGGTGCGCGGGCTTCTCATTGTGGTGGCTTCTCTTTGTTGCCGAGCACGGGCTCCAGGTGTGCGGGCTCAGCAGTTGTGGCTCGCGGGCTCTAGAGCGCAGGCTCAGTAGTTGTGGCGCACGGGCTTAGTTGCTCCGCGTCATGTGGGATCTTCCCGGACCAGGGCTCAAACCCGTGTCTCTTGCATTGGCAGGCGGCTTCTTAACCACTGCACCATCAGGGAAGTCCAACGCTGTGAATCTCTTGATATAAAGGTGGCGTGAATGGCATGGGTGCTGTGGGAGTGAAGTCACAATTACTTTCAGGGGAGGTAGGTGTCAAGTGTAATTAGGAGAAAAAATTGATTAGAGCTCACTGAGCACACACCGTGGTGACCCCGGGGCTCTGTTATACACGGGAGTGTTGGTTTGGTCTCTAATTGAGACTGACGTCCTAAGCGACGATTGCTCTCTTAATCAGGCAGTCACTGGATTTGGGCCAGTACTGACTCTACATCGTTTCAGTCTACCTGCGAATCAGGTAAGCGTCAGGAGCACGTGGTGTCTCCATTCTTAAGGAGCCACTGAAAAGGACTTGCATTCCAGCCCTGCCGGCTTCTTAAACACAGCACGAGGAAGTCAGCCGCAACTCAGAGGCACGAAGTGAGGTTTAGAGCCCCGTCTGTAAAGCCTTCGGGTCAGCCAGGAGGCTGCTGTTTACAAGTTACAGGAGCCTGATCTGATTGGACCAGCCAGGGTCACGTGCCAGTTCTTGAACCAATCGCTGGGGCAAGAGGGATGCCAGAGGCTGATTGGCTGCAGTCCTGAGTCCCAGAATGCATTTCCAGAAGAAGCGGTGGCATCCGCCCTGCGGGAGCCACAAGCGCTGAGAGGGGTCAGGGGTCAAGTTCCCAGGATGGAAGAGAATCAGGGCCGAGTTGGGGCCAGTGCTCATCTGACCATAGGAGTCTGGGCGTGGCCGTGTTCCACTTGCGGAAATAGTGTCATTCTATCCTCTCTCTCTTTGGGGTTTTGATGACCCTTCAACAACAGTTTCCAGAACCATTATGACAGATCAGTGTAGACCTTAGATTAACTCTGGGCTTCAGTGAACGTTCCACGATCTAAATTACTGGGTTCAGTAACTGTCTCTTTGCTTCAGTCATGCTTCACCTGCCTTCCCCAAATCAAAAACAACTCATTAATTGAAGTGTCAAGTAAAGGCATGGATTTTTTTCTTTGTCTAGTAATAGGATTAGCTCAAATCAAATACTGGACACTGCTTGTCTGGGGCCCGTCTTTCAAAAGGAATTTAGAGGAATTTACATGAGGTGGCAAACCTGAAGGAAGTGACTCCCGTGTAGCCATAAATATGCTCGTTTTTCTTTTCTGGAGGAGGTGGGTACAGCCACCATTCCAGCCCGTCATCCACACTCCTTGGTAACCCCTACCTGTGCGCGACCTGAGCAGGTGCTATAAAACAGTATCTCAGACCTTCCATCTGCTTAGACCTTGTGGCCCAGCCAGTGGCATGTTTTAGAGACATGCGTGTCATTGACCTCATCAGAGAGGAGAGAGTGGCTTCCTGGGGACAGCTAAGTTAACACTACTCCCGTCTCTTAGAAATGGCCCAGCATTGTTTTCTGGGTCAATTCTTTGAAAGCAAAAATGAAACTTTTTGACCTTCCAGGGTGTGTATACGGAATATGATGATTCCTATTTACGGGTGAGGGGGTACGGGCAATGGGTAATTGCTTGTTTTGCAGTTTGAATTTGTTATGAAATTCGTTATGAAAATGGAAGAAAAAACCACCCCACTCGTTTCCCCAAAGTAGTGAGGGATTTGTTTGTTAAACAAAGAGAAAGCTCGAGCTTTTCTCTCAATACAGGTGAAGGCCAGAGTTTTGTTGTTGTTTTCCTAGTAACATAAAGGTCAGGGCTGGTCACTTTGTGCCTTACTTTATACAGTCCTGGAAAACAAGCCAGGTAGTGGATTGAACGGTAACTCCCAAAAAGCGATGTCCGAGTTCTTACCCCCTGGTACCTGTGATGATGACCTTATTTGGAAATAGGGGCTTTGCATATGTAATTAAGTCAAGCATCTCAAGAAAAGATCATCCTGGCCCCTAAATTCAGAAACAGATGTCCTTATGGGGAAAAAAAGGGAAGGGGACTTCAGACACAGAGATACAGAGGAGAAACACAGAGCAGATGGCTGTGCGAAGACGGAGGCAAAGGTCAGAGTGATGTTACCACAAGCCAAGGGATGCTTGGAGCTGCCAGAAGCTAGAAGAGGTAAGGAAGGATCCTCCCCTAGAGCCCTTGGAGGGAGTGTGGCCCTGCCAGTACCTTGATTTCAGACTTCTGACTGCCAGATCTGTGAGACGATAAATTTCTGCTATTTCAAGTTACCAGGTTTGTGGTAATTTGTTATGACAGCCCTAGAAAATGAATACAAGCCAACTACGTGCTTGAAGATTCCTGCAAAGAAAGGATGCAGTTGGATTTGATGTAACACAGCTGGGAAAACAAGAATAGGTTTGCAGCCAGCAGTTCCATTAATTTGAATCCTTGGGGCACGACTTCACAAATGCTGGGGCAACACTGCAGAGTGACTTTGGATTATAATAATATAGTAAACTGCTTACTTTATATATTAATCTTAATACTTACATTTACTAAGGGAAAGATGGTGAATAATTTATCAAACAGATTGGAAGGATGGCTTTTATCCTGACATCACACATTTCCTCTTGTCAGGTTCAATGTGGAAAAAATAGAGAATAGGACGTAATTTTCACTGAGTTCTGAGTCTTGCTACCTTCTTTCAGCCTTTCTTAAGACAGAAATTCTAAAATGCTCTGAGCAAAAAAAGTGTGGTTGTTTTGGTTAGGTTTGCTTATGATGCCATGCAGCGTCTTCTTTATAGACAGACTTCATGAAGATTTCTTAGTTAGATAAGCTCTTCTGAGGTGGGTTTTCATTCTTGAAAGGAGAATGCTAGACCCAGGATCAAAGCGCCTACAAAACTACTTGGGTTTTGTCTTTCTGAGGAGGCGAGTTCCTGCTTTATCCCCCACGTCATCGGCGCTTCTTACTACCCTTATAGTCTATGTGAGTTCTGGTAAATACCAAATAAATCGGTATTTGTTACGTTTGTTCAAACATCTTTAATGACTCCAGGCTAGTACCAGACTCGGGGCGTTCAAAGCACACACCAAAGCACACCCAAGAGACAGGCCGCGCAAACTATGACACCGTGTGTGAAAAGGGGGCATTTATTTATAAGGTGCTATGGGGACATATTTGAGGAAGCAGTTAATTTTGACTGCGGGAATGTCACCTGGGAAGGCTTTGCATAGAGATAACACTTTAGTAGGGTCTTGAAAGATGAGTGGAGTTTTTCCATGAAAAAGAAAGATGAGGTAGGAGTAATAAAACCAGTAACAAGCCTTCACTGAACACCTGCAATGGGCCAGGCAGTGTTCCAAGTGCTCTAAAGGCCTTACCTTAATTATCACTCATGGCTGCTTTCTGAGGCATAGGGGGTTATTGACTACCTCTGACAGATGAGGAAATTGAGTCAGAGTGCGTTTCAGTGACTTTCCCAAGGGAAACAGGCCAGACGGGGAGCAGGGGGTCAGGCTCCCCAGCCTAACTTGGAACCATTGCACCACACCGCCAGCTCTCTGGGCAGAAGGGGGCAATGCGGGAAAAGGGGAAGTTGGCAACCCGTGAGTAGCTAAGGAGAGTATATGAGGTTTATCCACCCGAGGACAGTATGTGACACTTACCAGCTGCTGCACTGCAAGGAAGTGACTGGACCTTGAACTTCGGCTTCTTCACACAGTAGGATCAGCAGTGGACTGACCATTGGTAAATGGACCCACCTGAATCCTTTCTCCTTCCTTCCCTTTTCTTCTCACAACTGTTTATTGAATGGAAAATACTAGGATGCAGTAATGAACAATCAGAAAATAAGATCTAGCTTTTTGTTATGTTTACTGAGGGATATAATGTATGTTCAGTAAAATTTATCCATTTTATAGTTTGATGGGTTTTATGAGTAGCTAGATCACCACCATCACGAAGATATGCACCATTTCCGTCAGCCCCCAAAGCTCCTTCTTGCCTCTTTGTAACCATTCTTCTCTCTAGCACGTCTTTGGTGACCACTGATCTACCTTCTATCACTATAATTTTGCCTTTTTTTGGAATTTCATGTTAGTAAAATCATACAGTATATACTCTGGCTTCTTTCATTAGCGTAATTGTTTTGCAGTTCATTCACATCTTTGCATGTATCAGTAGTCTATTGCTGAATACTCTTCCATCGTATGGCTCTGCCCTAATCTGTTTATCCATTCCCCAGTTAATGGACATGTGGCTTGCTTCCAGCTTTTGGCTCATATGAATAAAGCTTCTATGTTGTTGTAGGGATGTAAGTTTTCATTTATCCTGGGTGAGCACTCAAAAGTCACCCCATTGCCTTTTAACTTGAATATTTTCTGTCTGTACAATCCCCCTACCCCATAGACATAATTCCATCATCTCCACAATTTCTGGGTCTGTTCCTATTGATTGATTTTCCTCCTGGTTACTTTTTTTTTTTTTTTTTTTTTTTTTTGCAGTACGCGGGCCTCTCACTGCTGCGGCCTCTCCCGTCGCGGAGCACAGGCTCCGGACGCGCAGGCTCAGCGGCCATGGCTCACGGGCCCAGCCGCTCCGAGGCATGTGGGATCTTCCCGGACCGGGGCACGAACCCGCGTCCCTTGCATCGGCAGGCGGACTCTCAACCACTGCGCCACCGGGGAAGGGGAAGCCCCTCCTCCTGGTTACTTTTTGATTTCCTTCTGTGGATGGTGACGTTTACCTTGTTGAGTGCTGGGGTTTGGTACATTGCTTTCGTGATGCTGACTTCGTTCTGGCATGCAGTTGTTTCTTGCAGATAGGTTTGATCCTTTTGAGGCTGCCTTTAAGCTTTGTTAGGGCAGGTCTAGAGCAGCCTTTACTTGGGCTAATTTAGCCCTACTGTTTTGGCATGACCCCTCTGAGCATTCTATCCAGCGCCCCCTGTATTGCAAATTCTCCGGCCTGACGGGTGGGGATGTGGACCCTTTTCAGCCCCGTGTAAGTTCTGGAATTGTTCAACTTGCTGCTTTCTGAGGTTTTCTCCTTGGCCCTGCGTGCACAGATGAGTACAGTCAGCCCTCTATATTCGCAGGTTCCACATCCCTGGATTCAACCAACCTCGAATGGAAAATATTTGAAAAAAAATTCTAGAAAGTTCCAGAAAGCAAAACTTGAACTGGCTGCACACTGTCAACTATTTACATAGCATTTACATTGTATTAGGTATTATACATAATCTGGAGATGATCTAATGTACATGGGAAGATGTTTATATGCCAACATTCTGCTCTTTTATATGAGACTTGAGCATATGCAGATTTGGTACCCTGGGGAGTACCAATCCCCTGTGGATCCCGAGGAATGACGTAGTGAGTCAGAGACCCCAAGGCTCCTCTGCAGATCTTAGGGATTCTTTCTCTCTGCAGCAGCCCCCTCCTCTCCGATTACCTGCCTCACAGATTCTAGTTGCTTTCACCTCCCTGAACGCCAGCCTCTGTCTTCTCGGCTCAACAAAACTCTGGAGTTTTATTTCGATTTACTCTTCTTAAGATAACCAAGGGACTCACCTTACGTTTTTGGTTTTGTTTTAAATTTCTGCCCATTTTCTAGTGTCTGAAGACAGTTGTTTCATGTATTTTGTCTGATTTTCTAGTTATAGCGGATGGAGCAGTTCTGGGTCATGAGTGGAAACAGAAGCCCACGAATTAAGCTTTGATGAGTGAGGTAGATCAAAAGCAAGTAAAGGAGAAGAAAATTTCCAAACTGTGGTAATTCCTATAAAATAAAATAATGTGTAGAAATAATGCAAGGGGGAGAGGAATCAAAAAAGACCCTCCCTCTCAGTATTAATGAGCTAGAACATGCAAAGTGCTCAGCATTCTACTGGCATGGAGTGTTTATGATTTTAATATTGATATTATTCTTTTTTTAACATCTTTATTGGAGTATAGTTGCTTTACAATGGTGTGTTAGTTTCTGCTTTATAACAAAGCGAATCAGTTATACATATACATATGTCCCCATATCCCCTCCCTCTTGCGTCTCCCTCCCTCCCACCCTCCCTATCCCACCCCTCTAGGTGGTCACAAAGCACCGAGCTGATCTCCCTGTGCTATGCGGCTGCTTCCCACTAGCTATCTATTTTACGTTTGGTAGTGTATATATGTCCATGCCACTTTCTCACTTTGTCACAGCTTACCCTTCCCCCTCCCCATATCCTCAAGTCCATTCTCTAGTAGGTCTGTGTCTTTATTCCCGTCTTACCCCTAGGTTCTTCATTCTTTTTT
This sequence comes from Lagenorhynchus albirostris, assembly GCF_949774975.1. Classification (NCBI taxonomy): domain Eukaryota; kingdom Metazoa; phylum Chordata; class Mammalia; order Artiodactyla; family Delphinidae; genus Lagenorhynchus; species Lagenorhynchus albirostris. Next base: position 83,659,790 of record NC_083108.1, read on the forward strand.
AGAATAAATTTTATTTATTTATTTATTTAATTTATTTATTTTTGGCTGCATTGGGTCTTCATTGCTGTGCGCAGGCTTTCTTTAGTTGGGGGGAGTGGGGGCTACTCTTCATTGTGGTGCGTGGGCTTCTCACTGCAGTGGCTTCTCTTGTTGCAGAGCACGGGCTCTAGGTGCGTGAGCTTCAGTAGTTGTGGCGCGTGGGCTCAGTAGTTGTGGCTCGCGGTTCTAGAGCACAGGCTCAGTAGTTTTGGCACATGGGCTTAGTTTCTCTGCAGCATTTGGGTCTTCCCGGACCAGGGCTCGAACCCGTGTCCCCTGCATTGGCAGGCAGATTCTTAACCACTGCCCCACCAGGGAAGTCCCATCATATTGATATTTTTCTTAATAAGCAGAATAGCACAATGGATAAGGGCACAGACTCTAGAGTGAGACTTTCTGGGTTTTAGTAATATAATTTCTGATAGTACCATGAGATATTTACTATATTAATCAAATATATAGTGATATAAATTCTGGTGTGCTTTTTTGTGCCTACACATTCTCATCTGTAAAATGGGGATGATAAGAGTTCCTCCTCATAGATTCACTCTCAGAATTAAGCAAACAAAACTATGTAAGGTATACATGTTACCGAGTCCAAGCTCGTACCGCTCACCACACGACAAATCAATAAATAGAGAGATGAATTGTTGGGGCAAGGACTAGAGACCTTGCTGGAAAGCCAGCAGACTGAGAAGACGGTGGACAAGTGTCCCAAAGAACCATCTTACCTGAGTTAAAATTCAGGCTTCTTTTATATTAAAAGAGCAGGTGGTGTGGTTAGTTGTTACAAATTTCTTGGTGTCAGACTCCTTTGTTCTTGCAGCTGTCCAAGTAAGTCAGGTCACAATGTATCTATAAAACTCCAATGGGATAAATGTTATTCTCTGTTCTGCAACTTTTTGTCTCTATATGAATGGGAAAGTGTTGCACCGTTAAAGGTCAGAGCCTTGAGAATGGGCTCTCCTGTGTATTTTAGGCTCGAGGCAACATTCTTAACTTGTAGCAAAAGCAATAGAATACAAAGGTTAAAGTAAAAGGAACAGATTCCGTATGGAGTCTGATTTATTCTTCCCTATTACATACATACAGCCCACACATCGTAAGTATTCCACAGAGCCTGCTAATTTTTGTTGCTTTTCGATTACTTTTATGCCCAACAATGCCTTGAGCTGAACAAGCGTTTTTAGCTGTGTTGAGCTCTACTGGGAAGACTTTGTGGGCATGTCCGTGTTGAGAACCCTGGTGGGTGCACCCCATTTCCAGGGGCATTTTGCCCACTGTCCCAGCATGTGACGATGATCCTCCGATCTGGAGCTGGGCGGAATCAGCTGCAGCGGAATGGGCCCAGGGTGCAAAGGTGGAGAGGGCTGGCCTGGGGCAGGTGAGTCCTTCAGCACGTGCACTGAGCCACTTTTGTTCGTTCGCAGCAGAAAGCGCTGTGACTCACAAGCTCCAGGTCTTTTTTTCTCTCTTTCCCGTTGCCTCTGTCCCTGTCTTCCTTCCTGCCAATCATGGCCTGGCTTCATTTCTTGACTCGCTGGCTCTCTGCCTTTCTCCTCCATTTGTCCGTGTCCCTGTGTCCTCTCACCCAATCTGTCTTTCTCTCTTTATCTCCCTGTCTGTTTCATGCTCTCTGTCTCTTTCTCTCTCTGTAGGGCCCTAAGTTCTCAGTGTTTCTTTCTCTCTCTTTTGGACCAGAAGCTCTTCCTCTCCCTCCCCTTCCCTTCTCCCTCTCCATCTCTCTCTCTCCCTCCCCATCTCCCTCCCTCTCTCTCCCTCTCTTCTCCATCCTTCCACACATGGGGTCTGACTTAAGCATTGAGAACCAGCCCAACGCCTCCAGCCAAGCGTCTAACCCGTCACTGCACTCACCAAAGCACCAGCGAGTTCACAGTCACTGTGCAGGAGGGCTTATCCATATTAAAATAAAGTTATTATTGTGGGCTTGGGTTTCAACAGAGCTAAGCTTTTCCTCGGGAACCATTTCTCTCATTAGTGCCATCAGATCTGGTTTCGATTTTAACTGCACCGATGTCACTTGCTTGCTGAGTCTCTGGCAACTGGAAGTTGTGTTAAATTTTAATTTACTTCAAGCTGGATGAGAAGGTGTCACCCCGCTTCCCCAGACAACAAAAAACACTATTTACAGGTTACAGTTGTAATTAAGGAAGTGCTAATAGTTAAGTAGAGGCATGAATTGGAGAAAACACGTATAATTATTATTCAGTGTTGGAGCTCAGAGGTGTGGATAAACTGGACCCACCTGAATTGGGGGAAGCAGAGGAAACAGGAATGCCTGGGAGTGGAATTTAATCTCTGTGGGTTCTGTCGCTCTGCCTCTCCGCCTTTCACATCGCCTCTGTGCCTGTCTCTGTGTGTCTCAGCTTTTTGTGCTCTGTTGTTCTCTCTGCCCGTCTCACCCTGTCTGTGTCCGACTGGCGATTTTCAAACTTGTGTGTTTTGTCTTCCCCCCTCTCTGTTTTGCTCTGTTCTAAAGCTGCGTGTTCTCTGTCTTTGACTCTCACATCACAGTTGGATGGCTTCGGCTATGTTTGAGATCTTACTGCATCCCAGGCAGTGCGGGGGTCACAGGAAGAAAAGAAACCTGGTCCCTGTCCCCATGGAGTTCAGTCTCTTCATGGCTTTCATTGGCCCAGCCTCCGTTCCCTACAGAACCTCCCTCCCTACAGAGAGGTGTAGGGACTCACCCATGGATAGCCTGTCGTGGCGGCCCTGGAGATAAATTTGACTTTAAGGCCCATTGCACAACCGTCTTTCCTGTGTGTGACCCCTAATCATGTCCATTAAGGAGCATTTTCCCCCTCATGCTCGTGGTTACCCACAGTAATGGGCTTGCCCAGGGCACTGGTGATGCCTGATGGAAACTCCTTCCGAATAACTTCTGCCTCTTCCCTCAAAGCTAAGACGTCTGGCTAGGATTTTCGCAGTGCTATCCTGTTTGAGAAAACTTTCCTCTTGTTATTCAAGGATTCATAAAGAACTGAGTTTTGAAATCACTTACTGCTTTGTGTATAATGAATGACCAGAATCCAAAAATAACTACCCAGAGAGAAAGAACTGGGCTGACTGCAGTTATATAATACAAACAGCGGGGCTGAGAGCCATTAGTTCAGTTGGAGCCAACCTCTTGCTTATCTCTGAGCGAAGTTTACATCCGTCTTGCAGATCCAGAACTTCTGGGGGAGTTGTCTGGAATGGAACATACCAGAAGCCACATGTGGTCGTGGCGTGGGGCTTGGGGACTACTTGGCCATCTCTACTAAAATGTAATCCTCACCTTTGTAAAACATCTTTTTATCGGTTTTAAAATCAAAGCCTCTACAAATCTATCATATCCTTAAAACTTTTGAGTGAGGCCAAGTAGATTGTTAGGTCCATGTTACAGGTGAGAGGCTGGGAGGAGAGCTGTAGCACGGCAGCCAGGGCAGCGGGCTTGGAGTCACGCCCTGGCTGGGCTGCTTAGCAGAAGAGTGATTCTGGCCAGATTAAGGAATCCTTTTCAGTTTTGGTTCCCCTGTTCGTACAATGAGAATGAAAATAGTAATCCTTCAATAGGGATGTGTGAGGATTAAATGAGATTAGTAAAACCAATTAATATTTATCAAGACGTACCAGGCACTGTTCTGTACTGCTTTTATTGTTGTTAGATGTTAATTCATATTATACTGTATTTATTATAATTATGCATTATTAACAGGTAATGCATGTAAATCACTTAGCACGGTACCAGACACTTATCTAAGTGTTTAAGGAGATTAATTGTCATGAATTATGTTCAGTAGGGATGTACCATATCTTCTATCTTTGTTCATTTATTCATTGATTTGCTTTTATTGTAGGTTCTTTTGGTTCTTCATGTGATTTAAAAATTTCCCATGAATCTGAATAAATGCATTTGCCAAGTACTTTCACCGAAATTCCCCAAACGTTAACATCTTCTCTACACAAACACACATTATTACTGTTTCTATGAAATGTTTGAGAGTTGTACACACAATGATCCTTTACCTGTACATACTTCAGTGTGAATTGCCCCCAAGCCCTTCCATAAGTAGAGTGAAATTATCAAAATCAGGAAATTAATACTGGTACTAAGATTTATGTCATCCCCAGACCTTGTTCAAATTTCATCGATTGTCCCACCAACAGTCATGAAAGCCAAAGAGAAGTATTTTTTCCTGTTTGAGGATCTGATCTAGGATCACACACACCTTTGTTATGTCTCTTATTCCTCTTTGATCTGGAAGTTTCTCAGTCTTTGTCTTTCAGGCTATGATGTACTTGAAATGTACAGACCAACGCTTTTGTAGAATGCCCCATAATTTAGGCTTGTCTGATGTTTCTTCATTATCAGAGTCCCTTTTTTTTGTTGGGGGGGGTGAGGGAGAACACTTCAGAAAATGGTATATCCTCTTTTAGGACATGTGATACCTCTTTATCCCATTACTAGTGACTTTATCTTTGATCACGTGGATAATGTGATGTATGCTAGCTTTTGGTACCATAAAGTTACTGTCTTTCCTCTTTGAAATTAATAAGTCTCTTGCACAGAGGTACACTGACACTCTACAAATATCCTCCTTCTTATCGTACTTTTAATCACTAGCAGCATCCGTAATGATCCCTGCCTGAAACAATTATAGTGATAAATGGTGGTTGCCGGATGATGGTATTCTAATTTCATCATTCTTTTTTACGTTTATTAGTTGGAATTCTACCCTAAGAATGAAGTTTTCTTTCTCCTCTGTTTGTTTGTTTATATCAGTATGGACTCAGAAGCTTATTGTGTATTACATGTAATATATTATATATTTTATGTTATATTATTAGCACTTACAGTTATTTGTAGTGTTGGAAAATTGTCCCAGGTTGGCCAGTGGGAGCTCCTTCAAGCTGTCTCCTGGGTCCTTTTGACACCTGTTTGAGCACTTTGTTACCTTCTGGGTCCACAATATATTTTAGGCTCTTTATCTTGTACTTTCTGGCCCTCGGCCCTCGAATCAGCCATTTCTCTAAGGAGCTCTGTTTCCTTTCTTGGAGAATGGTGTTTAGAACTAAAATCTGGGTCTAGGTGTGCTGATTACTAAGGCACCACTGCCTCTCAGCGAACGGAACTAGGAAAGTACATACATACACACACACCCCTACATTTACACACATATAAACACGCCTACACCCACCTTCCCCAGGAGTTCATGCTGGTGTTTCTAATTCCAACTCATGACCACAGAGTGCACTCTTCTTTCCATTTTTAAACTCACTTCTCTAGCAGTGAGAATACCCGGCTCTCATTAACCAACATATATTATTTGCTCCATCCTAGAACACACTAAAGTAGTTTTGGAATTGCTAACCCGTACTGCTGTGGAAAACAAACCTAAATAGAATTCAGTGTGTTTAAAGTTACTTTTATCTTTAGCCTGAGAGTATGTAGTCAAAATAATACGCTGAAAAGTTACACGCAGACCCACCTCCCAGCTCCCGCGCTGTTGGCCGCACAGCTTCCAGGTGTCCACGCTCTGGTGATACGGGGCCGGGAGACGCTCTCCTCAGCTCCTTGCCTGGGTGGGCAAGTCAGGCTCTAGGGCCGGCAGAAATCCTTGTTTGAGGGTCCCACCAAGTTCCCCGGTCAGAGTGCTGCAGCTGAGTGGAGCGGTTGCTTGGGACTACTGCTCGGGCGCTACAGAAAGCCTTCTTGGAATCTGACATGTGATCACTTTGGGACCAGTGGCCAGCTGCTCCTGACTTGGCCACATGAAGGCTCAGACTGTCCCAGCCTCTGAACTGCAGAGAACCAAGACTATTAGCGTATCTCTCACCACCATGAATGCAAAGGTATTTCAATTAAGAGTATCAGGAGGACATCTACAAAGCCCAGACTGTAATGTGCAAGTTCTGAGGAATGGTGGAATAACCCAATGTATCTGGGGGACCTTTGGAGACAGCTGAGACAGCTACAACAAGGCAGTGGCTGACACCGAACTCATAGCCCATCTTCTCCAGGGTCTTGGTGCTCCAGCCAGCTGTCAGGCCTGAGCCTCTGAGGTGGGAGAACCAAATTCAGGACATTGGTCCACCAGAGACCTCCCGACCCCACATAATGTCAATCGATGAGAGATCTCCCAGAGATCTCTGTCTCAAAGCTAAGACCCAGCTCCACTCAAAGACCAGCAAGCTCCAGTGCTGGACACCCCATGCCAAACAACTAGCAAGACAGGAACACAACCCCACCCATTAGCAGAGAGCCTGCATAAAATCATAATAAGTTCACAGACACCCCCCCACACAACACCAGACGTGGTCCTGCCCACCAGAAAGACGAGATCCAGCCTCATCCACCAGCACACAGGCACCAGCCCCCTCCACCAGGAAGCCTACACAACCCACTGAACCAACCTTACCCTCTGGGGGCAGACACCAAAAACAACAGGAACTACAAACCTGCAGCCTGTGAAAAGGAGACCCCAAACACAGTAAGTTAAGCAAAATGAGAAGACATAGAAATACACAGCAGATGAAGGAGCAAGGTAAAAACCCACCAGACCAAACAAATGAAGAGGAAATAGGCAGTCTACCTGAAAAAGAATTCAGAGTAATGATAGTAAAGATGATCCAGAATCTTGGAAATAGAATGGAGAAATTACAAGAAACGTTTAACAATGACCTAGAAGAACTAAAGAGCAAACATACAATGATGAACAACACAATAAATGAAATAAAAAATTCTCTAGAAGGAATCAATAGCAGAATAACTGAGGCAGAAGAAAGGATAAGTGACCTGGAATATAAAATAGTGGAAATAGCTACCACAGAGCTGAATAAAGAAGAAAGAATGAAAAGAATTGAGGACAGTCTCAGAGACCTCTGGGACTACATTAAATGCACCAACATTCGAATTATTGGGGTCCCAGAGGAAGAAGAGAAAAAGAGAGGGACTGAGAAAATATTTGAAGAGATATAGTTGAAAACTTCCCTAATATGGGAAAGGAAATAGTTAATCAACTCCAGGAAGCAAAGAGAGTCCCATACAGGATAAATCCAAGGAGAAACACGCCAAGACACATATTAATCAAACTATCAAAAATTAAATACAAAGAAAAAATATTAAAAGCAGCAAGGGAAAAACAACAAATAACATACAAGGGAATCCCCATAAGGTTTACAGCTGATCTTTCAGCAGAAACTCTGCAAGCCAGAAGGGACTGGCAGGACATATTTAAAGTGATGAAAGGGAAAAACCTACAACCAAGATTACTCTACCCAGCAAGGATCTCATTCAGATTTGACAGAGAAATTAAAACCTTTATAGACAAGCAAAAGCTAAGAGAATTCAGCACCACAAAACCAGCTTTACAACAAAGGCTAAAGGAACTTCTCTAGGCAGGAAACGCAAGAGAAGAAAAACACCTACAATAAGAAACCCAAAACAATTAAGAAAATGGTAATAGGAACATACATATTGATAATTACCTTAAATGTAAATGGATTAAATGCTCCAACCAAAAGACATAGACTGGCTGAATGGATACAAAAACAAGACCCGTATATATGCTGTCTACAAGAGACCCACTTCAGACCTAGGGACACATACAGACTGAAAGTGAGGGGATGGAAAAAGATATTCCATGCAAATGGAAATCAAAAGAAAGCTGGAGTAGCAATTCTCATATCAGACAAAATAGACTTTAAAATAAAGACTATTACAAGAGACAAAGAAGGACACTCCATAATGATCAAGGGATCAATCCAAGAAGAAGATATAACAATTTTAAATATTTATGCACCCAACATAGGAGCACCTCAATACATAAAGCAAATGCTATCAGTCATAAAGGGGAAATCGACAGAAACACATTCACAGTAGGGGACTTTAACACCCCACTTTCACCAGTAGACAGAGCATCCAAAATGGAAATAAATAAGGAAACACAAGCTTTAAATGACACATTAAGCAAGATGGACTTAATTGATATTTATAGGACATTCCATCCGAAAACACCAGAATACACTTTCTTCTCAAGTGCTCATGGAACATTCTCCAGGATAGATCATATCTTGGGTCACAAATCAAGCCTTGGTAAATTTAAGAAAATTGAAATCGTTTCAAGTATCTTTTCCAACCACAACGCTATAAGACTAGATATCAATTACATGAAAAAAGCTGTAAAAAATACAAACCTATGGAGGCTAAACAATACACTACTACATAACCAAGAGATCACTGAAGAAATCAAAGAGGAAATCAAAAAATAGCTAGAAACAAATGACAATGAAAACACAATGCCCCAAAACCTATGGGACGCAGCAAAAGCAGTTCTAAGAGGGAAGTTTATAGCAATACAATCCTACCTCAAGAAACAAGAAATGTCTCAAATAAACAACCTAACCTTACACCTAGAGCAATTAGAGAAAGAAGAACAAAAAACCCCAAAGTTAGCGGAAGGAAAGAAATCATAAAGATCAGATAAGAAATAAATGAAGAAAATGATAGCAAAGGTCAATAAAACTAAAATCTGGTTCTTTGAGAAGATAAACAAAATTGATAAACCATTAGCCAGACTCATCAAGAAAAAAAGGGAGAAGACTCAGACCAATAGACTTAGAAATGGAAAAGGAGAAGTAACAACTGACACTGCAGAAATACAAAGGATCATGAGAGATTACTACAAGCAACTATATGCCAATACTATGGACAACCTGGAAGAAATGGACAAATTCTTAGAAAAGCACAACCTTCCAAGACTGAACCAGGAAGAAATAGAAAATGTAAACAGACCAATCACAAGCACTGAAATTGAAATAGTGATTAAAAATCTTCCAACAAACAAAAGCCCAGGACCAGATGGCTTCACAGGCGAATTCTATCAAACATTTAGAGAAGAGCTAACACCTATCCTTCTCAAACTCTTCCAAAATATAGCAGAGGGAAGAACACTCCCAAGCTCATTCTATGAGGCCACCATCACCCTGATACCAAAACCAGACAAAGATGTCACAAAAAAAAGAAAACTACAGGCCAATGTCACTGATGAACATAGATGCAAAAACCCTCAACAAAATACTAGCAAACAGAATCTAACAGCACATTAAAAGGATCATACACCCTGATCAAGTGGGGTTTATCCCAGGAATGCAAGAATTCTTCAATATATGGAAAGCAATCAATGTGATACACCATATTAACAAATTGAAGGAGAAAAACCATATGATCAACTCAACAGATGCAGAAAAAGCTTTTGACAAAATTCAACACTGATTTATGATAAAAACCCTCCAGGAAGTAGGCATAGAGGGAACTTATCTCAACATAATAAAGGCCATATATGACAAACCCACAACCAATATCATTCTCAATGGTGAAAAACTGAAAGCATTTCCTCTAAGATCAGGAAAAAGACAAAGTTGCCCACTCTTACCATTATTCAATGCAGTTTTGGAAGTTTTAGCCACAGCAGTCAGAGAAGAAAAAGAAGTAAAAGGAATCCAAGTCAAAAAAGAAGTAAAACTGTCTCTGTTTGCAGATGACATGATCCTATACATAGAGAATCTTAAAGATGCTACCAGAAAACTACTAGAGCTAATCAGTGAATTTGGTAAAGTAGCAGGATACAAAATTAATGCACAGAAATCTCTTGCATTCCTATACACTAACGACAAAAAAATCTTAAGGAGAAATTAAGGAAACACTCCCGTTTACCACTGCAACAAAAAGAACAAAATACTGAGGGGTAAACCTACCTAAGGAGACAAAAGACCTGTATGCAGAAAACTGTAAGACACTGATGAAAGAAATTAAAGATGATAAAAACAGATGGAGAGATATATCATGTTCTTGGATTGGAAGAATCAATATTATGAAAATGACTCTACTACCCAAAGCAATCTACAGATTCAGTGCAATCCTTATCAAACTACCAATGGCATTTTTCACAGAACTAGAACAAAAAATTTCACAATTTGTATGGAAACACAAAAGACCCCGAATAGCAAAAGGAATCTTGAGAAGGAAAAATGGAGCTGGAGGAATCAGGTTCCTTGACTTTCGACTATACTACAAAGCTACAGTAATCAAGACAGTATGGTACTGGCACAAAAGCAGAACTATAGATCAATGGAACAGGATAGAAAGCCCAGAGATAAACCCATGCACATATGGTCAACTTATCTTTGATAAAGGAGGAAAGAATATACAATGGAGAAAAGACAGCCTCTTCAATAAGTGGTGCTGGGAAAACTGAACATTTACATGTAAAAGAATGAAATTAGAACACTTCCTAACACCATACACAAAAATAAACTCAAAATGGATTAAAGACCTAAATGTAAGGCCAGACACTACAAAACTCTCAGTGGAAAACATAGGCAGAACACTCTATGACATAAATCACAGCAAGATCCTTTTTGACCCACCTCCTAGAGAAAGGGAAATAAAAATAAACAAATGGGACCTAATGAAACTTAACAGCTTTTGCACAGCAAAGGAAACCATAAACATGATGAAACGACAACCCTCAGAATGGGGGAAAATATTTGCAAACTAAGCAACTGACAAAGGATTAATCTCCAAAATATACAAGCAGCTCATGCAGCTCAATATCAAAAAAACAAACAACCCAATCCAAAATTGGGCAGAAGACCTAAATAGACATTTCTCCAAAGAAGATATACAGATTGCCAACAAACACATGAAAGGATGCTCAACATCACTAATCATTAGAGAAATGCAAATCAAAACTACAATGAGGTATCACCTCACACTGGTCAGAATGGCCATCATCAAAAAGTCTACAAACAAGGCTTCCCAGGTGGCACAGTGGTTCAGAGTCCGCCTACCGATGCAGGGGACACGGGTTCGTGCCCCGGTCCGGGAAGATCCTACATGCCACGGAGTGGCTGGGCCCGTGAGCCATGGCTGTTGAGCCTGCACGTCCAGGGCCTGTGCTCCGCAATGGGAGAGGCCACAACAGTCAGACGCCCCAAAAAAGTCTACAAACAATAAATGCTGGAGAGGGTGTGGAGAAAAGGGAACGCTCTTGCACTGTTGGTGGGAGTGTAACTTGATACAGCCACTATGGAGAACAGTATGGCGGTTCCTTAAAAAACTAAAAATAGAGCTACCATACTACCCAGCAATCCCACTACTGGGCATATACCCTGAGAATACCATAAATCAAAAAGAGTCATGTACCACAATGTTCACTGTAGCACTATTTACAATAGCCAGGACATGGAAGCAACTTAAGTGTCTATCAACAGATGAATGGATAAAGAAGATGTGGCACATATATACAATGGAATATTACTCAGCCATAAAAAGAAACGAAATTGAGTTATTTGTAGTGAGGTGGATAGACCTAGAGTCTGTCATACAGAGTGAAGTAAGTCAGAAAGAAAAACAAATACTATATGCTAACACATATATATGGAATGTAAAAAAAAAAGTTCTGAAGAACCTAGCGGCAGGACAGGAATAAGGACGCAGACATGGAGAGTGGACTTGAGGACATGGGGAGTGGGAAGGGTGGGATGGGACGAGGTGAGAGAGTGGCATGGACATATATACACTACCAAGTGTAGAATGGATGGCTGGTGGGAAGCAGCTGCATAGCACAGGGAGGTCAGCTCGGTGCTTTGTGACTACCTAGCAGGGTGGGATAGGGAGTGTGGGAGGGAGATGCAAGAGGGAGGGGATATGGGGATATGGGGATACGTATGGCTGATTCACTTTGTTATACAGCAGAAGCTAACACACCATTGTAGAGCAATTATACTGCAATAAAGATGTTGAAAAAAAAAGTTACATGCTACTCCTAGATTTTCATAGCTAAAAACAGTGAACTTTTCTTCTTCTTTTTTTAAACAGTGAGATGAGAAACTTTATTTAAGAAAGCATTAGATGTTTTTGTAAGTCCATTAAATTTTCTTTGTGATTTACATGAAAATTCTGTTTCAATGTTTGTATATGGATAAGGAAATTTTTTCTTTTAATTGAAGTATAGATGATTTACAATATTGTGTTAGTTTCAGATGTTCAGCAGAGTGATTCAGTTATACATATATATTTTTGGATTCTTTTCCATTATAGGTTATTAAGAGATATTGGATATAGTTCCTTGTGCTATAGAGTAAATCTTTGTTATTTATCTATTTTATATATAGTGGTGTGCATCTGATGATCCCAAGCTCCTAATTTATCCCTCCCCTCCCCTTTCCCCTTTGGGAACCATAAGTTTGTTTTCTATGTCTGTGAATCTGTTTCTGATTTGTAAATAAATTCATTTGTGTTAATTTTTTAAATTCCACATATAAGTGATATCATATAATATTTATCTTTGTCTGACTTACTTCACTCATTATGATAATCTCTAGTCCATCCACGTTGCTGCAAATGGCATTATTTCATTCTTTTTTATGGCTGAGTAATATTCCATTGTATATATGGACCACATCTTCTTTATCTATTCATCTGTCAGTGGACACTTAGGTTGCTTCCATGTCTTGGCTATTGTAAATAGTGCTGCTATGAACATTGGTGTGCATGTGTCTTTCCAAATTGGAGTTACAATCCCACTCCTGGGCATATATCTGAAAAAGATGAAAACTTATTGAATAAATTGGGGACTATTTCCTCTTCTAATTCATGGAAGAATTTCTGAAAATTGGAGACAATTTTTCTTTAAGCATTTTTTAGACTTTACTGATGAAGCCATGTGGTACTGGACTTCTCTTTGGGGGAAATATTTTGATTTTTACTTCAATCTCTTTGTTATAGGTCTACCAAAATTTGAACTTCTCCTTGAGTCAGTTTTGGTAGTTTGTGTCTCGCTAGGGATTTATTCTTTTGCATCTCGTTTTTAGCATACTATTGCTCTAGTATGCCTCTATAATTTTTTTGTTCCATAAGCTTGGTCCCTCTTTTATTCCTGATTTTAGAAGTCTGTATTCCATCTCTCTCTCTCTCTCATCAATCTAACTACAGCTTTGCCCATTTTTAAATCTTTCGAAATAACTTACTCTTGCTTTATTTTTACTGATTATATTGTTTTCTATTCCTTTTATTTATTTCTACTCTATCTTATTTCTGCTTGGGTTTGGGTTTAGTTTGCTCTTTTTATTTTATTCCTGGTCCCTGAAGGTGGAAGTCTAGGTTACTGATTTGAGATGTTTCTTCTTTTATTGCATAGGCATTTACAGCTATAAATTTCTGTCTAAGTATGACTTTCTCTGCATCTCATAAGTTTTGCTATGTTGTGGTTTTTTTTCACTCACCTCAAAGCATTTTTCTAATTTCTTTTGTGATTTCTAATTTCTTTTGTGATTTCTTCTCTGAACAATTGGTTGTTTAAAAGGAAGCTGTTACATTTTCACTTGTTTGTGGATTTCCTACATCTCCTCCTCTTACGTCTTTCTACTTTCTTTCCATACTTATTGGAGAAGATACATTTCAGTTGTTGTACTTTTCAACTCCAGAATTTCCATTTGGTTCTTTTTATCATAATTAATCATAATTTATAGCCCTTAATGGCATTCTCTCTTTGGGGAGACATCTTTCTCATACTTTCCTTTAGTTCTTTAGACATGATTTTTTTTTTTTTTCGTTCTTGGAATGTATTTGAAATAGCTGATTTAAAATCTTTGTCTAGTAGATCCAACATCTGGGCTTCTTCAAGGACAGTTTCTATTGATAGCTTTTGTCCTGTGGCTGGACCATGCTTTTTTGTTTTCTTGCCTGTCTCCTAAATTTTTTGTTGTTGTTGTTGTTGAAAAGTGGACATTTTAAATAATATAAGGTAGCAACTGAAAATTAGATGATGTCCCCTTCCTTGGGTTTGTTTTTATTGTTGTCTGTAGCAGCAGTGGTAGTAGTTTGTTTGTTTAGTGACTTCTGTGAATGAATTCTGTAAAGTCTCTATTCTTTGTTGCACATGGCCACTGATTCTCTGTTTGGTTAGGTTGGCGGTCAGCCAGTGATTGGACAGAGATTTCCTTAGGCATCTGAAATCAATGCATCCCAAACTACCAAAGGTCTCTTTGAGTGTGTTCACACATGCCTTCAGTCCTCAGTCAGGCATTAGACAGCTCTGCCTTAGCTTTCACTTCCTGCTTCCATAGAACTTCAAGGTCAACCAGAGGTGAGCGCTTAGAGCTTTCTCAGGTCTTCCTTGAGTATGAAGGGGTCCTGGGCATGCACACAGCCCTAAGTATAAGCGTGGTCTTATAGATTCCCCAGAATATGTATTAACCTTTCAAAGCCCCCTGGACATTCCATTCCTCATCTTTTCCTGTTAAGCTTTTTGATTAGTCTGTTGTTTGTCAGAACTGTTATCCACTGCCTCAGGCAGCTAGCTGTGAAGTTAACTAATTGCCTGTAATTGCTTTAAACAAATACCTCTACCTAAAAAGCTTTTCACACTGGGTGAGTTCAGAGTCAGGTCAGGTACAGACAGCTTTCCAAGTGGGATCTTCCAGGGAAGTAGCAGACAAGTCAACTAACGGCAATTCTTTGGGAATGAAGGTTTGAAAGATCTCCAGCCCTGATCTGCTCTCTGTGGCTGTCAGATTGTGGTATTTTTCTGTGAATGTGAGCTGTTATTTTTCAAAGCTACTACTGAGCTGGAGAGTAGGGAATGGGAGTGAATCAAGTTAAAATGCCACAAAATTCTCTGTTTTTACCAAGATTCAGCCATTTTTCTTGAATAAAGGCTCTCCTGGCTGCGCAAGCCTTTGTTTTATTTCTAGAGTTCTGAAAAGTCGATTTTGACTCTTTTTTTTTTTTTTTTGGCCAACTTCCTCATTGCTTTTACCGAGGAGAGAATTTTCAGATGTCCCTACTTTGCCATTTTCACAGATGTCACACTAATGTGAAGCGTTAATGGAAACATCTTCATAAAGGAATATAAATATGTTTTCAAGACATGAAACCTAGAGCTGGCTCAAACAGGAACACAATAAAAGAGTTGTATTTTGATAGATGGTGACTTTTAGCACTCTGTGGCACCAGGGGATGATGTAAATGTAATATTTAATATGACGAATTGCTCTTTCATTGTGCCAGGGGCCGGTCGAAACTGCCTTTGGGATTTTTGAGAAGCTGTTGGTGGACACTGGAAACCATTGTTGCAAAAATCTCAGCCACACACAGAAAACGCTACAGAAGGAAACACGGTCACAAGTGTATTTGAAATAAAATCAACAAGCTCTGATTGGTTGTGATTTGTTGTTATGAAAAATAAAGTCACCTCCCTTGAAACTCAGTTTGGGAAAATGATGATAGTGTCTTCTTTAAAGGCTGTGAGCTTCTTCAGGGTAGAGACGGATGTTTATGTTTGTATTTTCTCTTTCCCTAGAGCCCAGCATGTTGTCTAATCTCATGTGCATTAGTGAAGACCTTCAGTTTCAAGTGACATAAACCCAATTAAAAGTGGCTTAAGTAAAACAGTTTATTTTATATCTCTAAATTTCCAAAGATAACAGACACAGATGTAGCTGGGTTCAGGAACCCAGAAATCTTTCCTGGGAATCTGTCTGCCTCCTACCGTTGTGTCTGATTTCTTTTGTTTGGGTTTCACTTGAATCAGTCTTTGTGGACGTGGAGATGGAATACCTTGATGGACCACAATTTGGTTAATCTGCTCATGAGTGAAGCCTGATTGGGTGGGCTGCGTCGGTGCCATCCAAGCCACATTCATTGATAGCAGAGTGGGATGATACCCAAAGGAAAAAATGAAATGTCATTTCAAAAAGAGGAAGGATGGGTGGATGTTCAGTGTCCATGGATGTGCATCTAGCAAAATTAATGCCTGTCTGTTACACAGAGAAAACACCCACACTGATTTTTCCAATTGTATCATGAGCTGAATTTAGCCATCTGTTCTAGAACCGTGGTTCCATCTCTGTTCTTCGTACACACTGTGATTATTCCACACCATTATCCCGCCTTTGGTGGGTTCTCATCTCAGCTTCTGCACTGCTTCCTGCTTCCTGTCCTCGCTGTACAGCTTACATGTAAAAGTACATAAATTTCATCTCCCCGGTGACTATGGGATCCTCAGGAACATGGACTATATTTATACTCTTTTGGGCGTATCTCCTTGAGATTCCATCTAGAGGAAAAGAAATATGTAAAAGAACAGCCAACAACTTAGTTTTTCATCTCTCGTAGATTGGGTTGGCATTGTTTTCAAACATTCATTACAAAGCTGATGTTTCCTATTGACAAGTAGGTACTATTTACAGCTTTAATATCAATGAAAAACAATCTATAAACTGGGAACAATACTAGTAATTACTTTAGGAGGGTTGCTGAGAAAAGTCAATGAGCAATTAATTACATGTAAAGTACTCAGAACTCTCCTCCTCCTCCTCCTCCTCCTCCTCTGCTGCCTTCTTCTCCTTCTCCTTCTTCTTCCTCTTCTTCTTCTTCTTCCTCTTCTTCTTCTTCTTCCTCTTCCTCTTCCTCCTCCTCTTCTTCCTCTTCATCATCTTCTTCTTCCTCTTCTTCTTCTTCCTCTTCTTCTTCTTCTTCCTCTTCTTTTTCTTCTTCTTCCTCTTCTTCTTCCTCTTCCTCTTCCTCTTCTTCTTCTTCCTCTTCTTCTTCTTCTTCCCCTTCTTCTTCCTCTTCCTCTTCTTCTTTTTCTTCCTCTTCCTCTTCTTCTTTTTCTTCTTCTTCCTCTTCTTCTTCTTCTTCCTCTTCTTCCTCCTCCTCCTCTTCTTCTTTCTCTTCCTCATCTTCTTCCTCTTCTTCTTCCTCTCCTTCTTCCTCTTCCTCATCTTCTTCTTCCTCTTCTTCTTCTTCCTCTTCCTCCTCCTCTTCCTCTTCCTCTTCTTCTTCTTCCTCTTCCTCCTCTCCTCCTCTTCCTCTTCCTCCTCTCCTTCTTCTTCTTCTTCCTCTTCCCCTTCCTCTTCTTCTTCTTCTTCCTCTTCCCCTTTTTCTTCTTCTTCTTCTTCTTCTTCTTCCTCTTCTTCTTCTTCTTCTTCTTCTTCTTCTCCTTCTCCTTCTCCTTCTCCTTCTCCTTCTCCTTCTCCTTCTCCTTCTCCTTCTCCTTCTTCTTCTTCTCCTTCTCCTTCTTCTTCAACCTCATCTCTTACCCTTTTTCACATTTGGGGTGGAGAATGAGGGGCTGATTTAGAACATTGAAGGTGGGACCCACTCAGTGCATGAGCTGAGAGTAGGGGCTCCCAGGAGTGAAAGGAACACTTAAAATGATGGTCTGTTTGGTCCATTCCGGTGGAGCCAGTTGCTGAGTGTTTGGTGAATCTCACTGCTGAGCTGAGTTGCCCCGTGTCCACCAGCTTCTCTAGTTGACTTCTTCTCTTCAGACGAGTGTGGAAGTAGTATCTCCACCACAGTCCCTTCGTGAACCCACTCAGTGGTTCTCTAATTCATTCGTGAAGCACATCTCTTACAGCATCCACTGTAATCTCTGTATTTATTGTGTTCTTGTGGCTTGTTATGTGCCATCTCTGTTCTAAATCTGGTACATAGATTGACCCATTATATCCTCATAAGGTCACCACACAGTAGGTGCTTTTATTATCCCTGGATTTCAGATCAGGGAATCCTGGCACATGGGGAAATATCTTATGGCAGGTGCTGTTAATGCATTACAAAAAGCCATTTACAACCCCCTCCTCCATGACCAGCTCCACTATCAAAGCCCACTTCCCCAGCCTCCTTTACAGGTGGGCTGGCCGTGTGACAAGCTTTGGACTTCCTGATGATGAGGAGCTGGTGCAGCAGGTGACCCCTCCCCCCTCAGCCTTCCCCCCCCTTAGACAGTGGATGGAGATGGCTGGTGTGATAGATGCCATCTTGCTATGTTGAGGGAGTGGCCAGGAGAGCTGCAGAGAAGTAGTAGCCCTCCCCTTACTGAGTCACTGGACCAGAGCCAGCAGACACATAGCTCCAGAATTCTGGTTATGAGTGAAGCGTATAAACCCGTGTTGGGTTATTTCACTTGAGTCAGATTTTCTGTAACTGTAGATCCTCACCGAATCAGAGTCTGAGCCAGTTTCAAACACAGTCCAGTCCCAGAACCCATGCATGCTCTCTTCTGCACTGCTTCTCCCATGCCAGATACTGTCCCGGGTTCTCTGGGTGCAGTGGAGGTCAGAGCAATGATGGCTTTGACCCTTGGGGAGTTCACAATCTCAGGAACAGTCAGAGATTAAAACATAAACACAAAATAAATATATAGTGACCACTTGTGGTTATTGCCATGCAGGACAGACTAGGTGCTATGAGAAATAATAATGCAGTGCTAACACACACTGTGGACAGGCAGAAAAGCCCTGTTTCTCCAAAGAAGTGGACATTTACGCTGAGATCTGAAGGATGGAAGGAACAGGGAGGCGTGTTTTCGGTAGAGAGCTCTGCATATGAAAGAGCGGAAGGCATGAATGAGATTCACTGTTGGAAGAACAGAAAAGTCCTCTGTTTGAGGCTTGACAGTGATGGGGGGCAGCAGGAAGGGGCAAGAAGGAGCTAGAGAGGTGGGCGAGGGTTAGGTCTCTCCAGGTCAGCGAGTTTGGCCTTCATCTCTATGAACCCTAGAATGTTTTCAAAGAGTTTTAATCTAGGCGAGAAATCATCTGAATTATATTGAAATAAAAAAGATTAGCTTCCAGCTGCTGTGAAGAGAGTGGGCACAGGGAGGCCAGTTAGGGGCCGTCATGGTTGTCCAAGTGGGGGGCATTCTCCCTCCGTGGAGGAATTGGTCCTGGGGATGACAAGCATTTGACCGATGGGAGATAAATTAGGAAGATAAAACCTACAGAACTTTGAAGGATGTCAGAGGAGGAGAGAAGTTAACATGATGTCAGTTTCACAATAGCTAGCAGGGATTGTGGGCCAGCGATTGTGATTTCCCGGGCTTGGCCGGGAAATCCCGGGGAGGGGGCGCTTGGAGGTTTGGGGGTAGAGGGCGCTGGTGGTCAGCTCAGGAGTGCGGAGGCTTATAACCTGCAGCTAGTTCTCTTCTCTTCTCTGTGCTGCTGTCTTTCCTAATTTGAAACCAAAACGAAGGCTGTGTTCACTATGTGAATAAGCCCTGAACATAGGCCGTCGCTTACCAAATGAACCTCGAGCTAAGATTTGGCAAATATCGAAAAGAACTCCTGCGCCGTGTGCGAGGTGTGTCTGTAGGGCACAGACAGTTTTGTAAATTGTAGAACAACAACTAAGGTCGGAGGTAGCCTGCTGGAGACCCCTCCCGGGGCTCACGGGCGTGCCTGTGGCTGACACGCGCCCTCTTTTCTCCCGCACAGGACACAGAGGTTCTGAACACGGCCATTCTCACCGGAAAGGTTGTTTCGGTTCCCGTCAAGGTCGTGGCCGTTCAAGAGGACGGTTCGGTGGTGGACGTGTCGGAGGCTGTGGAATGCAGGTCTGCGGATGAAGACGTCGTCAAGGTACGGCGGGCTTTACCTCCAGATCCCCAGGCACTCGGTCCTTTCCCTCCCTTTCTGTCTCGGGGCTGCTCTGAGCGTCCCAGGCTCCGAAGGGCTGAGACCGGGGTGAGGATGCTGAGGACGGAGGGAGTGATGGCAGGGACTCGCCTGGAATCAGACGAGGCTGCACGCGCCGTGCTGCTCCCTTCCCCCGGTCTTAATCTTGAGCGGAAACAGTTCTCTTCCCATTCTTTTGCTCATAGGACAATATTTCCTGAATTTTAGCCAGCTACCTGCCATCTTCGCAATTTTTGCCAACTTCCTGTGCCAAATAATATAATTTACTCATTATATTTTCTTTAAGTGCCTCACTTTTCAACCTTAAATATCTTAAATGTCTCAGTAGAAGACAATAAAATCCATGAGCTTGATGTACTAACTTTTTCTTAATATACATGAAAATAAACGACTATTAACTTTTTAAAAAGTCCATCCATGTGCCCCCTAACTTCACTTGGGTACCAGTGGGACACAGCTCACAGTCTGGGGAAATCTGGCCGTGGCACATTTCTGCTGCGTCCTGCATCCTAATCAGCTGGATTTAGGACTCCGTATTCAGCCAGGAACCGGCCCACGATGTTTTTCCATGTCTGTGCAGGGGTCTGTTTGAGTCACTGAATTTAGAGTTTCTGCCCGTTTTTTCTTGGCGCCCTGATCGGCAGTTCCCTCTTGCAGCAGAGACCCCGAGAGAAAGGACTTCCATCTTCAGAATGATCCTTCCTCCTCTAAGCTGCGAAGAGAGCTCCCAGGTCCTATGTCTTCGTTCATTTTAGGAAAACACAGCACCGCTGAGTTCTTCCTTCTTTCTGTTCTGCGGGCTCCTGTTCAGAGGTGAAATGAAACTTGGTCCCCGTCTGAAGCACTCTGGTGGACAGAAAATCCTGCAGGGTTTTCCCTGTGGCGGAAAAGATCTGGAAGGGATTCCTTCCTTCTTACTTGGACCTGCAGGAGGCTGTGCCTTAAGCCGGAGATGGTTTTGATAAGGAAGAATTGATGTGTCTGTGAGGCCTAATTACAAACACGATTAATCCTTAGGAAGCCCCGATTTGGTATCGCCTGCTTTCTGGGTGGAATGTTAATTCTCCCCTCGAGAGGGTAGGTGGACTGGCTTCAAAGGACACACAGCCTTGCCCTGGGGCTCCTGGCAGGCCTCGGACTCTGTGGGCAGGTTTGATTAAACAAATCCAAAGCCTTCGATATTCTGAGTCTAGAAAGATCTGAGCCAAGTCATACAAACTCATCTGCACAGAATGAAAAATATTGATTCATTGCCCTTGGTTGCCTTTGAAAATGCCTGTTACTTACCATCCCCCGTCATTCCAGGAGGGAGATATTGGGATGGCACATGGAGGTGGCATCTGTGTGGTTATGCCACCCGGGGCTCAAACAGATGGCTCAGCTCTGTAGACCCCTCAGCCTTGTTCCCTCCCGAGAGCCTGGTGTGGAGCCCCCCGGGCGGGACCTCCACTGTCCTGCCCTGGAGAGCTCTACCTACAGAGGCAAGCCCAAGTTCATGGATCCCATCGTTGCCGTGTACTTGGCTGTCTCCCCTTTGTGGAAATATACTAAAAGTATCCTCCTCTGAGCCCGAGAGAGAAATTGCTTTGGAAGGCGTAGTTTCTGGCTCAGCGGTCGCTTTCGTGGCCTTATGAAGATGGGGCTCTCTTCTAGCGAACTGTGGCCTGATCTTAGCAAACGAGAGCGTGCAGATCCCCAAGTGCAGAGCTGCCGTAAGACGTTTCTAGGGGAGCCCAGGCTCCGTTGCAAATCCTGGCGCCTGGGTCAATTGAGGGGGATTCAGTAAATGGCTGTGATGCATTTGTCGCAGCTTTCGTGTCAATGTTTGTCATAAATTTTGTCATAACGCTAAGATGTACAGCGTCGTCCTCAAAGCTGTCCGCTGGCCTGGGCATCACCCCAGGGGCACCTAAACACGTGGGTGCTCATTAGCACCCCAGGGAGAGACCCCCTTGGTCTGTGGATTTGTCAGCCGGTCACTTCCTCACGGTGCAGGAAACGCTGTGTGATTCCCCAGGGAGAGTCTTGCAGGTTTCACCAAAGGTCGTCATGCGATGGCAATTCTGAGCGTTGGGATTGTGACTTAGGTAAGGGACAAGGTATAAATTCAGGACGGTGTTAATTGTAGTGATACACAAATTGGCTTCTTCGACTTGGGACCGTATGGCATCAGGGGGAATAAATCTGAGGACATAAAGGATGTTGAAGGGCTGGAACCTTGGCGAGATTGGAAGCGATCTGTGTCACATTTTAAGTGGACAAGTACTTCTGTGTTAAAAAAAACATACATAGAAGATGCATATTAATTGCATGTGTGTGTGTGCAAGAAACCTTGGCCGTTTTGTTCACAGTGAGATCTGATGAACCAGCTGTGTTTTTTAATTGAACTATCGTGGATTTACAATATTGTATTAGTTTCAGGTGTACAGCATGGCGATTCCATATTTTTACAGCTTATACTGCATTAAGAGTTATTACAAGATCATGGCTCTAATTCCCTGTGGAACCACCTGTCTGAAGCGGCTGCCACAGGCTGATATGATTTTTGTTGGCATTAATGGGTGCGTGACCCCAGAACAGAGGTCACAGGTGGGCAGGCTGCAGGCTGCATCTGGTTCAGAGGAGTGTGTGTGTGTGTGTATTTAATTTGCTGCCATCCTGTAAAAATTGGCAAACCACATAGAAATCTGTATTTCTAGCCTCTTATGAAATTCACAAAGTTGAGTAGCCCGGGGCCCACACTGCTTCCTGTGACCCTCAACCCGGAAGTGAGCAGAGGACGCCCCTGTGCGTAAGGCCGGTGCATCCAGGTCACCGCAGTCTCCACCCTTTCCTCTTGCCTCCCGCGTGGAGGTGGAGGGACGTCTGTGATTTCTCGTCACACTTGTGCAGCTGGTTTTTTGATAGTAGGTTTCAGAGGAAAGGGAGCTATTTCTTGTCCCCTGGTCTCTATAAGTCAAAGATGATACATGTCACTCGTCCCTGTGATGGAGAATTCTGTGTCTTTCTAGGCATAAGTGGAAGCTGGAAATTGGATCGTATTCTGTCAGAGTGTCTGAGGGGCTGAGGGCCCTTGAAATCAAATCACAGGAGAAATGATTGAAGGAAGTGTGAGTGTTGAGCCTGGTGGTGAGAAGAAAAGGCCCAGGGAGAGGTGAAGAGAGAAACATGACAGCTCTTCTGAAGCCTTTCAAGGGCCATCCTTCGGAATATGGGGTAGATTTGTGCTTTTTAGATTTCAAGAGTGGAAGTCAAAAGGGAACCACTCTAGCTCAACATAAAGAAAAAGAATGCAGAGGGAGTGAGTTTGGGGGGCGGGGGTAGGCTTCCAAACAGCTGATGGCTGTTCAAATCCTGACTCCGTGGGGGAGCACCTTTATGAGCTAGTAGTAAAGTGTCATTCCTCTGGCTTTCCCATCAGGAAGTCAGTTGATAAATTAAGTTTTCTGAATTTGCAAAGGAATTTTGTTTCCACCCCCATGACCTGGAAGGCACGTGTGTCAGTTTCCTCTTGCTGCTGTAACAAATGAACGTGAATTTAGTAGCTTAAAACAATGCACATTTATTATCTGACGGTACTGGAGGTCAGGACCCTAAAATGGGTTGGTTGGCAGGGCTGCGTTGCTTCTGGAAGCTCTAGCAGAGAATCTCTTTGCCTCTTCCAGCTTCTAGAGGCTGCCTGCCTTTCTGGGCTGTGGCCCCTTTCTCCATCTTAAAAGTCAACATCGTAGCATCTTCAAATCTCTCTCTCTCTCTGACCCCTGGTTCCATCATCACCTCTGTTTCTCTGGCTCTGAGCCTCCTGCCTCTCCCTAATAAGGACCTCTGTGATTACATTAGGCCCACCTGGCTATCCCAGGATAATCCCTTCACCTCGAGGTCCTTATCTCAAATACATGTGCAGAGTCCCTTTACCACATGTATTAGTTTCCTAGAGCTGCCGTATCAGTTCCCACAAACTCAGTGGCTTAAAACAACATAAACCTGTTCTCTCCCAGTTCTGGAGGCCTGAAATCAAGGTGTTAGCAGGGCCACACCCCCTCCAGAAGCTCTAGGGGAGGATCCTTCCCTGACTCTTCCAGCCTCTGGGGGCCCCAGGTGTCACCGGCTTGTGGCCGCATCCCTCCCGTCTCTGCCTCCATCTTCACTTCTCTTCTGTCTCCGTGTGGCCTTGTTCTCCTATAAGGGCGTTCGTCATTGGATTTAGGGGCCACCCTGATTCACAGTGATCTCATCTCACTATCCTTAAGTTAATTATATCTGCAAAGACCCTGTTTCCCAACAAGGCCACATTCACAGCTTCCCGGGGCTAGAGCTTGGACATATCATTCTGGGGTCACAGTCCCACCTACCGTGTAAGGTGACACATTAGAGGTTTGGGGGATTAAGATCTAGACAGCTTTGAGGGTCTTTATGCTGCCAGCAACAGCACATTTGTGGTTCTTTGCTAAGTGTCTTTCAAGGTCTTCAGAGGGAGGAAGAAAAATGCAATCTCCATGTTGTAATTGTGATTTAATCTTTGAGTGTCTATCTTGCCGACCAAGTGATGGCCTTCTGTGTTTAATGTGTTGGTAATTGTACTGTTGGTCAGTGAGGTGCAGTCTTCAGAACCACAGAAGCCCCGGCATACGTCACCAGCAGGGGATGAACTCATTCACGCTTGGAGAGAAATCAGTGTAAACTCATGCTGTCTTGAAGAGGGTACCCTCCAACTTCTGGCTGCAATAATTAAGTTTCCAGCCTTCTGGTATCAGCCGGACTTGAAATAATGAGATGCTAAAGGCCTCCTAAAAGGGTATTAACGTTTTAAAGCCTTCTCTGCCCCAGAGAAGGTCTTTATTTCCAAACTTCGTCTGTGAAGGGCAAGGGTAGGCGGCAGATGTGCTGTCGGAAAAAAAACACAGAGGTTTCTGCCGCTTGTGTGGGGTCACTAAATAGAGCCCAATGTCACCGCTGGAGGATGCAGGAAGCTTCGAGAGAGCAGCTGCATTTCCTGGGTCATCACGGAGCCCCTGCAAAAGGCCGTGTGACCCGATTTTCCTTAAGTGGTTGGATTCACAGAGAGGATAAGGTGGAAGGTGGGCGTGTCCTGAACATGGTCCTTAGAGAGGCATCTGAGAGCTGATGTCACTGAGCCGGAGACATCGCGATTCAGGTGGAGGGGACTGGACAGGTGGAGGGGGCAGTGGGACCTGGCAGGCCTGCGGTGAAATCCTGTGTGGACGAGCTTTCTTTTGCTTTGGTTGCAAGTGACAGAAACGCAAATCCAACTGTCTTAAGCCCGGAAAGGGGAAATATATGGACTCGTGCAGCTATAGACGGAGTTAGATCCAGAGGCACATCTGGACTCGATTTCTCTCCTTCTCTGATTTCTGCCTTCTTCTGTGTGGTTTTCACATCGTTTTCCTGGGCCCGTGCTACTTCCTGGGCCCAGCATCCCTCCCCGACTCCCTGCATCTGGACACGCCCCAGCTGTGTCCTCTGGACTCTGGCTCAGGTGCCCCTGGCATCTGTGCAGCCGCCTCCTTCCTGCCGCTCTGCATCCCGCCTCCCACACCGCGGTCCTCACCTCTGTGCTTCTGTGCCCTGTGTAGGTGCACGTATTAGGGACTCAGCATGTCGTGTGTCCCTGTACAGGTGGCAGGTTTGCCCCTTGAGGGCAGGTCCGTGTCTCACTTGTCTTCCTGCCCCGAAGGGTCTGTTAGAAGGAGCAGCGAGAACAGCCACAGCCCACGGTGACACCACGCCAGACTCTGGTCCACTGGTTCTTTACACATTGCAGCCTCCGACCCGCCCAGCACCCCGACAGAGTAGGTACCACTCTTATGCCCATTTTACAGTCCAGGAAACTGAGGCGGGAGAGGTTTAAGTGTCTGGGCTCAGTGGGTGGTGAGTAAGCATTAGTCCACTGCATGTGCGGATTCATGGTACCGAAAAGTGGACACCCAGTCCCTTTCTATTTCCTCTCTCCTGTAAAGACAGAATTAAAGACAGGTGTTTCTGAAAGTCCACATTTTATGTAAGACTTTTGATTGTTGGCAAGTCATCCAGTTGAAAGAGATGTGCAGACACGTTTTGCCCGGGGGCTGTGGTTCTCATCTTCCACGTGTCCTGCACTGTAGGAGGAGATCAACCTAATGGAGGGTGAGGCCCAGGCACCTGGGGGGTGGGATTGAGGACCTTGTGGGGATCCTGCAGTGCTGATGAAATAGGTTCAGGACAGTCTCTCTGCACTGACTTATCTCCAAAGGGTCCTTGTCTGCTGTGGGCTCCAACGGGCTTCCGGAGAAACCCTCAGACGGGTCCTGATGTTATTAGAAGGAGATGGAGAAAAATCCAAAAGTGGTTTAAGCCCATTTCTTTCTCTTTTGGCAAGGCTTGGCAAACATGCCTACAGAAAACACCGTTCTTCTGTTTCTCGGCATGAATTTCCTCCCCTTCACCCGTCACCAGGAGCCAGGCAGCTAAGAATAAGTTGTCAGGCAGTTTGGACGTTATTGCCTAATTTTGTCCTCCTTGTTGCTGGTAATTTGGACTTGCATTGTTCCATTCTGATGGGAGATGTGTCATATATTTCCTGTTGGCCAGAGGATAGATACTGCTCCATCCCCAACCTTTTGTTCCTGTCAGCATCGTTCAGATTTCAATATTAATGAGATCTTTTGTTCCTTTCTGTCTTTAGCATCTCTAATGAAGAACTAACATTCTGGAATTGTTTGGGCATCATGTGGAGAGACCTTGGGACTAGCCAGTGTAGATCTGCAGCCGCCCGGCTTTGCGCCCTCAGTAAACAGAGCCACATTGGGGAGATGGTGTTACTGAGGTCTTGGGCCGACACCGAATTAAATCTCGGAGGCAGAGTTTGGGGCGCACCAGAAAAGAATAGCTTCATTGCTTTGCCAGGCAAAGGGGGCCACAGCAGGCTAATGCCCTCACAACTGTGTGTCCTGACCTGGAGACGGGTAGTGAGGAGTTTTATAGCAATGGCTCAAAGAGGGCGTGGTCAGCTCGTGGACCTTCTTCTGATTGGTTGGTGGGGAGGTAACCGGGAGTCGGCATCATCAACCTTCTGGTTCCTATTGGTCTGGGGTCTCCGTGCTTGTGGGCAGCCGACAGTTAACTTCTCCCACCTGATGGGGGTTTCAGTATCTGCAAAACGGCTCAAAGATATTGTTCTGTGTATCCCTTGAGGGGGAGCCAGGACCCTGCCCCAAGGCTGCACTCTTGTCTCCTGACTGCTCCTCCCTTGTCTCTGCATCCCATCTCTTCCCTTACTAACAACTGCTTGAACCTGCCCGTTGAAACTCAGGGAAGGTCACGGAGGCTGAATGAAGCCTATTTCCTGTAATGAAGAAATGGGGGACACAGAAAGGCTTTTGTGCCCAGGAGCCCACAGGGTCCTGCTCAGTATCAGGTCTGTGACTGTGTTTCGAATATCAGGCAGGGTCAACTACGGCCGCTGTGCCTCTGCCTCCTGGCACGTTTATCCTTGATGTTTTGGGGCTTGGTTCACAATTTAAACTCCTTCCGTGAGCTTTGATGGTGGGCAGAATGTATCAGCTTCGTATTCAAATTCATTGAGTTTCCTAAAGACACTCAAATCATTTCAATACACTTTATTTTAAAAAAAATTTTTAATTTATACAATTTTTAAAGGTTACTTTCCATTTACAGTTATCACAAAATATTGGCTGTATTCTCCATGTTGTACATACAGCTTTGAACTTATACTCAGTACTTTGTACCTCACACTCCCCCACCCCTATATTGCCCCTCCCCCCCATTTAAATAAACTTTAGAAGTTAACTGTCTAAGAAAAGTGATGCACAGGGCATTTAATTATTGTTGCCAAAATACAGGTCACCCAGTTGCTAAGTGCCAGGGCTGGGGTTTGACCCCAGGAAGCTTGGCTCTCGGCCCCCGCTGTACAGAGAGAACCCCAATTTCACAGGGAACTTAGCCCTGCGAACTTAGGGTGCTTATTTCAGGCGCAGGCTTCTTTCCCCCCTACTTTGGGATTATCCGTACACTGACTTATTTTATACATATCCTAAGATTAAGATTACTTTCCAAAGATAAAAACGTAGCCCTCTTTTCTCTGAAACAGTTCAGATGTCTAGAGGGACATTCAGTGATGTTAGGAACTGGCGAACGTAAGAAGAAATCCCACAAAGAGCTAGAACTGACTTCTTCAGCCAAGACTCACGCGTATAGCAGAGACTCAGTGAGCGTAGATGAGAGAAGTCTTCGGAGAATCTCACCCATTTTCCCCAGAATATGCAGGAGTCTTGCATGAGCAATTCATTCATGCTTTATTGATATATATCGCTACGCTGAGATGGACTTTGAGAAAGTAATGCTGCCTTTAGCAGCAGGTGGAAATACAGATTCTGTCTCAGTCAGAAACAACGGGGTAAGGTTTTCCTGGGACTGGATGGACTGGATTACGTAGCCACCTACTAAACAAATGGGCTCATATCTCTTCTAATTCATTTTCAAGAGGGACGGGCTTCCAGCAGGCAATGATCATTTATATTCAATGTATATACGCAGTGTATTCCTTCTAAACGACTCTTGGATTCTTGCCTGGAGACATTTCAGGTTTAAATGCAAAGAGACGGTCTCAGATTTCAAAGCACTGCTTTCCACTCCTATTCCCCCCTGCAGCTTGCCTTACCCTTCTTAAAGGGCCCCTCTGCAGATGTTTCAGATCATTTTGACCACTTCTGAAGCTCAGTTTAACAGGCTTTTTTTTAAAATGAAAGGCCTCAGCCCAAAGCGATAGCCCTAATATAGTCTTTTTTTTTTTTTTTTTTTTTTTTTTTTCTGTAAGCGGGCCTCTCACTGCTGTGGCCTCTCCCGTCGCGGAGCACAGGCTCCAGACGTGCAGGCTCAGCGGCCATGGCTCACGGGCCCAGCCGCTCCTAGGCATGTGGGATCTTCCCGGACCGGGGCACGAACCCGTGTCCCCTGCATCGGCAGGCGGACTCCCAACCATTGCGCCACCAGGGAAGCCCTATAGTCATCTTTTAATGCTCTGGACAACAGAGTAGTTTCCATCATCAAGGGTTTCAATTGTGTCACTCCCCAGGGAATACTTTCAGAGAGATGAATTTATCCACGGCTTCCTGACATCCTTTGTGTCTGACAATAAATATTTGGGTTACACTCTGACTTCTTTTCCTGTGAGCAGAGTTTGTAGGGAGAGCAGTCGGTGGCCGTATGCTGAGACTGTTTGTGTGTCTGAAGCCCACTCATAGGGACGGTGGATTTCCATGTGCCTTTCTTGACAGCCCCTTTCAGTGAAAGACTGATACCGAGGATCTTGAAGGATTTTCCAGTTCTGATACCAGTGCTTGCACCGTGGCCTGGGTTGGGACAGAAGGGACTTTGGTTAAGGATATTGGGCCAAAGCATTTTGGTTTCATAAATAGGATATAAATAATATAGAAAAAACAAAACTTGTGATAAGACCCCACTTCCTTTCATGTGCCAATCCAGACATCACTAATCAATCCCAGCACTCCTTCCTTCGACAGCCCAGATTCCTTCTCCAGCAGAGGTCCCTTGAGCAGCAGCTAAGAAGTGATTTGCATTGGCAAGTGAGACGAACATATTTCCTATTGCTGGTAAAGTCTGTGGGGAACTAGCAAAAGTTTTGTTAAGCATTGAAGAGCATGATGCTAATGAGGCCGTGATGTGGACCTCAAAGTTTGATATATTGGAGGGAGAAAAAAACCAAAACAACATTTCTGTGCCATTGCTCTGCATCCTGTCATCCGTATCAGGATGTCCTTAGGCCAAAGGTCATAAAATGATAGGCCTTGAGGCAAATCCAGACCCCGAGACGTGCCCCCAGACAGAGCAAAGTACTTTGAAAATGTATATACTTAGATGCCAACATTCAAACATTAGTAGATTTCACCAGAGCTCTGGAATTCCGTTTCTCCCGCGAAGTCCAGGGGTCTCTGAACACAGCCCATGTGGCAGTGGTGGGCTCAAGGTAGTAGCTGCTGTCCCCTTTGGGCAGGGTTTGGGGCGCTCCCTCAAGTTTTTCACCATCCCCAAGTTCCCTGACCTTCACAGCAGACCCACCTTCCCCATTTATGTCACCTCCCTGGGCCAGGAGGGATTTGATTGTTTTTTTTGTTTGTTTTTTTAATTGTAATTTTAATTTAATTTTATTTTTTTAAACATCTTTATTGGAGTATAATTGCTTTACAATGGTGTGCTAGTTTCTGCTTTATAACAAAGTGAATCAGCTATGCATATACATATGTTCCCATATCTCTTCCCTCTTGCATCTCCCTCCCTCCCACCCTCCCTATCCCACCCCTCCAGGCGGTCACAAAGCACCGAGCTGATCTCCCTGTGCTATGCAGCTGCTTCCCACTAGCTAGCTATTTTACGTTTGGTAGTGTATATATGTCCATGCCACTCTCTCACTTTGTCCCAGCTTACCCTTCCCCCTCCCCATATGTTGAGTCAATCCCTGGAAGTTCCACCATCCCTAGCCAATTGTGCTGAAAACAATCTGGGTGAGTTATACGGGTAAACTGAAATCTATTACAAATATATTAGATAAGTTAGTTGTATTAAGTGAGATGGATTAGACCAATGTATTAGATGCAATTATTTTAATTCATTGCTAACATAGGTAGAGGTTTTCACAAGGCAGAGTCACATAGTGTAAGAACAGCTGTAATTTCACCATGGGGGCTACTTCTCAAGCTGTTCAGACTGGAATTTTTATATCCAGGATTTTAATTAGCCCACGTCACACTGGCAAGGACTCCAAGTTGATCAAGGGGGTGAATTCCAGGGACTTCTGTGCTGCTGAGGCATTGCTGTGCTTCCCCCCTTCCTCTGTGACTGGCTCAGCCTGGCTGGGGTATGATTTGCTGGTCTCTCTGGAAATCTCCGAGAGTGTGAGTCTGGACGCCCAGGCTTCTCTTGGCAGGGCTGAGCCAGTCTCATCTCTGCCAGATCTTCGCTTGCGCCTTTCAACCCCCCTCTTTTCTACATTCTGATTTTGGAGAAATTGGTGAGGTCATCGTTGGCATTTTTCTTTTTCCCTTCCCCTGGAGCCTCAGAGATAAAAAAACTCTCAGCTGCCGGTTTTTATACCTTGAGGTCTCAGTTCACAGCATTCTTTGATAGAGAAGTTTCTTTTCTTAGGGAAATTTTCAGAAGTACTTTCAAGATAAGTTTGGAAAACACAAACCCTGCAGACCCTCATTCCCCTGAGAATATGCTCATCCTGCCACAATGCCTTTTTCTAATGTGACTAATTGATGCTTAAACCCCGGACACCTAAGCTTGTGACTCCTGTGCCGATGGAGCCTCGTTCCCAGCACTTCTGTCCACCAGGTTCAGTGTCTGCAGTCAGAGCTAGTGCAGGAGGCTGGGCAGCGCGATATGCTGGGCTCTCACCAGATGAACAGCTCTTAATCCCTCTGGGGCCACCGTTTGATGACTAGGAAGTGCTTGGATCTTTTCCTAAATTCAAAAGCGTTCGTGGTGCTTTGAAACTCTCCCAGTGTTGAGGGGTAAAAAGCTAAAATGAACACATTTCCCAGATAAGCGTATGCTAAACTTTACAACAAACCATAATCTTGGGCTCATTTGCTGGCGTGGTTTTGATAAGGAGCACGATTTTGGAAGCACTCATCTGTCAGGGTACAATCACACCTTGTTGAATGTGATTTGATTGGGGATTTATCGTGGAGGCGACCCAACAAGCAGAATGCAGGAACTGACCCGTGGTGCTTGCCTGATGAGCGGGGAGATGAGGCTGGGGGGGAGCGGCTGTCCGTGGGTCTGTTGTGGAGGGCTGTCCTGAGCATCTCGGACGAAGGTGAGTTGAAGTCTGGTGGGCCGGAGGCAGCCAGTGAGGCCCGACCATCTTGTAAACACCATACAAACCTTACTGTTCTACCAGTCACTGTTTTTTTTGTTTTTTTGTGTTTTTTTTTGCTGTACGCGGGCCTCTCATTGTTGTGGCCTCTCCCATTGCGGAGCGCAGGCTCAGCGACCATGGCTCACGGGCCCAGCCGCTCCGTGGCATGTGGGATCTTCCCAGACCGGGGCACGAACCCGTGCCCCCTGCATTGGCAGGCGGACTCTCAACCACTGCGCCACCAGGGAAGCCCCCAGTCACTGTTTTTGACAGTATTTTGCACAGGAGTCTGTCTCTTCCACAAAGACCTCCTCGAGGGCAGAGACACTTGGGTTTGCTTTATGTCCTCAAAGCCCTGCCGGGAACCCAGCATGTATCATCACTGAGTGTTAACCTCAGACTCTCTGTGACCTCTCTGTGCCTTTGACATGGATCCTCGTCCTCTCTGGGCTGCGCAAGAGTTGCATTCTCTGAGGTCTTTTTTAGCACCAAGACTTTAAGATTCTCTAAGGAAGGCATGTGTTTTGGATGAGCTAGGAAGGGACGAA
Source organism: Lagenorhynchus albirostris (assembly GCF_949774975.1). Lineage (NCBI taxonomy): Eukaryota > Metazoa > Chordata > Mammalia > Artiodactyla > Delphinidae > Lagenorhynchus > Lagenorhynchus albirostris. Next base: position 83,691,767 of record NC_083108.1, read on the forward strand.
GCGCAGTGGTCTCCATTCTGCCCACGCTGGCTCCGAGATCTGCCTTTGCTGGGAGGCCTGGACGATCAGTCAGTTCCGGGCTGGGTGCTGGGCACACTGCTTCGGAGAGAGGAAGAAATAACATCCCAGCCATGGTCCAACTAGGGAGGTGAGACTGATCTGCATGAAGAAAGAATTGATAAGAATAAAGGAGCCTGAGAGCAAAGCCTCATGATCAGAACTTGACAGTGAATTAAGGAATCTCCTTAGAGTGGAGCTTTCAGTGTAGTGATGGGCATGATGGATGGGTGAGGCGGGAGGGGCTCACAAGACCTTCCCGTTCCTGGTTGTACGATCCTGAGCAGAGCACTTCCTCTCTCATTGATTCTGCGTAGTTCCCGTATGTCTACAAGGTACCAGGCCTTGTGCCACGAGCCTGAGCTGCAGAAAATTAAATAAGGCAACATGCTTGTCCTTAAAGGCTTGCCTTATCATCTAGGAGGGGCAGAGAAGTAAGCATTACTATATTAAGTCAGAGTCTATGAAGGTACAAAGGTGGATAGAAGGTTCCTTGAGCCAAGATCCATGGACTTACCTCCTAGAAATCTTCATGAGAATTGCTTGACTTTGCATATCCATGTTTTATGATAGTCTATAGACTGTGTGAGCAACATGCACCATTGTCAGTAGACCCAATCACTGCCACTTGATTTCAGTTCTAATGTCTGGATTTGTGTCCATGATTGTATGAGGGGCCCAAAGGACTTGGAGCTGTATCACATGAATAGTTTAACTCTTGAGAATTCAGCTATACGCATTTGGCCCAAAATAACGCGGTGTCCTTACACTTACATGCATACATATACACATATATGGGTAGAAACTGTGCATCTTTTAATCTGGTTATCTCTGTTCCTCTGCCTGGTAAAGTATTCGTCAGTGTATATTGGCACAACTGGTGGGGGGCACTTGAGCACAACGGGAAGAGTCTCCCCATCTTCCAGAGGTGTGTGATGCCTTCTTCTGGTGGCCAAGCAAGTGAGTGGTGATGGTGTCAATGACCTCTTGCCTTCAGGAAGACATTAAAGACTGAACTGAGGCCTCCAAGAAACCCTTGACTAATGAAATGTTAGAAGAACTGGAAGATACTTTTACAGAAGGTGTAGGTGAGAAAGCACACAGGGAGAGCCAACACACTATAAATTGCTCGAGTGTTCTGAGCAGAGAGAAATAATTGAGTAATTTGCATATACCACCCATCTGTACAATTGCATGCTACCTATAGGTTTATATATATATATGTTTTATATATCTATATCTCTATCTATCTATATATCTTACGCATACATGTTACTACATATTCTTTGTATTAAAAATCAATGTATTAAAAATCACCAGTGTGCCTGGTGAATGAAAATAGGGATTTTCTTGTATAATACTGGTTGGGTGCAATTTTGCTTCAGTTAACTTTAGAACCCAACTGCTGTTTGCATGGGACATTGAGAAAAGAAAGAGGTATGTTATAGGCAAATGCTGTATTTGTGTCAGCTGGAGGCCAATTGACATGACAGACGAAGGAGCAGAAACTCAGGTTAAATTACCTGCTCAGAATCACACGGTATTATTCAGCACACTTCAGTAATGTTCTAGGGGAAAAAAAAGAGGATGGAGGTGGTATGTTTACTTATCGAAGGGAAGGGGTAGACAGTTATGACTCAGAGAGGGGGTTGCCTCTGACCAGCGAAAGCATAGTCTGGGGACCCACTGGGGGCAGGAGAGCTGTGATGTCCTTGAGCTTCTTATTGTATAAATCTTATTGTATAAACTTTAATGAGGGAACTTAGTCACCAGGAGCACATAGCTGTTTGCTAGAGTCAGGCAGGCCTCTTTTTAATAACGCAGCTTAAATTTAACTCAAACTGGTTACTTTAGATACAACGGAATCCCCCTAGTGCCCTAAATGGTAGTTTTTATTACACTTCTGCCTAAAGACTGAGACTTTTGCCCCATAGGGGAGACAGAGGATATGGAACTGTGTAGAGTTTCCGCAGTGGCTGCTGTCCCCCTCCTGAGCCAACTGTCCCGGGGATGCGGCTAGCTCTTCCCTTGAGGGCCCGATGGGATTCGTACAGCAAGCCCGGGGGTTACAAGCTCCGTTGTTTACAGGCTCTAAAGCTTCACACTCACACCTGCCCCTGCGGGGCCGTTAGCAAGTCAGTACAGTTTTTCCCTTGGATTCTTTTTTTTCTAGCTTATATGACATCCAGCAGGGTCCACCCTGGGGAAGCAAATGCTCGATTTCTCTTCCTCCCTGTGGGCATGTGTCTGTCTCCAGATTCCAGGTTAGTCTGTAGCCCTGCATCAGCAGTTCTCCAGTGGGTTTAAGAAAAGCTTTTAGTTTGCAGTTTGGTAAGGGCGAGAGAAGTGCTCTTCAGCCATCTACCTCTCTGAACTGAAACTGGAACTTGGCTGACTTGATTTTGTCTGTGATTTTTATCAAGCAGAGGATAAGCCAGGCCCCTCATTTTAAGAATACTTTTAAGTGAAAACTAAGAATGGACTGAATATAGAGAGGGGATCAGCGGTTACCGCAGCAGCTATTTGACCAATAGAAAAGGACAGTGTTGGGTCAGAGTACACCGCTTGGGACACTGGCCCTCTGTTACTGGCTAGGTGACCTAAATGAGCATTAGTCTCCTCATCTGTAAAATGGGTAAAGGATAACTTTCCCACAATGCTCCAGTGCAGGATTTTTTTCAGATTAAGGGCCAGTTTTTATGGGATCTCACCAGCATTTTGTAAAAAGTGAAGGAATAGAATGGACTGGAATGGAATGGCACAGAGTGGAGTGGAGTGGAATAGAATGGGATGGGATAAAACAGAATAGAAAATTCAGAGTGACTTGCAAGTAATGAGGTTAAGTATTTTTTCATGAAACTTTGGCTTTTGCCTTTATGTGTACTTTTTGTGTATTGGTCCTAATGTAAGATGTATTTTCTAATGTGGGCTGTGCTTCAAACACTATTTGAGACACATTGTCATAGACTGTATCAGTTAGTTACGCCTGCATAACAAACAGCCCCAGTATCTTAGTCACATGCCACCACAAGCTTTTTTTTATTGCTCACAGGTCTTCAGATCAGCTGGGGTTCACCTCATCAAGGTTGCAGACACCAAGAGGGCAAACCCAATCCTTTAATTATGTTTTTTTTTAACTTTTTATTTTATATTGGAGTAGAGTTGATGAACAATGTTGTGTTAGTTTCAGGTGTACGGCAAAGTGATTCAGTTATACATATACATGTATCTATTCTTTTTCAAATTCTTTTCCCATTTAAGTTGTTACATAATATTGAGCAGAGTTCCCTGTTCTGTGTTTTCAGTATTTTATGGAGAAGTTTTTGTTAAAATTCTGCTGGGCGAAAGGAGTCATTTGCCCAAACCCAACATTGTTGAGATAAAGCATATTTTACCTCTGGTGGGGGGAACCACAGATTCACAAGGCAGAGGGTGGGGGTGCAGTGTTGGGTGTGGCACTGAAATCTACCACATGACGCAATTGAGAATGTCAGGTGGAGGGGGAAATTCCCTGGCGGTCCAGTGGTTAGGACTCTGTGGTCTCACTGCTGAGGGCCCAGGTTCAATCCCTGGTCAGGGAACTAAAATCCCACAAGCCATGTGGTACGGCCAAAAAAAAAAACAGAGAGAGAGACTGTCAAGTGGGATGATGTTTTATAAATTGTAAAATGCTGTATGTGTCAGGTTTCGTCTTTAAAGGTGTACCCCTCCTTCCACCTTCCCATCTGTCCCCCTGCCGTGGGCTGAAGAGAAAGGTCATACATATGTAAGAGGCTTCCTCACTTATCTTCACCTTTGGGTCCCGAAAATGTTCCTTGATGTCTCCTTCTTCTTCTTTTTTTTTTTTTTTTGTGGTACACGGCCCTCCCACCACTGTGGCCTCTCCCGTTGCGGAGCACAGGCTCCGGACGCGCAGGCTCAGCGGCTATAGCTCACGGGCCCAGCCACTCCGTGGCATGTGGGATCTTCCCGGACCAGGGCACGAACCCGTGTCCCCTGCATCGGCAGGCGGACTCTCAACCACTGCGCCACCAGGGAAGCCCAGGAAATGGTGATTTTCTTTGATTGTTTTTTGCCTGAAGCTCCAGGTGACAGGCAACTCATTTCTTCTCTCATCTCAGTCTCCGAACTCAGAGTGGGTATTTGGTGAGTTTGGCATTAGTGCGGGGCCATTGGGTTGTACAGTGCACGCTGGAAACTCGTGTCGACTTAGCATGGAAGAGCTGGACTGAAGATCAGCCCTCAGAAGACACTTGCTGTCTGTTAAGTGATTTTTGTGGTTCATCTTATTTAACCCTTAGGACAGGAATTATCATCCCTTGTCTCATTTCTCTGTGTCCCGTGCTGGAAAGCGTCCTTGCAAAAGCTTTCCGTATCACATTCCCCCACTTCCCATTCTGTCATGAACCCACACCATCAGAGGTTTTCCTCTTCTCCGCTGAAGTCCCCTTGTCAAGGTCTCCAGGGTTCACGGCCAATTCCAACGGTTAGCTTTCAGTCCACAACTGATTCGACTTCCTCTCAGTGTTTGATATCAATCCCACCCTGTCTTCGGAGAATCTTCACCACTTACCTCTGAGATACCATTCTCTCTCTCTGGCCTTTCCTTCTTTTTTTTTTTCAGTTTTTAAAAATGTTTTGGCCATGCCGCGCGTGGCATGTGGGACCTTAGTTCCACGAGCAGGGATCGAACCTGAGCAGGGATCAAACCCGAGTTCCCTGCAGTGGAAGCACGGGGTCTTAACCACTGGATCGCCAGGGAAGTCCCCCTGGCTTTTCCTTTTTAACAGATTGGCCCCATGTTGTCAGGTCCTTATATCCGTGAGCTCTAAGTGTTAGCAGGTTCAAAGCTGAAATGTGGGCTATGACTCAATCTCCTGGCTTTAAATACTGCGTTTGCTGGCATAATCCAAGTTTATTTCTTCAGCTTGAGTCCTTCTCCATGGACTCTGCACTTGTGCTTCCAACTTCTTACCTCACGTCTTCATTCAGATGTCTAATAAACATTTCACATTTAGTATTTTTGAAATGGAACTCTGGATTCTTTCGCTCTTCCCCACATCTGCCTTGCTGCAGGCCTCCCTTATCACAGGGATGGCAATGCCATTTTTCTGGTTGCTCGGGCGAGAAACCTAGCAGTCATCTGTGGCTTCTGCTTCTCTCACACCCAACAGCCACTCCAGCAGCAGCTCCTGCCAGGGCTGCCTTCAAAGGCATCCTGACCCTGACCACATCTCATTCCCTGCATCACACCACCCTGATGGGAACCTCTTTCACGTCTCTGTCACATGGGCTCCCCTTCTGCCACTCCTGCTAGAGGTATTCTGTTATATCGTCCAATCATGCTACTTCCTTGGGTGTAAACGCCACAGCTTCTCATTATACTTACACAGTGGAATACAGTCCAGCCCCCCTGGCTACTTTTGGGCTCCCTTGCCCTCCTTTTTGGTCCTTGAATATGGCAAGAACATGCCTGTCTCAGGGCCTTTGCACTTCCTGATCTTCTGCATGTGCTTATGACTCACTCCCTCACTTCATTCAGGCCTCTAATCAAATGTGATCTCTCCAGGGAGGCCTTCCCTGCCCATTCTAACTAAAGCCATTGTCACTGCTTTCTTACCTTGTTTGATTTTCCTTTTAAGCCCATCTCGCTACCTGATATTACATTTATATCTAGGTGTGTGTTGGGTTTGTCTGTCTCCCCCATTCCACAGTCAGTTCCATCAGGGCGGGGACTGTATTGTTCGTCACTCTATCCCCAGCACCTAGGACAGTTCCTGGGTCTTCATTGACATTAAATCAATATTTATTGAATGAATGAATGATTTATTCTTAGTTTACAGATGAGGGATCTGTGGCAGAGAAAAGCTATGTCAAAATGCACTGGGACTCTGAGCTTGCTCTCTCCATCCTCCAATGATAGGAAGGGAGGGAGTCCAAGCTGGAAACTTCGGGTACCCGTGGGTTCACGGATGCAGAATCTGAGCCCGGAGATGGAGAGTGACTTATTCAGGCATGATGAGGGGAAGAGTTTGGACAAGGACCCAGGTTACTGGACTTCAGGCTGAGGCACCGGGCTGCTGCTTCCAGCTCCTTCTGCCTGGTCTTGAGCACTAGCTATCAAGCTGGCCTCTAATTAATTGATACCTCATGCTTACTGACACCTCGGTGGTGGCCTGGGGCCAGGGCAGAGGGAGCAATGGACCAAAAAGGGGCACAAGGGATGTTTCGGGAGGATGGGAGTGTTCTGTGTCCAAGCATGACGGTGGTTTCACAGCGTATGCACCGTCAATCTCATCCAACTCTACCCTCCAAACGGATACGATGCGTTGAACAGAAATTACACCTTGATGAGTTTCATTTAAAAAATCCCAACGTGTGTATTGAGGTCTTGCCTTTCCCAATCAGGTCTTCCTTCTGTGGGCTGTACAGAGGGGGTAACACACAGTTTGAGGACCCCCTGCCCCCCGATTCAGAGGACCTGAGTGCGAATCCCTGCTCTGCCTCTCACCAGCTGTGATCTCTGCTCAAGCTGTCTCTCCTGGGCCTCTTTTTCCCCATCTACGACATAGGGACAAAACACTTTACGAATGGGATATCTGGAGGATTTAATGGCTACATTCTATGTAAAGTTTTAAAAACAATGCATGATGCAAGTAACCACCCAATACATGATAGCTATTATTTTTGCTCTTTGTACTTCTTGGGGATATAAAAGCTTAAGGTAAAATTAATATTTTTTGAGTACCCACTGCTCCTCAGACAAAATGTACTCGCTAAACTTGGTAATAAATACAAAATGTTTGATTTGATAATTGAATTGAAAGGTGTTTTTTCTTTACATAGTTTCTTTTTGCCTACCTTAATATGTAATTCAGCATTTATCGTGAATTTGTGAGAAACATAGTCTTTGATTATATAGCTTCCCCCCCATTCCTCAACTCTTTTTATTCTTCATTAATACACAAACACACATAACATATATTTATAAAATTAGTATTAACGCGTCCATATAATTCTAAAAATTTTTAATTTTATTGAAGTATAGTTGATCTAAGATGTTGCGTTAGTTTCAGGTGTACAGCAAAGTGATTCAGTTATATAAGTGTGTCCATATAATTTTAACTCCATCATTTTTTCACTAAATATTATATCATGATTATTTTTCCTTTCTCTTAAATGTTATTTAAATTTATTCTAGGATCCATAGTGTTTAATTTGTATGCACTGCTATCTATTGAACTAGGCATTGTTTCATTTTTATTTTTATTACGAACATTGCAGAAGGCTCCCTTCACTTTATTCAGGTTAAACAAACACCATTTACCCTTCTTTAACTTCTCTTACCAAGTTGCCAAGGAGAGAGACTGCTTCCATTGCCGTGATGATGTAGGTTTTTTCTTTCTAACACATTTCTCAAGACGGGGAGGGGTTAATTAAGAGGGAAGCCTTGTACAGCAGGGGCAGCTCCTACGGTGCAGACACAGATGCCTCAGCCGTCTGGCAGACTCAGAGGGAGGGCACTGATACACAGACTCAATCCTTGCTTCTTTCCTAAATAGAAAATGAAGCGAATGCTGTCTCTCACAAGATCCCCAAAGGAAACATGTTTACATCGGGAGACCACCGTTTGCCGCTATTACTCTAAAGTACTGAAACTGTGAAAGTGTAATTTGACAGTAAAACAATGAGCCTCCAAAGGCAGCCTTCCTAAAAGGACATGGACAAGCCACCTGGTGCATGCTCACAGATTAACCCGGCACGAACCGTCATTTTCAATCTCCACGTACCTGTCCTCAGCCCTTCTTATATTAGGATTCACGGCATTGGCTGTTCCAGCTTCCTCTGGGGGCTCAGAGAGCCCTGAAGGTATCTGTTGGTTGAGTGGTGGGAAACTGACCTAGTCTTTACCTCGCAGTGTCTAGCTGTCTCTTCCAAAAACACACACGCCCTCACCGTGTGACATGACACAGGTCAGGTCTCTCAATTCCTAGCCAGAAGGCTGAATCCGCCACGGGGACTCCAAATTTCTCATCTCATTGACCTCAGACTTCCTTAGGATTTGGACTAGGTTTCTTCTACCAGCCTATCTCCTCTCATGATATCCAGAGCATAACACTGCCTAAGCCACCTTCTCCCACTTCTAACCCAGACGCAGGCTACTCCTGGGGCACAAGAATGAACGGGACCCAGAGGAAACCAGGGTCATACTCACATTGAACACCTATGTATTGAACACTTTCTATGGGCCATCCCTGCGCTAGAAGTGGAGACACGGGAGATAAGAGGAGACAGGTCCGTGGTCTCAAGCAGATCACTTCCAGGTGGAGAACAGAGATAGGAAACAATAAACAACCAGGAGCATGCAGAGAGTGATAAATATTGAAAAGTAAATCATGAAATATAACACAGATAGAGCAACCCAGTGTAACTAACATCGTGTAAGCAATATGAATAGTATAATGTACTGTCAGTAACACAGAAATAGTGTAAATATAGTTTACATCGTAGCACACACAGTAAATTAGATAGAGGAGAGTAGTAGAGTGACCAGGTGAGGGGCGCGCAACTTTACATTAGAAATGACTCAAGCAATCCCTTCTGAGAAGTGCCATTTGAGCTGAGTTCTTACATCATTTAGGCCACTTTCGGTGGCAAGTAACAAAATACCATGGAGCAAAATGGCTTTGACAACAACAGAAAGAAAAACACACGATAAGTTGAAAAGTCAGGTGGTTCCATGTGGGCTGGTCCGGTGGTCCATCCAGGTGGTCACTGAGGATGTGGTTCCTTCCGTCTTTCTCTCCTTCCATGCTTGCCGTGTCAGCCTGGTCCTTGGCCAGCCCTCCAAGGCTCTGAGATCACCATTGCAGGCTCCTGTTGTCACCTCCCATGTGGCAGCATCCAGTGGGAGAAGGAGGGACCACTTTCTGGGCATCTCGAAGCCAGGAGGCCCTTCCCAGAATCCCCAGCAGACTCCTCACACCTCCTTGGCCAGAATCGTGTCACATGCCTTTCCCTAAGCCACTCACTGGCAAGGAGCATATGGCTGGATAGAAAAGAGGAAGATGTGTGTGTGTGTATGCGATGGGGCAGCGGTGCTGGTGTGTGATTGAGTGGCCCGTAGACAACCAGTTATATCTGCCTCAGACCTGAATGACAGGCAGGTCTCGGTCACAGGAAGATCGCGCTAAGGCCTCCGGAGGGGGATAAGCTCAGGAGAGCCATGGGAGAGAAGACCCATGGGGGACTGGTGGGGAGTGTGTGCAGGGTGGGCAGGGAGGGAAGCGCAAAGGGAGCCTGGAGAAGGAGGTAGTACCAGGTCCTTAGGTCTTGTAAGCTGTGATCAGGAGTTTGGACTTTGCCCCGTGTACCGTGGGAAGTCTCTGGCGGGGACTGACGTGAACAGGCAGGGGGGATAGCACTGGGCCAGGCGTCAGCAGTCCTGGGGGCTGGCGGGCATCATTACACACAGGTGAAGCCCTGGGAAGTGATGTTCCCTTTCTCTACACTGGATTCGGTCCAGGTAAAATGAAAATCATGATGCCCGCCCCACAGCGTTATTTGTGGGGCTTAAGGCTTTGAGAGGGGAAGGCAGTGAGGTCCTATACCAATAAGAGGTACCTACTGCAGTTAATTCTCATTATTTGCAGTAGTTATGTCTTATAAAGTCACTGCAAACACTGAATTAGCAAATACTAAACCATTCCTTCGAGAGGAAATAACACATGCACACATACATCCATCTCATATAGATCATCATAATCCTGAAAATTCAGGACAGTTGAGGTCTGTACTGTAGAAGGTAGGATGGGGAAAGTTCTAGCAATAGGTGACACCCACCTGAGCCAGGGGAAGCTGAGGGCGGACCCCCCTGCTGCATCCACTGTAGAGTTCTTGTCAGTAAGGAGCCTTGTTCTCTTGAGATGGGTCTGCGTGTAGCCACTGAGCGCAGGGATGTTTAGGGGTCTTAGCGAATGTCTCCCGGGGCAGTGCTCTGGAGGGAAGGCAGGGGTTTCTCTAGAATGGGTCTTCCACCCCTTTTTAAGTACTTAAGGAAGGGCAGTCGGGCTCAGCACTGGGTCCCCATCGCAGGAATTGAAAATAAGAACATGGCGCTCCATTCCATTTTCTGCTCTAATAGAAAATCTTGTTCTGATTGCTCTCTTTACAATCCTGGGCACAATAATGCAGATGTACATCCCTCAAACATGCCCTAAAATACAGCTGATTTGCTCGCCTCATGGTTTTTCTTCTCCCTTTTAAAAAGTAAAGCAGACAAAGAGAGGGGACGGGCGAAGTAGATTCTTTTAAGCTTCGAAAAGTGATTGAATTGTCTTTTTTTTTTGCAGTACGCGGGCCTCTCACTGCCGTGGCCTCTCCTGTTGCGGAGCACAGGCTCCGGACGCACAGGCTCAGCGGCCATGGCTCACTGGCCCAGCCGCCCCGCGGCATGCGGGATCCTCCCAGACCGGGGCACCCGTGTCCCCCGCATCGGCAGGCGGACTCTCAACCCCTGCACCACCAGGGAAGCCCCTGAATTGTCTTTTTTCAACTCCCACTGGAATTTCAGGTGGAGAAACACATTAGCTGCCACTTTCCACTGCCATCTGCGGGCAGATTTGCTGCTCAGGGTAGTAGAGCCTGGAGGGCAAGGGGCTGTGGAAGGCTAAGTTCTGACAGGGTGGGGAAGCGGCTCCCCAGATGAACTCAGCCTGACGCAGTTTCCCTCCAGCACGGCTGCTCATTGCTTTGTGGCCCAAGGTTATCAGGTCAGTGTCACTGATTTCTGCCCATCGTCCCATTAGTGGCCTTGGTTAATTATGCTTAAAGATTCCTAAAGGCGTTGGTGCCATTGTGAGGTGGCAATGCCAGGAACCTGTGTCTGCGAGGCTGATGCGGGAAGGGGTTTAAGCATCTCGTTAGTTATCTTCTCCTCAGTCTTTGATTTCACTCTACAGTGAACCAGGCTCATCTTTTCCTTCTCGTGGGAGAAAATTCACATTCACGCCCTTTTTTGGGGGGAGGAGGGAGGTGATGATCATTTGTCCCGAACAACATGGAGGTTTGTTCTTTGAGTTTCGACCTCGGCACTGCTGACATTGCTCTGAGCCGTTCACCTGTTCACATGGAGGGGGCAGTTGGACGTGTGCACCTCGGGCTTGGAAGGGAGGCCTGGGCTGCAGGTACTGCAGTCTTCGTTTGTGGCTTGCAAAACGGGCTGCCTGGTGGCATTCCAGGTGAGCTGGGGAGTCCTGACAGCAGCCCAGCACCACACGGTACCCCTCAAAGTAGTGTGTGACCTCCAGCCAGTGACGTCGCATTGCTGGCCTCAGGTTCTTCATCTGTAAAATGAGATTGTGGACCCCTGGCAGTTTTGTCGTTCTGTGCTGAACTGAGTGTTGGTTTTGTGTCTTCTGCACATAACGTGACCTTTGCTCCCTCCCCCGCCCGACCCAGATACATACGTAAAAGACATTCATTCTCCTGGTGGTCCAGGAGAGAAAGTCATCAACGTTTTCCTTGCTTATCCGGAAGACGTGAAGTGAAATGGGGGCTTACGTTGTCTAACAGCCAACCCGCGAATGCATGCACGCTGAAGGGTACCTCCGCGTGCTGAGTCAGAAGTCCGTAACAAAATGCTGCGTCCTCACCTCCATCCTGCAAAATTATAGTGTAATGGGGCAAAAATAATTACGTCCACATTTCTAGTGCATTCCATGAGTATTTTCCTGCAAGGATTTTAATCTAGTGCAAAGCTCTCTTGGTTTTTCAGGGAAAAAAAAATCCCCTTTATGGCTCGACCGAAGTGTTGTTTTAGTAACATATAGATACCTTTTCAAGCATCTCCAGATACGGTGCAAGAGTGAAATGTGTTGCAAGTGGGGTTTGATTAGCGGTGGTTTGAGTACATAAAGGAGGTGAGGTAAAGGGAGAAACACACACACAAAAGGCAACAAAGGTTATGGAACTCCATTAAATTATGTTTATGATTTTACTTGTCAGTGGTTCGTAATACAAAATGGTTTTCCCAGAGTCTGTTTATCAGCGTTTGTCCCTAATTAGTGCCTACAAATTACCTTCTGTTCAAGTCATGTTCTCCTGGTTGTCTTGGGTCTCATAAATCAGAGCTGTTGCAGGTCATGAACTTTCATTGTCAAGTTTCTCACGGGCTTTTTCCTGCTGATGCATCTGGAGATTCTATCCCCTCCCCCCAAGGTCTCCAACGGCTGCGATTCGATTTTTGCGAATGGGAAGGAGATGAAGAGCAAAGTGGACACGATCGTGAACTTCACCCACCAGCACTTCACCTCCCAGTTAGAGGTCACCGTCTGGGCGCCCAGACTCCCCCTGCAGGTCGACATCTCGGATACGGAGCTCAGCCAGATCAAAGGGTGGAGGATCCCAGTGGCTTCCAACCGAAGGTGAGGAACCAAGGGGGTGGGGGAACGAAGTTCATCGAGGACTGTGGTTCTGAGGTTCCTGGGGCTCCGCTCTGAGGCAGACGTCCTCAGGGACCCAGGCCCTAGAGAAGCTGCATCCACAGTGGGTAATAGTGGGATCGGGGTTCAGATGGATCTGACTTGGGTACTTACTTTGACAGGAGGCGATTATAATAGGGATAATAATCATCTCTACCTCGTAGAATAGTTGCTAGGATTCAGTAAAACGATGCAACTCATAAGGAGCACCTAGCACAAGGCCTGGCATTTAAGGGAAGAGCTCTTATGGTACTTTTTTTTTTTTTTTGGCGGTACGCGGGCCTCTCACTGCTGTGGCCTCTCCCGTTGCGGAGCACAGGCTCCGGACGCGCAGGCTCAGCGGCCACGGCTCACGGACCCAGCCGCTCCGCGGTATTTGGGATCTTCCCGGACCGGGGCACGAACCCACGTCCCCTGCATCGGCAGGCGGACTCTCAACCACTGCGCCACCAGGGAAGCCCTAAGGGAAGAGCTCTTTTTCTATTCCCTACTTCCCTGTTCCTCTTTCCTACCTTACCTCAGTTTCCTGCTTATAAATGCCAACCATCCTCTATGAAGCACAGTACAATGGTTAAGTTGTGGGCTCTGCAATAAGGCCACTGAGTTTCACCCTGGCTTTCTCACGTATAGCTGTGTGACCTTGGGCAAGTCACTTAACCCCTCTCTTCCTGTTTCTTCATCTATAAATTGGAGATGACAATAGAGTTACTGAATAGAGTTATCCCAAGAATTCAGTGAAAGGATACATCGTGCAGTAGACAGAATTCTAAAGATAACATCCCTTCAAGAGTCCCATCTCCTGGTTATTCAATCAAGCACAAATCTGGGACTGCCGTGAAAGGATTTTACAGATGTAATTAAAATTCTAAATCCGTTAATCTTAAAAGATGGAGATTATCCAGGTGGGCCTGACCCATCAGTTGTTTCCTTTGAAAGCAGAAAGTTTTCTCTAGCTGGTAAATAGTACCATACAGTATGAAACCTTTAAGAATGGACATGTTTCTATTCAGCGTAATTCCCTTGAGATCCACCCCAGTCGTTGCATGTTTCCATAATTCATTTATTTATTTTGCTGAGTGTATCCCCTGGTAGGGAGTATCACAGTTTGCTTAATCATGCGTCCATGGAAGGACACGTGTTTTTTCTAGTGTGGGGCTATTTTGGATAGAGATGCTATGACAAAAGCTTGACATACAAGCTTTTGTATGAATGTAGATTTTCATTTTTCTGGGGAAGATGCCCGAGAGGGGAATTGTTGGGTTGTATGTTAAGGGCATATTTAGTTTTTTTTGTTTGTTTGTTTTTTGGTTTTTTTTGCGGTACGCGGGCCTCTCACCGCTGTGGCCTCTCCCGTTGCGGAGCACAGGCTCCGGACGCGCAGGCTCAGCGGCCATGGCTCACGGGCCCAGCCGCTCCGCGGCCTGTGGGATCTTCCCGGACTGGGGCACGAACCCGCATCCCCTGCATCGGCAGGCGGACTCTCAACCACTGCGCCACCAGGGAAGCCCAAGGGCATATTTAGTTTTAAAGGAAGCCAGACTATTTTCCAGAGAGGCTGCTCCATTTTTCATTCCCACCAGCAGTGTGTTAAGTCACCCAGTGACACACACATCCACATCCTTACCAGTGCTTCAAAAGGTTACCTACAGTGTGGTACCATTTATGATGATATAGGAAAGAGAAAGATTAGTGGTTGCCATGAGTTAAAGGTGGTGTAGAAGTGTAAGGCAGTACACAGGCCACCCCTGTGGTGACGGGCCAGTTCTGTATCTCGGTTATGGTGATGGTTACATGAAGCTGCATGTGATAAAAATCACATAGAACTACATACACACACACACAAATGGGTATTCATGAACCTGTCGAAATCTGAATAAGCTCTGTGGTTTGTACCAACGTCAATTTGCTGGTCTGGGTATTGTACCACAGGTATGCAAGATGTTAAATCTGGGGGGCTGGGCAAACAGTATACAGGACCTCCCTGTATGATCTTTTAAACTTTCAATGAATTTGAAATGACCTCGAAATTTAAAGTTTTTTTTTAACACAACAGAATGCAATTGTTTTATGAATATGGTATTTCTAAAACTTCATTTATTCACTCACCACTTTTATGAGACTGCAACTTTTGAGTACCACCTAGAATACACTTACTACTGTTCTTTTTTCAGTTTTATCTATTTATTTAAGAGAAACTCCACATCACTATCAAAAAATAGCCAACTAGTAAAAATTAATACGAAGAAAATAAAATATTTTTATTAAATTCTGAGTAGATACAGTTGTTTGTCTGAATTTGTCTTTATGAGCTGGGAGAGACTAGCAGGTATCAGAGAGCCCTTAAAGATCGCCTGGCACCAAACAGAGACGTTCCCTGGGATATAATCAGGATGATTGAAAAATAAAATGGAAATAACCTTTCCGTATGTCAGTCAGTGTTTTTACTGCCCCCTAAAATCATCTCACTTAACAGCAAGGACACTTACCCCTCACTTTGGGAAACTCAAATTGCTAGGTGCTGGTGAAACTTTTTTCCTGTAACTAATAATCTAAACTCAAATTAATTTTTCCATTTTAAAGAGTGTTGAGAAAAAAAAATCTCATTTCTTTTACCAGTCAAGTCTGAATTAAACTCAGTCTAAGCAATCTCCCCCCAGTATGATAATTTACTTTATGTACATCACAAATAGAAGATGGTAGAACCTGTGAAAGCCAGTTTTACTTTTCTAACCTTGAGGGTTAACCTTTCAGGGAGGTGGAATGACATGTTGTTAAGAAAGTGGGTTTCAGAAGTGATGTGGTGCTCGTCCCAAACTGCTAATAACGAGCTCTCTGGGCCTCGTGTTAACTGCTCTGATCCTTGGTTTCTTCGTGTAGAAACAGGAGCATGCTTCAGGGCTGTTGTGAAGAGAAATGAAGTCCGTTATAAAAGGGGAGAGAAAGGGACTTCTCTGGTGGTCCAGTGGTTAGGGCTCCAGGCTTTCACTGCCGAGGGCCCGGGTTCGATCCCTGGTTGGGGAACTGAGGTCCCACAAGCTGTGCGGTGCAGCAAAAAAAAATTTTTTTTAATCTTTAGAAAGAGGGAGAGGACACCAGTAGAGGGACAGCGGCCAGGCTTGGACTCCGCGTCGAGGTGACCGGTTGTGTGGCTGTGACCCAGTTGCCCCTTCTCTCTGTGCCTCGGTTTCCTCACCGGCGAGATCAGCTCCTAGAACACCCTGTTCCTCGGGGCCTGTGCAGATGACGTGGGTCACTTGTGTGTGGCTGGCAGGTGGCACATGGCCCATTTACGTCAGCTCTTTACGGGAGCACGCAGGGCAGGACCCGGCACACGCTAGGTCTAACCCAGCGCGTATAAGTCTCTGCCCCTTTCTCCCCTGACCCAAGACCCATCCACCGAGGGCCACAGACCAGTCAGCAGCCATCAAACCAGGTCCTTTCGTAAAGGACACGGGACAGGTGTATCTCGAGGAGAAGGTTCTAGAATGACCGAGCCAGAGAGGGTTTCTCAGGGCGGGTGTGGGTAGGCGAGTAGGGGGACAGGAGGAAGGGGGAGAAGCCAGGACGCAGGTGCCAGACGTGGTTCAGTAGTTTCAACACCTCTGCGGGTCGGTGACCACTCAGATCAGGGCGGATGGGAGGTAGGAGGCTCTATCCTGATCACCTTTAGGGCCCGGAGCTCAGAGGAAGCTGCTTCTGTAGAGATGGAAGGAGCTGGGTGTGGGCACCATCCCCAGGTGATGGTTCACGAGGGCCGCCCTCAGGTGTCGTCACACCTGGCCTGCATCTCCCCAAGCACACCTGCAGGGCGGTAAGGGGGGTCCTTGTCATCTCCACTCCCAAGGCGAGGTGCCCATGTGGGAGTGACTGATGGCTCAAGGCCAGCCTCCACACGGCTCTTCTGATCCCAGACCTCCCGTTCCCTCCTCTAGCCCCAGTTCATCCCCGCACGGGGGATCGTGATGAAGTTGCAGACTTCCAGAACACAGGACAGAGATGCAGCCTCTGCCCGTGTGGGGCTGGTCCCCCCACCTGGTGCTGGGTGGGCGCGGCAGGGGCCGAGCTGGGCTTCTGTGCTCCGAGCACGTGGCAGTACACGTGGCGCTCGGTGACCACCAGACAGTGCCCGGGGAATGAACGAAGGAGCAGACGGCGGGTGACCCGATGGTGAGCAGCTCACACCAAGCAGGGCAGAGTCACGGGGAATGAGGACAGAGGGGGGCGCGAGACACCTCCCCGCAGCGATGACGTTTGCTCTGCCGTGTGTGTGTCCCAGGCCCGCCAGAGACAGCGAGGACGAAGAAGACGAGGAGAGGAAGGGGAGAGGCTGCTCTCTGCAGCATCAGCGCGCCCTCGTGCGCGTCCTCACCCAGTTCGTGGCCGAGTCACCCGACTCGGGTCAGCTGAGCTACATGCTGGGCCCCGACTGGCAGTTTGACGTCACTGACCTCGTGATGGATTTCATGAAGGTGGAAGAGCCGAGAATTGCTCAGCTACAGGACGGCAGGACCCTGGTGGGCCGGGAGCCGGGCATCACCACCGTGCAGGTACAGGCACCCGCCCCTCGCCGCCTCCCACAGCCCCGGTCTGTATTGATAAGGGTCCAGGTAGATGCTGTCGTGCAGGGCAGTGTGCGCCTGTGTCAGAGAATCATGGGCAGTAACAGGGTTCGTCGGTTCTAACAATCTAGACTCAAATTATATCTCGTGTTGAGAAAAAAATCTCATTTCTTTGACCAAAGCTGAATTCAGCACACAGTCTAAGTAATCTTTCCCCCAATATGATAGTTTACTTTTCATGTATCACTGATAGGAGACAGTAGAACCTGTGAAAGCTAGTTTTATTTTCCTGAACTTGAGGATTAAACATTTAGCTATGTTTCACCTTAACAGTGGACAAGAAATTAAAAAATAAAACGTATTGCACTAAAATTAATAAAAAGCGCTCTCCATTTTATTGTAGTAATAGGAAAACTATTTTCTAGCCAACGTTGACGGGATAATTCTGCAGAAAGAGTGCAGCATCGTTTTTGAATAACAAATTAAAATGTTAATTTGGTAAACGCTCAGAGCTAATTAAGTCAGATTTTAGGTTTTGCCAAAGTTAATTTTTGACAAAGCTGTACTCAACATTATATTTTCATTACTCTTCTATGTCTATGTAACAAGTCACCACCAGTCTTCCAACTTAAAGCACCACTAATTTATCAACTCGGAGTTCTGAAGCTGGGGAGTCCAGGTGAGCCTGGAGTACCAAGCCAAGTGTACCACAAGGCTGTGGTCAGGGTGTGGGCCAGGCTGGGCTTCTGTGCGGGCTTGGGAGAAGGATTTGCTTCCCAGCTCAGGTTGCTGGCAGAATGCAGTTCCTTGCAGTGTGGGCTCGAGGACACTGTTTCCTTGTGGACTGTCAGCCAGGGCTCATTCTCTGCTCCTAGAGGCCACCTGCCTTCCTTCTCATGGGGCCTCTCCATCACCAGATTCTCACTCTTTGAATCTCTCTGACTCTCCCTTCTTCCACCAGCCAGGGAAAGCACTCTGCCCGTGTGATTACAGGGGACCCACCCGGCTAACCCAGAAGAACCTGTCTATTCTAAGGCCAGCTGTGCTATATCCTATAACATAGTCGGGAGGGTGATGTCTCATCATAGTCACAGGTTTGAGAGATTAAGCAGGACCTCTTGGGCAGGACAGGTCTAGAAATTCTGCCTCCTAGATATTCCTCTCCATTTGTTAGTCACCCCCGCTTGCAAGCTAGATGGTGCATTCGGAGTGGTTTCTTAGAAGGAGAATAAGATTCTCTTTCCCACTTTGCTTTCCTGGTTTATCCGATGATGACGCAACAGCCCACGCAATGGTGATTAATGGCCCGTAGTGGACATCTAACTGCCCACTGAAAAGAATAAGTGCAGGGAGAGATGGCCGAGCACCAGTCCTTTAAAGTTTTACCACAATTCTGCCATTTTCACACCTAAATATTAGTTGTTGGAAAGATGTTACGCTTTGGTGCTTGGTACCCAGGTGGGCAAGTTTTAGTTATTGCCTTTAAATTAAATCATGGTTTGTTTGGGTTTTTTTGTTTTTGAAAATACAGTGCTGTTATCATGATGTGAATCAAAGTAAAGAAAAGGGACCAAGATGATACTTGTAAAACTCCTTCACTTGGAGAGCATAATTGAACAGGGGCGTAACACTCACACACACAATTTCCACACGTGCACTCGTGTCGGGAAACCTGGGAGAACACGGTGGTGCAAACACCAGTTAAGGAGTTTTGAATCGTGTGAGGGGCAGAGACTGAGGTGTCTCGCTGACCCTGCAGGTCCTGTCACCTCTCTCTGACTCCATCCTGGCTGAGAAGACGGTGACCGTCCTGGATGACCGTGTCACCATCGTGGACCTGGGCGTGCAGTTGGTGGCCGGCTTGTCTCTTTCCCTGCGGCCTCACAGGTTGGACAAAAGAGCCATCATTTCAACAGCAGTTGCCCAGGATGTGCTTCGAGCCCCACAGCAAGTAAGATTCCAGAACCCTTGCGTCCCTGGCCAGTGGAGACCACTTCTCTCTCAGTCACATCCCGCAAAGGAGATCCGTAGAGAGAGCACTCATGGCCGGGACTGGTGACTTTGAAGCTTCTTCCTGTTTATCCAGTCTGTCCTGTCTCTGAGGAAAGTACTCAGCGGCTTAGATACAGTTTCCTCGTATGTGTTTCTAATCCATCCACCACACGCCCATATGCGACTTGCTTTAGAGCAGCCTTATCTGTTTTAGGCACCGTCCGCTGCTAGACCGTGACCAGAGGCTCACATGTTTTCCCTTTTGCCAAAGCAGGTGCCTTTTGCTACAGTAAGTCCCCTACATATGAAAGAGTTCCGTTCCGAGAGTGCGTTCGTTAAGTCCAACAAAGTTAGCCTAGGTACCCAGCTAATGCAATCGGCCATATAGTACTGTACCGTAATAGGCTTATAATACTTTTCACACAAATAATACATAAAAAACAAACACAAAAAATAAGTCTTTTTTTTTTTTTTTTTGCGGTACGTGGGCCTCTCACTGCTGTGGCCCCTCCCGTTGTGGAGCACAGGCTCCGGACGCGCAGGCTCAGCGGCCATGGCTCACGGGCCCCGCCGCTCCGCGGCATGTGGGATCCTCCCGGACCGGAGCATCGGCAGGCGGACTCTCAACCACTGCGCCACCAGGGGAGCCCCAAATAAGACATTTTTAATCTTACAGGACCTTGAAAAGTACCGTAGTGCCCTACAACAGCTGTCACGCAGGGGCTGGCATCGAGTGAAGGGGCAGGAAGGGTTACTGACTGGAGGAGAGGACGAGGGAGATGGTAGAGCACTGCTGTACTCCATACAGTCCTGTGCAGCAAAGGACACAAAAGCACAAGCACTTGCAGAGGATGCAGGCACGTGCAAACGTACGCCGGACACGTGAACTAGTTTACGTGATTGGACATGCGAACACACGTTCGCATCTTTGAAAGTTCACAACTCGAAGTTTCGTATGTAGGGGACTTACTGTACTCAGAAATTCCATTTCAGCTACTTGAACAAGCATGGCTAATAGGCACCCAATCACCACTGTTGACAATTATTGCCAACTCTCAAACTCTCCCCCATCTTTAAACTTTGACGTGTCATTGATAAAGATACCAGGGCACTGTGCCTTTCACGCCAGCGGGTCTCGTAATGCATCCTTCCTTAAGTGCTTCCAGCCAGTGCATGTTCCAGCAATCAGCATGGCTTCCTAATAAAGAATGTTCAAAGGGATATTCTCTTGAGCAGGCGCCTGACGAGTTGCACCTGAATATGATTCAGATAAACTGTCTGATCTTTCAAAATGTTTTCAGAAAGGTCAAAGTCAAATTCTGTTGTCTGGCATGCAGTAAATTAATATACACTTTCACGCACTTGTTAAAGCGTACTGTTTGTTTCTCACATCAACTATAGCTATAGCTCAGGGCCGATGCCGCTTCCAGGCAGTGTCGAGAGCTAGTCACGATGATAAAACATAGAAATCAATTGTTCTCAGATTGTATGTTTAAATAATATTGCATAGGAAATCGCATTTACATTTGCAGGTTTGAAGGAACCTGATTATAACAGAATGCTTTGCTTTCATTTTTCTTAGGAAGCAATAGTCAGTTCTTGGATTCTGTTCAGTGACGGTTCGGTGACACCTTTAGACATTTACGATTCCAAGGATTTTTCGGTTACTGTCTCATCATTGGATGAAATGGTGGTGTCTGTCCAGGCAAACCTGCAGTCCAAATGGCCGGTTGTCGTTGCAGAGGGGGAAGGGCAAGGGCCCTTGATTAAACTGGAAATGATGATCAGTGAGCCCTGTCAGAAGACCAAGAGGAAGAGCGTTCTTGCCGTGGGTAAAGGGAACGTCAAGGTCAAATTTGAAGCAAATACTGGTGAGCACCAAGGAGGCACCAACGACGTGGAGGGCGGCAGTCGGGAATATAAAGACCACGTGAGGAGCAGCATAGAGCGTGAAGGAGGCCAGGAGAGGGCAGTGCAGCAGTGGTTCCAACATGGCGCCCCTGGCGGCCACGGGGAAAGAACCAACCAAAGCACAACCCCGCAGTCTCCCATGGAAGGAAAGGATAAGAAGCTGCTCAAGAGTGGTGGTCCAGACGCCTTTACAAGCTTCCCCACTCAAGGGAAGTTACCGGAATCCCATAATCCTAGTGACCTTACGGTGACCTCCAGGGGGTTGACCGACTTGGAGATCGGCATGTACGCCCTGCTTTGCGTCTTCTGCCTGGCCATTTTGGTCTTCTTAATTAACTGTGTGGCGTTTGCCTGGAAATACAGACACAAAAGATTCGCCGTGAGCGAGCAAGGCGACATCCCCCATTCCCACGACTGGGTCTGGCTGGGGAACGACGTGGAGCTTTTGGAGAACCCGGTGGACGTGACCCTCCCGTCGGAGGAGTGCACGACCATGATCGACAGGGGGCTGCAGTCCGAGGAGAGGAACTTCCTTCTGAATGGCGGTTCCCAGAAGACTTTCCCTAGTCAGCTGCTCAGACCTTCTGACTTTGTCTATGAGAAAGACATGAAAAACGAACCTCTGAGTTCGTCCGGCCCAAAGAGGAAGAGGGTCAAGTTTACGTCCTACACCACCATCCTCCCGGAGGACGGCGGTCCGTACACCAACTCCATCCCGTTTGACAGTGATGACAGCATCCAGTGGGTGTGCCCAGACATGGGGCTGGGGGCGTCCCAGGGCTTCAGAGAGTACATGGAGAGGCTGCAGGACCAGATGTAAACTCCTTTCTCATGTCTGTATTCACCTTTATGCCTTCTGCTTTTTGAATGGTGGAGCCCGAGTCTGACCAGCAATAGGGGATGAGTTAACAAAGCTTCGTTTGTGGAGGTCTGGCGGGATCCCTTTCGAAGCAGCCATCAGGGAGAGCAAAGGCAGCTGGGTTTGAAGCCAGGATGTGCCCCAGATAAGCTCCAAGGGGGTCCTGGACAAATTCTAAGACCACGGTTTTCTCTGCTGCCTGGTACTAGCTCAGTTCAAATATAATAAACCAGACCCCACAGACATTGTTAATCATCTCGTGGCGAAACAGCCGTGTGGAATTAGAAAAGACTTGGGTTTGATTTTTCTACTCCTAGACCTTTTAAAGCACAGTGGACATTTCTTGCCCTTGGCCTGAGATTGGACATACGTGAAAGCTGCTGAATGTAGCCGCCCATATTTGTTACGAGCACTGCTCATTATTTTTATATATCTTTGCACCTGCACCTGGTTCCTTTGACCTCTGCAATTCTTTTTGAAACATGAAGACAAGCAATTTCATTCTTTTCTCTGAAATCTGTTTGATTTACATATGAATTTTAGTCCCTGTGGTGTGCCACGTCCTGTTATTTCCTGGGTGTCTGTGCAGGCGTTCAGGGTCTTTCCAGTTTTCCTCACTGCATCCCTTAGGGGCAATGTCTAAGAAGCTTAGCCTCATGCCGTCTTTCTTTCTTTTTGTTGTTGAACTTTCTTGTATCAGACGGGGACATGGGATTTTACTTAAAATATTAATATACTGTAAGAGAGGGCCGTCTTCTTTACAGTTTTCTACATGAAGCTTAAAAACTTTGGAGAAAAGTTGTGAACAGTGAACCTTTCCTTTTATCTTCTGCTTGCGGGAATCATGAGGACCTCTTTCCTGGGGTGCATTTCTGAGGACAAAAAAAAGTCCTCAAAATAGCTGTATTTATACTAATGCTTTGTGGTCAACACCATTTGTTATCCAAACTGAAATCAAAATCTAAAAATGATATGCAGAGAAAGGAAATTGCATAGGAAGTATCTTCAGATTAAACTTTTCTCTTACCAGAACAAAACTTTTTAAAAATGGTAAATGAAATGATGTTTCAGCTTAGCAATATGTAGAAATCTACCCATACAATGATTTCCACCCACCACCAAAAAAAAAACAAACAAACCCAAAACATATATCTATCCTCAGTCATGACTCTGGCAGAGATAAAACCTATACAGGGTGTCCATTAATGGAGAACAGCAATGGGTTTACCCCCCCAAATTCATAAAATAAATGACTTCCAGAAACTTGAGAAGCAATTGTGATGAAAAACCATAGCTATTGGGAAATCGAAGTGGCAAGAGAGAAAAAAAAAATCATGATTCCTGCATAATTTTTAAATAAACAATGTTTTTCAAAGAACAGCAAAGCAAGAATTTCAGATTAGGAAACCATGACAACGTTCTACGAAGATGCGCTAGCTGGAAAATCAGACACTGGATGAGTATATGCCTCATTCTGAGCTTTCTTG
Organism: Lagenorhynchus albirostris; assembly: GCF_949774975.1. Lineage (NCBI taxonomy): Eukaryota > Metazoa > Chordata > Mammalia > Artiodactyla > Delphinidae > Lagenorhynchus > Lagenorhynchus albirostris. The sequence continues at coordinate 83,715,114 of NC_083108.1, forward strand.
AGCCATTTGCATCTCTGAGAGGTAGAATTTTAAAGGCCCAAACAGTCAAGGACCTGCAGGAGGTGTTGAAACAGTTTCTTGACTCCTGATGGCTGTTGACTGGGCAATTCAAAAGGGTGTGCTTCCGTGGTTCTCTTCTAGGGTTCCGTGGACAGGAGTGTGACAACCAGCCTTCTCCAACCGCGACACGGCAGACACAGAATTCTCCTTGTGTCTCTTGCCCACAGGACTACAATACGTTTGTAAACTGCACCTAAGTTACCAGTGATAACGCTGCCTGACCTCAGAGGCTGGTGTTCAGTTGCTCTTGTGTTTAAAATGGGGGTTAGGAGCTGAAGCTGCTGAGGTTCCCCAGATCTTCCAGTTTGATTGGGGAATAAAGCCAGGAGACCCAGGCATCCGCTTCCAAAGGAGTTTGCAAAGAGATGGCTGCCACCTTGTAGGAAGAGCGCCTCTGGTGGCCAGAGGAAGCTGCCTCTGCTTTTCAAATGGCTTGGCAGGGAGGTAGCTCAAAGAGAGGGATTCAGGCGCTCGCTGAAACATGGCTGTCCCCGGGAGCCCTGCTACTCCTGGCAGATATTTTCCATTTTCTCTCCCTTTGGGTCTTGGACATTCCAGACAGTGTAGGGATGTCATTTCTGAAGCTGAGGACCCTCAGCTAATACAGGGGGTGAGTCTCTCTCTCACACACAGCAGGCTGCCTCGCACTGGTAAAATAAGACTTCCCGTGGGTATAATTCGGGAGGGGACAAAGGAAGTTACTATTGTCACGGGGAGCCTTATTAAGGGGCATACAAGTTAGAGCATCTCCTGTGGTCCGAGTGCTTGACGTGACGCAGGAAGCAAACGGGAGAATCAGGAAGGGCCAGGGGTTTCTCTGCGGAGCCGGGAACTGACCGTGGTGCTGAAGACGCCTCCCTTGGGTAAGCGAACAACGTCACCCAGAGTGATGCAGGCTACATAAACCACCTTTGCTGGTTTCTGTTGAGACTCAGTCAGTTCAAAATAAAGATCAAATGGAAGGTTTCAGGGCAGAGATCCCTTTTACCATACCACACACACTCCCATATATGCACACGCACATACGTATTATACCCACGTGTGTGTGTGAATAGTGAAGAATCAGAAATTCAGTTTTTTTGTGGGAATCAACACTGTCAGTTGTTCTCAGCTTTGGTGTGGACACTATTCAGCTTAACAGAATGTCACTGAAGTTCTTTCCGCTCTAAATATTCCCTGCTGACTAGAAACTATGGGTTATATCGGCTTGTTTTCCAACTAGTCAATTTTAAACAAATAGGAACTATACCTCCAAAATATTTCAGCTCATATGGGGGGGGCATGGGACCCCCCTGGTGGCACAGTGATTAAGAATCCATCTGCCAGTGCAAGGGACACGGGTTCAATCCCTGGTCCTGGAAGATCCCACATGCTACAGAGCAACTAAGCCCGTGCGCCGCAACTACTGAGCCTGCGTGCCACAACTACTGAAGCTCGTGCGCCTAGAGCCCGTGCTCCGCAACAAGAGAAGCCACCGCAATAAGAAGCCGCGCACCGCAACGAAGAGCAGCTCCCGTTCGCCGGAGACACTGGAGAAAGCCCGCGCGCAGCAATGAAGACCCAATGCAGCCCAAAAAACATAAATAAATAAATAAATAAATAAATAAATAAATAAATAAATAAAATAGGGGGGAATGACGTAAATTGCTAAGGCTTGAAATATGATTCGCTGAGGGCCATGCATTTGCCTGGATTTCCCAGGTTCCTACGGCTGAGATATCCAAAGGACAGTTGTCAATAACCTGAAAGAAACGATGTCAATAGAGTCCCTTCCTCTCCCCTGAGAATGGGATGTTCAGACTCCCCTTGAGGCAGACACCAGCAGCCTCTGGAGGGGACACCAGGCCGCGAGCTCCATGAGTCACACGGAGGGCAGTTCAGATGCCCCATGAGGGCCAGGTGACCTACACCCGTGGAGGATGTGAGACCACTGTCTCCAGGGGCCAAGCAGGCTGCTTTCCAGGCCAGCGTGCAGCTATCAAGGAGCAGTTGCCACACAAAAGTCCTGGAGTTAAGCCCACAGTGTTGCATTTGAGAGAAAGAAAGAAGAAAAGACACTGGAAGTTTCCCCTGGAAACTTCCCCCAAAGGACACACTGGCTAGCAGATCTCAGGATACGCTGTGTGAACCAAAAGGGAATAACTGACTTCCTGGCTCTTTTCTTTTGCACACTGGTCAGCCTGAGTTCCCAGACTGCAATCATCCTTAAATCGTAGGCAGAGAGTTTTTATTTATAAAGATTGCAGGGAAAAAATGGATTAATTTCTGTCCCTTTGCTACATCTGTAGATGAAGTATTTTGTACTTGGATAACTTTAAGTTTTAGGAAGTCTGCCCTTGTGCATGTTGATCACCATTCTTGTCTCACTCTTTTAGAAGGGTGTCTTCCCAATGTTGGGACCACAGTAAAGTGTCTGAGAAGATCATTCATTCCAACTCCACTGACCACAGAGGGTGGTTTCATCTAAATCTTTCCTTTACCATTGACACCATTGTTTTTCTACTCTTGTCAACTCAAAAATGGCCTCAATTCTCCGTTCTAGTCTCTGTAAATGACACGGTAGATGGTTTATAAACCCAGCGACCATCTCCTCCCTCAAAATTATATTACGTGTAATGTATTGCGTGTCACCTGTTGTGTAAAGGAACAGTATGGGTGGTGGAAGAGTTACGCTAAAATACGGATATAGCAGATATTTTTGTATGTAATATAGGCAATATACTGAAACACTGAAAGGTGTGTTGGAATAAATACGTTTTAACATAAAAGCATGCAAAGCTATAGCTTTTAAATGTACAGACATCCCGCTCAGAAATACCTAAATTGATTATGGGAAAACATCAGAACCTGACGTCGTGAAATGCACTCAATTAAAGGTGCAGCCTTTAGAGGACATGACTTCTGTTGGGGTTGTTGATGGAATCTGCCAGAACATTTTGATCTTACTCTTCCTTACTTTTGGATTTTTTTCCTTTTTCTTTTTTCTTTTTTTTTCTGGAAATATCTCAGAAATAAAGTGACATCCTTTTCCAGCATAAAGGTATATACTAACCACAGGGTAATTCATCCTTTTTAACATGAAAATAAACATTTAAACATTCTCCAGTGGTTTCATTATTTTATCCACATCTTTTACTTGCAGCATCTCTATGATTTGACTCTCTTTATATGTTTTTCTTTTTAGCAGGAGATTTTAACACCTTTGACGCAGCAGTAAATGGAAACCAAAAGAAAATGTTTCTTGAAAGTTGCAAATAACTTTGACCTTTGAAAAAGGTAAACTTTTCATGTGTTGTCCTAGCAGACTGGGGGACACTTCTTCCCTGATGTTTCAGAAGGAGGACTCCTGTTTCGCAGGTCCCTGCCCAGGGTCAAACTGTATTGGACTCAGTGCTGACATGTAGTGCGTCAGCCCTGCCGTCTTCTCCCTTTTGGTCTCTACTTATCTATGACTCACTCATGTTTCCATATTTGGGGCAGGGGCTTGTGGTGCTGAGAGTCCAGAATAGGTAGAGCTCTAGACGTGTAAGAAAAACACAAGAGAATCGGGGATCCTGCTTGGAAGGCTGATGATGTCTCAGCTGAAAGGTTGCCGGGTGCATTGCTGAGTCCCCACAGCTCTCTGTGGCTTGAATGCCCTTTCTGACGCTGCCAGCATCATCTTTGGCATTTTGGCAAATGGCACTCCTCGTTATCAGGATGAAAAGGGATGTCTCTATGGCAGTAACTTGACATGTCATAATAAATGCCCCACCCCGAGCCTGATCTTTCACTGGGCCCTCCAGAGATCATATGAGGAAGTGAGTGTCAACCTAGGAATTGGCCTTGTGAAATGAAACCTGCAGAGTCACAGGCTTCAGATGAGCCCAGATGCTTTCCCGGTTTCCACACATGCCCCCATCGGCAGGATTTCTCACACTTTGGGTGAGTGTTTCCCACTAACAGCCCCTTCTTCTTTTTCCTCCTGGAATGGTGGAGGACAGAGCCACAGACCCCGAAGGCTCTCCCCAGATCTCAGCGTGCATGTATGCAGTTTAGTAAAGTTGGTTTCTGAAAGAGGGAACAAAGAAAGTTTGAAATGAGGCTTGTAAAATAGTGAACCCTTTAGGTTTAGACCTCTGTGTGCGCAAAACGCAAACACTGCATTGCAAACTTTTTGATACTGAAATGCTTAATGCCCGTTAGTTTCTTTATGGTTTTATACAATTTAGATCAGTTACACAGGTAGTTTATTGGTTTATATAATTTAGATCACTTACAGAGGTTTTGTGTTGTTTGCTTTAAACATTTTTTTTAAAACACAAAAAAGTGCAGAAACATTCTAACCTGGTTACAGTGTTCGTAGCCTTTTCTGTGAGTCAAGATGGCAGGACATGATCACATTCCAGGTGGGAAGTAACAATTCAAGTCTGATAGGGAAACTGTGCTACCCGTCCAAGAAAGCAGCCACGCCGTCCACTGACAAACTGGACAGTCTTCCCATTTCATGAGATGCCTTTGTATTTTCCATGGCTCTTGGTCAGTTGTTCTGATGAAACCTTTACTTTTAGCTTGAGGACTGCAATTTCTTTAGGTGCTGCAGCCACTGAGGTCAGTTTATACATCTACGCCGCCCACCGGAATAAAGCACTTTACAAACAGAGGGACGGACATTGCTTTGGGATTCAGGGTCCATGTGATGTTGACTTTTCCACCCCCTAGACAACATTACTACTCTAAGATGGCTTAAATCACTTCTGACCTGAAACTTCTTTCTTTACTTCAATTGGTCAAAGAATGTGGGCAACGTTTTCTTTTTCCCTGATAAGGTTGGAGCTGAAATGATCTGCTATTTTATTGTTACCTCTTATAGGAATCTGAGTCACTGAAGGAAATAACCCAAGAGGCCAGTGTAGACACTTCCCCTTTGATATAGTTTTTTCACTTAGAGATGCTTCCTTCGACAGTGTGCCTTTTTTCCCCCGGTTGTGATCACTGTAGGGTCTCCATTTAAGCCATGTATATTCTCGCATAGCGTGCTTTATTCCCATAAATATTTTAGGCTGACAAGGGCCACACGCCGGGCAGTGTTAAGCACACCCTTCCAGGTTTTCAACACTTTACTTTACTATTCTGGTTGGTTGTAATGCCACTTGGTGTATCTGAAAATTTGCATCAGATCTGCTACCATATCAGTTACTCCGGAGCAATGAATGGTTCAGTACCACCAGCTTATGTGCCAAAAGATGCCAGGACTGGCAGACGGAGGGACCCAAGTACTTCCTCTGCACACAGACCACCAAGCAAGTGATTCCCTCTTTCTGTAGTTGTCTTCCCCTGGGAGCCTTTTTCTGGACTTCTAGCGAAAGGGCATCAATTTAAAACCCAACGTGGATTCCAAGAACAAACCCATTGCCCGAACCCCGTGACAGTTGGTGTTCTAGGTACATCAGTGCAGGTTTAAGCAAACGCCCAAACTATGAAAGACAGGGGCTGAGAGTGGAGAATGAAATAATAAGCAACTGATCAAAGCCAGGAAAAAAGAAGTAGCTCTGCCACTCCCTGGCACACAATGAATCGTGTACAGCAGATCCGTGCTCTTGCAGGGAGTCACATGTGTCTCCCCGTGGCAAACAGTTTTTCCAATGCTGCTTATCTGTGACATGTGTCTGAAGGGCATGCTGTTTGCTGACGATTTAAATCTGTATCCTCAGCCGTCAGTTCCCAGCCCCAGACTCTTCTCGGGTGGATCCCATCCGGGCTGCAAAATACAGGGGGTGACCAAACCCACATCACCCAGCCAGTTCTAAACTTTTGAGTGGCTTCAAGGCCACGAACACAGTGGGAAAAAATTCTGTCTGGCGTTTGAAAAAAAACAAAAGGGGGGTGTGATCTTCTATCTCCGTTCTTCTGAGTTGGATTCCTTTTCCCTGGTAAACACCAGCTATTATAAACAGAGCATGCTGTTACAGCATTGTGCTTCTCTCTACTTTTTTGGTTGTGTCATGAACCCGTCTCATACTACCCACGGCTTTCAGTATGATTGATCCGTTGTATCTGTCCCACAGTATATTTAACCTATCTGTAAAGGCACTTCCAAACATCTTGAAAATGAAGAAATAAAATGTGTTGGATGACTCCTTGTCATAGTAAAACAATCAATGGGTAAGCGCCAGGAAATTATCTCATCCTCTCATAATTGTTCAAAGGAAGATATTAAGAAGTTTTTAGTTTCAGTGTAGGGGCAGCTGTCTTCAGGGTTTTGAGGACAGTCATTGGCCGAGACCTTGAGAATTTGAGAAAAGCATGGTGTATTTAAGTGTGAGAACAAGATTCCGAAGGAAAGAGGCTTGCTTTTGTGCCCTAGGGCAAGTACTCTGGCTAACCAGCCAGTTGAACGAACTTTCCCTACATTAAGAAGGTTCGTTCCAGAAAGATGACCGTGGTGACTTTCTGTAGTGCAGACAGGCAAACTCAGTTCTTGGAGAAAGCCAAGAAAAGTCCATTTTTCCTTAAGGCTCATAAAGTTAAATTTTAATGAGCAGAAAAGGTTTATTCAGATCTGTCCCTGCCAGCCAGGCGGAAGTCAATTCTATTTATAAAATTGGAGTCCCAGGAATACTAAGTGAGGCATCAGACATTCCAATTCACATTCATTGTCTTGGGACGTGCTACATTTGACTCCGGGACAACTTACACATTTCAGTACATTGGGTCTCCTCCACCCTGTAAAGTTTAACCGGGAAAAGGACTCTCATCACACCACACTCATGCCCTCTACAGATAATTGGCTCCACAGCTATGTTGCCTGAACTAAAAGGATGGCTGAGGAATCCTCTGCAAAATTCAGCTTAGGAAAGCACGTGCCCTCCCAGGACAGAGGCAGGGCAGCTGCCTCAGGCACCTGTGATAACCTTGATCCAACATCCATGCTCCCAAGTTCACCGCGATAGTTACAGGGGCCGATGGCAGCTTCTCAACCAGGTGTTTACAAAACTCCCTTCCCTTCACGCAAAGGGCAATGACTATGAACAAAGCATGACTGGGCTGCAAACATAGGTTCTTTGTTTTCTGGGTTTTTGGTGTTTTTTTGGCCGGGCCGCAGGGCTTGCGGGATCTTAGTTCCCAGAGCAGGGATCGAACCCGTGACTCCTACAGTGGAAGCGGGGAGTCTTAACCACTGGACCACCAGGGACGTCCCCAAACACAGTTTCTCTGCCTCGACTCTCGTTTAAACAATGCGGTCAAGCAGAACTCAAGGAGGCAGCCTATCCAAGACATTTGAAGCCACTTTGGAGCCAGGTTGATGGACATGAAGAAACTCCAGGTGAGTTTCCAGGGGGATCTGGACTGAACCGCACACGAAGGAGACTGCTGCTTGCTCCACGATGCCTCGATGCTCTTGAAAATGGATTTTTTTGCATCCTAAATTTTTAAATGATGCTTGACCTAAAAATAGTTCACATGAACTTGAGTGTTGTATATGCAGATATTTTTATATTAAATGGCAAGATTAGCAACAGACGGTGTGGAAGTTGACACTCCCTAATAGTATTATTTTTTTCATAGAACACAGGGGGAGCTTTTATTTTTTTTTTTTTACTTTATCAAACTTTTAAGACCATCTGTGACCTAGGGGCTTTGTCCCTTTCAGCAGAAATCAGAATATAATTTGGATTGTACAGTTTCTGGTGTCCTGTCCATTGAAAGAATAACGTCCTTTACTGTGTGCATTGGAAAGGTGATCAGAGAACCAGGGAATGGAGCATAATTATTGCTCATCACTGTATCCCACATGGGTTAGATCTACCTGGGGAGCGATTCCTCCCTGCTTAATCGGGAAATGCTACCTTTGAAGCTCATTTGAGGAGAAAGCAGCTGCTCTGGGCCTGAAGGATCTTTAAATTAATGAGGTCTTTGGTTCTGATCCTTTTCTGCTTCTCAGGGAGGCTCCAAACTTCCTGTCCAGCCTTCAGTGATCTGAAATCCAGGTCTGACCTCGGGAGACCTGCCCCAGCCCTAGGGCAGTCCTAACCCCTGTACCCAACATTTAAAATGCAAAGAGGGAACTACCGAACCCAAAATGACTTGCAAAATAATACTATGCCATCTCCACTCGCTGTGAAGTTTAGAACCCATAACATTGTCGTGACTTTTGAAAACAACTCACGGGTGAGATAGCGTTCCGAGCATTTCTGAAGGCGTATAGTGATCACCAAGAAATTGAGGCCCATTGTGAACAGTAATGAGCTGCTTAAAGCTAGATATTTTCAGAGGCAAAATAATCATTTTATCAAAGAATTACCTGTCACATTTCCATGTGGTTTTATTATAAATGTTCGAGATGCCTTGGAGTAGAACCTCTAGGTGGAAGGACATTTGGGGTGTCTCCTGAGCCCTCGAGAGAACCCTGGTTCCAGGGACCAACCATCTGGAATTTTCTCTTCCCAGTGATGAGGCGTGTGTTCAGAGAAGTCACAGGAGACCTATTAGCAAATTATGGAACTGAGGGTACGTAGCCGAAAGCGGGGTCTGGCTGCTCGCCACTCAAAAGCCAATAAAGAGGCAAGTTTATTGGAAACGAAAGTTTGGTTTATTTCGGATGCTGGCAACCGGTGTGTGGGGTTGAACTTCTGTCCAAAGATAGACAATCAGTGGGCAAGAGCTTTTATAGACGGAGGGGAGGGGCTGCATGCAGAAACAGCACAGGCAGCTCCGACAGGCATCTTGAAATTGGTCAGCGGTCGTCTGACCGGTGTCATCTTGATTGTTTTAAGTACGGTTAGGCTTCAGTTCCAGGGTCGGTTTGTTTCCATTTCTTTGAGGCCAGTTCTCGGAATTGTGGCAGCTTATGTCATGGCTACAGTCTGCTCATCGTGTGGTTCACTTCTCCACCTGGTAGGGGTTTCAGCATCTATAAGACGGCTCCCAGGACACGGCTCAGAATATTATCTCTAGCCCTTGAGGAGGAACTAAAGGGCCTTGACGATGCTTAGTGACTAAACCATTATTATTTGGTCTCCTTTGACTGTTCTCCTTTGTTTCTGCATTTTCTCACTTCTCTGATTCAACTTATTCTTTGGCCACGGTTTTTCCACAGATGAAAGAGGACATGGGGGAGAAGGACCATAGGGCCCTCTTCCGTTTCAGGTACATTTATCACTTTTTTTTTTTTTTTTTTCTCTTCTGCATTTTTCTTTTTTTTTTTTAACATCTTTATTGGGGTATAATTGCTTTACAATGGTGTGTTAGTTTCTGCTTTATAACAAAGTGAATCAGTTATACATATACATATGTTCCCATATCTCTTCCCTCTTGCATCTCCCTCCATCTCACCCTCCCTATCCCACCCCTCCAGGCTGTCACAAAGCACCAAGCCAATATCCCTGTGCCATGCGGCTGCTTCCAACTATCTATCTACCTTACTACGTTTGTTAGTGTGTATATGTCCATGACTCTCTCTCGCCCTGTCACAGCTCACCCTTCCCCCTCCCCATAACCTCAAGTCCGTTCTCTAGGAGGTCTGCGTCTTTATTCCTGCCTTACCCCTAGGTTCTTCATGACATTTTTTTTCTTAAATTCCATATATATGTGTTAGCATATGGTATTTGTCTTTTTCTTTCTGACTTACTTCACTCTGTATGACAGACTCTAGGTCTATCCACCTCATTACAAATAGCTCAATTTCGTTTCTTTTTATGGCTGAGTAATATTCCATTGTATATATGTGCCACATCTTCTTTATCCATTCATCCGATGATGGGCACTTAGGTTGTTTCCATCTCCGGGCTATTGTAAATAGAGCTGCAATGAACATTTTGGTACATGACTCTTTTTGAATTTCGGTTTTCTCAGGGTATATGCCCAGTAGTGGGATTGCTGGGTCATATGGTAGTTCTATTTGTAGCTTTTTAAGGAACCTCCATACTGTTCTCCATAGTGGCTGAACCAATTCACATTCCCACCAGCAGTGCAAGAGTGTTCCCTTTTCTCCACACCCTCTCCAGCATTTATTGTTTCTAGATTTTTTGATGATGGCCATTCTGACCTATCTGTGATAACGAACCTGTAGTTGGGAAATTATTAAATACTCTTTAAAAATGTATGTTACCTTAGCCTTCAATATTCTAGATATTAAAACCACCAAAATGCTTTACTGGACATTAACATAAAATTATAGAACAAAGCAAGAAAACTCCAGATTGCTTTCCACGTCAAGGGGAATATTTCCATTCATATGAAATGCCCAGTAAAGAGCTAAAACTCACTTGATTAATGTGACAGTAAAGGGTCAAAAATGTTAACTTTGTTACCAGGTTCATGGATGCGACAAAAAGGCAATCAAACTCCGTGTCTGTGGGTCCCTAACACTTTCGGGAGGAGAGGGTGCTGGCAGTAGCGACTGTGGGTGGTGTCGTTATGGGCATGTAAAATTGAAATACTGTTCCAGGTAGAGGGAACAGAACATGCAAAGGCAGCCAGTTCCATGTGCTTGAACCCTCAGGGTCAGGGGATCCTGGCTGGGTTGGGGAGCCTCATGGCCGAGCCTGTGTTTGGGACTATGATTCTCGCAGGGAGGGGTCAGAGGCCCCCAGCAGGCAAAAGATGTGACCTGAATTGTAGTTTAAAAATAAACCTAAGGGGCTTCCCTGGTGGCGCAGTGGTTGGGAGTCCGCCTGCTAATGCAGGGGACGCGGGTTCGTGCCCCGGTCCGGAAAGACCCCACGTGCCGCAGAGCGGCCGGGCCCGTGAGCCATGGCCGCTGAGCCTGCGCATCCGGAGCCTGTGCTCCGCAATGGGAGAGGCCACAGCAGTGAGAGGCCCACGTACCAAAAAAAAAAAAAAAAAAAATCCATTTTATAAGAACGAATCTGTCTCATATCAGGCCAAACACTAAGATGACATTCGCATTAGAAAACTGAAACCAGCTGCTTTTACTTGTTCCTTGATGTTTGTTTATAAAAACAGGATTGAAATAGAATTCACCTACCACACCATTCATTCATTGAAAGTGTACAGTTCAGTAGCTTTCAGTAGATTCCCACCTTGACCATAATCGATCTCAGAATATGCTCATCATGCCTAAGAGAAACCCTATCCCACCACCAGGTTACTCCCCAAGTCTCCCAATCTACAAGCCTAGGGAACCTCTGATCTACTTTCTGTGTGCATAGGTCTGCCTTTTCTGGGCATTTCAGATGAATGGAATCACGCAACATGGGGGTTTCGTGACTCGCTTCTTTCACTCAGAACAACGCTTTCAAGGTTAAGATGTACCTTAAGCTTGGTACACCTAGTACACCTGGATAGACCTAAATATAAAAACTAGAATTTACAACTTCTCAAAGAAAGCATAGGAGAATATTTTTCTTTCAACTTTGGGGTCGGCAAAGCTTTCTTAATCTAAAGTCACGAGGTCATTTAGCAAAACATCAATAAAATCGACTTCATCAAAACTAAACACCTGTTTTGCAAAAGACATCATGACCAAAATAAACAGGCAGAGTCCACAGAATGGGAGAAAATGTTCTCGGTGCGGAAGACTTGTATTCAGAATATACAAAGAATGCCTGCAGCTCCATGAAAAGACAAACAGCCCAGTTGAAAATGGGTCAGAGTTTTGAACAGAAATTTCCCAAAGGAAGATCTGTGATGGGCACAAGAATGAGTACCTTCCACCGTTTGCTGTCAGGGAAATGTCAGTTTCAACGATGACGCGATACGAGTGCATACCATCTATCATGGCTAATATTAAAAAGAACGAAACACCCAGCGTTGGCAAAGGTGTTGAGGAAACATTTTCCGACATTGTTAGTAGAACTGTAAAATACTATCACTGCTTTGGGAAACATCTTGCCAGTTTCTGGTTAAGTTAAACATATACTTAACATATTAGCTAAGAATAGTGTTCTTTGGTGTTTATCCAAGAGCAATAAAAACATGATTCTACAGGAAGACATGTGCATAGCAGTTTTATTCATAATACACACCAAACACAGAAATAACCCAAACAGCCATCCACGGGAGAACAGATAAACAATTGTCTTTTTCAAACAGTGGGATGTAACTAAAATAGGAACACACTTCCGAAGCATGCAACTTCATGGGCATAGTGAAATGAAAGAAGCAAAACATGAGAGTACTTACTATGTGATTCCACTTACATGAGTTCAAGAATAGGCAAAAAAAAAAAAAAAAAAAAACCAAGGGGGTAGAAATCAGAGGAGTGTTTGCCTTTATTGTGGTGTGTGTTGACCAGTAGGGGCGTTGACGTGGGTGATGGAAATCTTCTTTGTCTTGATCGGGGACTGGCTGGCATTGGTAAAGCCCTTTTTTTTTTTTTTTTTTTTGCGGTACGCGGGCCTCTCACTGTTGTGGCCTCTCCCGCTGCGGAGCACAGGCTCCGGATGCGCAGGCTCAGCGGCCATGGCTCACGGGCCCAGCTGCTCCGCGGCATGTGGGATCTTCCCAGACCGGGGCACGAACCCGCGTCCCCTGCATTGGCAGGTGGACTCCCAACCACTGCGCCACCAGGGAAGCCCGGTGAAGGCCTTTTTAAAATTCACCAGACTATACACTTAACACCTGTCCCTTTAACTGTATGCAAATTATACTCAAAATAATGTCATGAAATAAAAATCTTCCAAAAAATACAAACAAAGCGAGCAACCCCCAAATACCCGTGGTGAGGACCTTTTTGCTTCTGTCCCTACTTGTGGCCAGATTTACCCCAGTCTCAAAATTGCTCCCCTTTGCCCTCCTCCCGCCTCACCCCCGCACCCCCCAAAAAAACAACCAGAAGAACACCGGGCAGGAGAACTGGGAGAGGGAGATTTCCGTGACCTTTGTGGGTGGGACCAGATTTCGGGCTTGGAGGGAGGAAGACCTGAAATGAAGAAAGGAAGGACCCACCTTGACACCCTGAGCCCCAGGTGCAGAGCATGGGAGACTGGCTTAACTGGGATGCTCTTGGTTTCCCGTGGGACCTGCATGGGCTGGTCATCTCTGGCTCAAGCATCCTTTTTCATTCCCACCTTTGTCGTCGTGTGTGCACCCTGGCAGAGGAAGGTGGGACCACCCTTCCTTACGGCACCTCAGGCCTCCTCTCAGCCTCATGAATGGTCTTCCCTGGGCCAGGCTTTTTTTTTTTTTTTGGAAGAAATTCTATATCTTTAAAATATATTTATTTATTTAGGCTGCCCCGGGTCTTAGTTGCGGCATGCGGACTCTCAGTTGCAACGTGCATGCGGGATCTAGTTCTCCGACCAGGGATCAAACCCTGGCCCCCGGCCCTGGGAGCACGTGGAGTCTTACCCACTGGACCTCCGGGAAGTCCCTGGGCCAGGCTCTTGATTGGGGTCCACGTGGAATATTCCATGGGGTTCCGTGTGGCCTGTCGTGGCCCAGCAGGGGACTGGCCCCCAAAGGGCCCTTCGGCACTGACCGCCACAGCCTGTTGATCATAACTCGTCTTGGAAAAGCTGGGCAGGATGTCTATGGTGTTGTCTGAGGTTCTGAGACAGGTCCCGGTTGGGGTTTCCTTTGGGAGATGGTGGTAAATACTGCCGATTGCTTTCATAGTCAATACACAAATTATTTTAAGGAAGGAAAAAATGATAGCCTGAAGATTTTCCGCACAAGTTAAAACATATCATAGAATTCATGATGGTCCCTAGAAACAAATGATCTCCAATCTCAAGTGACTGAAGGCCAAAAAAATCTCAAGTGGTTAAACCCTTTAGGATGAATGGCAACGGCGTCTGATATCACCAATGGATGATTTGGGAGAAAAATACTGACCTTCGGGAAAGTCTAAGCTTTCATGGGAAGCAGAAGGAGGGAAAGTAAGAGAAAGGGGTCTGACTGAACAGAGAACAATACTCAAGCAACGCTGTGCATGGAGAATCGTCAGACCGAGGGTCAGCTCAAGGATGGCAGAACCACCTGCTTTCCAACAAGGTACACGAGGAGTGGCAACTTGAGTACAAAGAACGCATCAGAAAACGATTCATCACATCAAAGCTGCTTAGTAGAAACCACACTTTCTGCAGCTAAGTTAGTGCCAGGAGAAAGTTAGGAAATATACAAGCTACCAGGAGGGAATCAAATAAACAAAGCACTCAGCATCCAATTACACTCTCCAAAAGGGAGCCAGGATCTCTGTAGTCAGAGAGTGCTGTCTGAAAGGGAAAATTGAAAACTCCGGCAGAAGATTAAAATGCAGCCTGAATTATACCAACAGCATGTGATGAAACTCTACAGAAAATTACATGAGGAGATGAATCACTTGGGGATAGAGAAGAAACTTTCCAAAATGCATGAAAAAAAAAATCAGCCACACCCCTCAGAAGATATAGAATCAGGAAGGAAGCAGTCTCTTTTGTCGACGTCCGTTTATTTAAGAGATTAGAAATTTCAGAGAATTGGCTGGTGGCCCTGAGCACCACGAGAAAGCACAGGGACGTAGAGAAAAACAAAGTTCATGGCAGACACGAATTATCTGGAGTGGCTTAAATCAGAGCTTTTATCAAAAGGTTCTTATGCCCCTGTTGTTCGAATACAGAACTCGGCAGAAGCTGGAGGAATGAACGCGATGAAAAACTGAGCATTTAAACTGCTAGATTTATTTCCTCTCTCTACTGCCCAAATTCAGTAGAAAAAAATATCATCTTTAATGAAAGTAATTTATAGACATATTATTTTGTGCCTGCCTTTTTGATTAGATGTTGGGGTTGGGGCAGGGAATTTAACATTTAAGTGCAAGGGGTTTACCTGTCCTTATATATTATCTAAGCATTTTGCAGCCCTCTCTCCAACTAGGCTCCTAGAAATCGAAACTGACAGGTGGCTCATGGAGGAGGGATATTGCTACTGCCCAAGCTGTCTATGACATGTCCAGATCTCACGAATATAAGATTAATCCCTTCCAGATGTTTGCTTGGGGTATATCCTCTTTTTCTGGATTGCAGGCTCCAAAAAGCAGAGACTGGTTCCTGATACAGAAGCTACTATACCCCAATAAATAAATTAAAAAAAAAGCAGAGACCAGTTCCTGATACAGAATGTACTATACCCCAATAATTTAAAAAAGAAAAAAGCAGAGACCAGTTCCTGATACCGAACCTACTATACCCCAATAAAAAAATTTTAAAAAGCAGAGACCAGTGCCTGATACAGAAGAGTGCTTGAGGACAGTTGGTGAATAAATATTTGAATGGACGAGTTTTATGATTGTCAGGATTCTCTGTCAGGATTCTCAGGATCGACAGTAACTGAAATCCATCAAACAAGCAAAAAAACACACCCAAACCCAAAACCAAACAGACAGACAAACAAAAAGAACAACAACAACAAAAAAGAAAACAAAAAACCAAGGAATTTATTGGCCCTTGTAAGTGTAAAGTCAGGGATATGATTTCAGGCATAGCTTGATCCAGCTGCTCAATCAATATTCCTAAGAATCTGAAGCCACCCCCCCGGACCCATTCTCTTTCTTCATCTCTCAGATATGTTTTCTTCTGCATTGACCTCATTTTCAGATAAGCTTTCTCCATCGTTAGCAGATAATGACCCGAGTTGATCTAGAATGACTTTCTGCCAGCTCAGTCCCCATAAACACACATTTAATTGGAAAAAGAGACAGAAACGAGGAAGCTCCTGTGCCTGGAAGTTGCTGGCAGCCATTTTGTGATCATGAGGTGGGTGTGACTAGGATGTAGCTGGCGGTGTGGAGAAGAAGCACAAAGAACAGGAAAGCACCGGGGCCATGGAGATACTGTGGAACTGCTGGACAGAGCTGCCCCGAGGTGCACTGTGCAACTTTATGTGAATCGATAAGTTGTCTTCACTTTCTAAGCCATTTTGAGTGCAGTTTTCTCTTATTTGCAATGGAGAGATTTCCAGCTGACAGGGACGAATGGCATGTTTTGTGTGTAGCCAAGAGGCACTTTAAAGGATTTTAAAAGTACATTTATTTGTGATGGAGGAGAAGTGAATAAGAAGCGGAAACCAACCTTACAGTTATTTTCAGAAGCTGCGTGACTACTTTCCTGCTTAATGTCCCCATTTTTCAATCCACTGGTGAAAACACCCACTCCCACCTCCTCATTCTAAAGCCAAAACAAGAAACAAGCACGAGCACCTATTAGTGGACTTAATTTCATGTTGGTTGCTGGGGGTGTCACAAAGATTGATTAGGTACCAGCCTTACTGTTGAGAATGAGGTCAGGATTGAAGTGTAAATTGAGGATGTAACACACACAGCCCTGTGGGCTGGGCTGGCTGTGTAATCTGCAGGTGGGATTAAAAAAAAAGGATAAAAGTACTAAGGTAACAAAATATTAAGCTTTTCCTTGTGGTCTCTCTCTCAACTTACGGTATTTCTTATTTGCTATTTAGTGCTGTTCTAGGTAAATAAAAATTTTAAATAACGGGAACAAATTTTGCCATTAATCTTTATACTGTGCAAGACCAGTTTTAGATGTAAATACCCGTGCATTTAACCTGTATGCAGAATCATCAAATATCAGTGCATTTCACATGCATTTTATAGATTCTAAATGCATATGTATTTTGTTCTTGCCAGGACGGTGGAAATGTTGCACAAAACCGACTCAACTCTTTTATTTCACGTCTTGAGATGCACACATTCTACGGAAAATCTCTCCCTTCAGCTTGCTGATGAATAAGGGAGAGATGGAAAGAAAAGGAACTCTAGATTGTTTTTTTTTCTTTTCTTCTAGGTCATCCTTTTCAGGATCAGTAGATGCTCAGTGTAGGAGAGTAACATGAGTTGGAAAGTCCACGGTAGGGTTCTCTGGTCATTCATGCTTCTTAGAATGCTGCTTCTTTTTGCATTCAGAGCAAGTTCAGGTTCAAAAGGAAAGTGAGGGAGAGGGTCAGTCAGTGACCCTGTTTGTCATCTGAAGATGGATCCGCCGGCATTCCGGTATCACGGCTGCCATATGAGAATGGGGCAGCAGGGAATAGCAGACACACGCGTTACATGTATGTCCTCTGCTCTCACGCGTGGCATGATGCTTCATCTGACTTCCTTTATAAACACAAGTTCAAAGATAAACTTGTTAAGAATTTTAAGATGGTGACACCAGAGCATTAAACCAACCATGGGGCCCTTCTTAGCCTGGGGCCTCATGCACCTGCCCAGGTCACACACCTGTGCAGTTGGCTTTGCCTGCAGCGCAACAGAGGAAGGAAGTTGTTGAGATTTTGTGGAAGTGGTGGCTTTGGAGACAATGAATGAGGGCGAGGGTGGAGATACAAGATTGGTTATTCCTGGGAACGGAGTGGGGAAGGACCGAGTAGGATGAAGGACAAATCTAGTGCCCTGGGTCTGGATCTTCCAAACTCAGAAGAGGGAAAGCCAGGGGTGGGAGTGGGTTTTGAGGCACCATGGACTGTAGGATCAGAAAACCATGATTGTGAATCCAGCCATGGTCACGCAGATGGTGCAGAATGTTGGATGTGACTTGCCCTCCCTGATCTGTTTCTCCATCTGTTTATGGGGAGAGGACTTCCTCCCTTGTAGGGTTATGGTTGGGAATTAAATGGGATGAGACAAGACGGTTGACACTTAATCCATCTTATTTTCCTTCTGTGTATATACTACGTCTTGCCAACGGTTGGACTCAACATATAATTGTTAAATGATTGGGTTAAGGCCACCCTGTCCTGGATGACACCCTGAATGAGCACATGCGGACAACCCATGATATCCACGCTGGTCCCTTGGTGGAACGCTGGGACCAGGTCAGGGCATCACAACGACCTTTGACAGCTCCAGCTGTCTCATCCGGCCGCACGCTTGGGGGGTCCTTCAAGCCTCGTCTGAACATCTGAAGGAAGAAGAACTTCCAGGATACTTCTATTAACAGTGATAAAAGCTGCCATCCTCCCCGATAACTGAGATCCTATTTACCTCTGAGTTCTGCAACTGAGGAAATTGAAGCTTAGACATTAAAACAAACCAGCAGAGGCAGGTAACAGATCTAGAATTTGAGCCCAGGCCTCCAGACTCCGTGTAGCCCATTATTCTCCACCCTGTGTGTACTGTGTGGTCCCCCAGTTTGGGGGAAACCCATATATCGCAAAGCGTATCAGAGAGTGGAGGTGACACATCGCAAAGAGGCTCAGCTTACAATCTCACCGCGACATTCCGCAAGGGAGGTTTGACTGTGCAAAGCGAACTCCTTGAAGGATGGTGAGGAGAGACACTTCGAGCTGAATCGTCAGGCGGCTCCGTCAGCTGAAGACCAAGGAGAAATGAGAATAAAACAACTCAAAAGTCAAAGTCACATCTGCCAGAACATGTGGCCCGTTTGGGCAAGTTTTCAACGGGCTGCTTTGCAGACCACCACCTCTGCTTTGCAAAGTGAGACCACATCTGCTTTTGTGTCCCGGTTTCTTCCATAAAAACTGGATGTCCCGTCATCCCTTCCCCTGACTTTGTTCCTTGTCACATTGATGGCTACACCGACAAGCTAGCTACATGCGGTCAGTAGCTCATCCTTGTGTACAGTGTGACACCAAATAGACTAGAAGCAGTAAATGAAGAAACAAACCAAAAAACCCCCAGAACCTTTAGCTTTAACAAATTGACAAGTCTGTTTTCCTCGGAAAAAAGAGAAGTCAGGGGCTTCCCTGGTGGCGCAGTGGTTGAGAGTCCGCCTGCCAATGCCAGGGACACGGGTTCGTGCCCCGGTCCGGGAGGATCCCACATGCCGTGGAGCGGCTGGGCCCGTGAGCCATGGCTGCTAAGCCTGCGCGTCCGGAGCCTGTGCTCCGTAACGGGAGAGGCCACAACAGTGAGAGGCCCGCGTACCGCAAAAAAAAAAAAAAAAAGGAGAAGTCAAGAATAAATTACCTAGTGGTTTTTGAAATAGAAAACATAGTCGTTACCCCAGAATATGAGGCTGTTTGTGGGAAAGGTGCAGGCATATTAATTCTGCATAGGACATGATCGGCCTCGAAAGAAAGTGAGTCACAAAGGGAATCTGACGGCCTCACGCTACATTTAGTACCATAGTATGTCCCCAAATCCCCAGAGCTCTCGTCTCTCGGGGAAAAAGCCAGCACCCTCACCAAGACCCATACGGACACCCCTGCTCTGTGCCCTCTCTGATCTCATTTGCCGCCCTCACTAGCTCTGCTGCTGGCCCTCTATCCCCACTGATTCCCAAACACCGGGACGGCTCCTGCCTCAGGGCCTTGGTACTTCTCTTCCTCTGCCTGCAAAGATCTAACCCCGGCACCGCACCCCTCACCTTTCAGAGGAAGTGAGTGTATAGCTCCCTCCCCCTCCCCCTGGAGGGAAGCCGGGCTCCCTCCCCCCAACCCCGGAGGTCCCTGCTCTCCTGACCACACTCTCATTCCTTGCATCCCCGCACTCCCTGTCTCCCTTTCCTGGTCTGTATTTCTCCAGAGCGGTCATCATAGTCTCCCATGCCCTCCAATCCACTGCTCCCCCTTCTGGAGTCTCAGCCTCATGAGGGCGGGTCCTGTTTTGGCCACTGTTGTGCCCTTAGAGCGTAGAGCAGCTCCTGGCACATGGAAGGAGGTCAGCCAGACTTGTGAGTGGGTGGGCTAGAGAAGAAAACCTGCCCCCCCGATCCGGGCTCAGCTCTCTTTCTAGTCTGAATGGTAGATGCCAACGGTAGGGGTCTAAGTCTGTGCACAGAAAACACCTACCAACGGACAATTTCCCCACCACCAACAGATGCTTACCGTGCTAGGATGGGACCAAGAAGCAACAGTAATAAGAAGTGTTATCTCTCCAACATGGCCTTCTACCAGTCATTGTGTCAGACACAGGCAGTTTGCAAATATGGGGGGCAGTCCTAACAACCGACTGCAGACTGGTTGTATCCTGCCCATTTCGAGAGGAGGAAACGGAAGTTCACAGAGGTGACGCCTCTGGTGTAAGGCCATACAGCAGTGCAGCCAGCTCGGAAGATGATCCAGCTATAAAATTGTAAGTCAGGACCCAGACACAGAGGGCAAGACCCTGCCAGCTGTTCCCTTTGTTGTCATTGCCAGGACAATCCTGTTTATGGGGGACCTTTTCTAAGATGAGCTCTGAGCTGGGACATGGAAGAGGGGAAGCGCTGGGGTCTTTATCTGGCCCACGGAGCACTTATTTCTATACTTTAGAATTTTATGACTGACACTTGGAAAATCAGGTTTTGCATTGTAAGGCATCCAGTTCCCTTGCTTCTCTTGAAAACATGGAAGTAGAATTTCAACTCTCTAGAAACAGGTGTGGGTAGAGAAAGGGACCACCATCCATCCGGCCCACGTGTGTGG
This sequence comes from Lagenorhynchus albirostris, assembly GCF_949774975.1. NCBI lineage: Eukaryota > Metazoa > Chordata > Mammalia > Artiodactyla > Delphinidae > Lagenorhynchus > Lagenorhynchus albirostris. The sequence goes on from NC_083108.1 coordinate 83,735,475, forward strand.
CGAACATTTACTCATTCTTTCTTTCTTCCAACAAATATTTATTGAGACCCACTCTATGAGAGCCGTTGTTCCAGGCACTGGGGATGTGATGGTAAACTGAACTTATACTTTTGAGGCAGGAGACAGATAATAGACAAATAAATAGGTAATTATAGAGTAGGCTCGGTGGGGTAAAGATCTATGGAGAACAGCACAGCATAGCGAGTGGCTGGTGGTGGAGATGGGAGTCGAAAAAGAAATAATCAGCAAAGACCCACTGATAAGCTGACATCTGAGCGTGGACTAAAGGAAGTGAGTAGGCCATGGGATATCTGGGGGAGGGGAATGTTCCAGAAAGAGGAACAGCAATTGCGAAAGTCCCAAGCCTAATGCACGCCTGGTGCGTCCGAGGTCCAGAAAGCTGACCAGAGCTACACCAGGGGAAGAGCAGCAGTGACGCTGACCAAAGGGCTCCCATCTGGGAGCCACGGGGGCTTGGAACATTCTGGAAGGGGACAGGCGACATAAGCAGTGGTGTTTTTGCCTGCCGAAAACAAATTTCCCTTGTAACACGTCATGTCTGTTCCCAGCCCACGGGGCTCATGGGGTTAATCACATGGCCCCACCCACACGGAAGGGGTTGAGAGTTAGAAGCCTATTGCAAAGCAGGACTGACAGCTGCTGTAGAATTACTATCTTATGGACGTGAGCACAAAGATGTTTACTGAGACAAGTACACAATCAAAATGATTCAAAGAACTAAGAGGAATTCCAGCCTGAGAATTTTGTAGTCAGGTCATCTCCAAGGCTCTGGCTGTGACTGGGGTTGAACTCTGGGCAGTTCTGAAGGGACTTTTATTCTAGTGGCTGACTCGGCAGCAAAAAGGGTGAAGTCGTCACACCACACAGAGGTCAAGAAGCCATCACAGGTGATGGATGTGACAGTTCCACCTTGTCCCGTTGTCCGGCTGCCCTTCTATCCTTTCATCCCCTGTGTTGTATATTTCTCCAACACTGAGCAAGCTTTATTGCAGAAAAACACATTATATCATCGCTTTCCCGATGCTCAGATTCAGAAGTCAAGCCAACAGCCATTTCTGCCATGGGGAAACAACAATGATGGATTCTTTACGCATGCAAATATATTCTGTGTGACGCTTTAGATGTATAATGATAAGACACTGGAAGATAATTAAATTAATATTTTAAATACCATGCCCTATTTAAGTGACAGTTAAGCTTTTGGAGGGATCAGGAATCATCACATTGTTTTATTCTGCTGGGTAAATACTCATCAGGCTGTGATGACATCCTCTAATTACCTAGGGCTTGGGGGAAAATTAGATTTCCTTTACCACCTGTAGCTTTAGCTCCTGGTGTCCTCGAGGCCAATGGGGAGGAGCCCTTCACCACACCAGGTGTCCTTCTGCTGCCAGGTAAGTTGTTGGAGCCGCTGAGAACGACTCTGCTTAGCTCAGGGTTAAAGTCTAATTCTAGACCTGGAAAAGTGGATTAATGGCCAGATCTAATCACGAACAAATAATGGAATGAGGTTCAGGCTGATTAGCTGTGCAGATTCATTATTTGGTTTAAGGGAAAGTGCACATTTCTCTTCATGAACAGCATCTGCTCACAGAGCAGAGAGTGGGTTTTTACGTGCGTGTTGCGCGTGCGTGTACCAGATACCCTGCTGCGTGGATGCCTGCAGGCACAGGGTCTCATTTAATTCTCGCCCCGGCTGTACCATCTGGGCATGTCGTTATCCCTATTTTAGGGGTGGAGGGAACTGAGGTTCACAGAGGTGGATTCCTTGTCCAAGGTCACACAGCGAAGGGAGGAGTTGAGAGTCTAATCCAGGGACACCTGCCTCCGAGACACCCCGAGACGATTTTGCAAAGGTCACTGGACTCAGTGCAAAGCTCCCACCAGCGACCCCAAAGCAAAAGGCGACCTCGGCATTTGGAAGAGGTGGGGTCTCTTCCCCTGGTGCGCAGGGAAAACCTCCCTCCGGCCCCGCCCACCAGCCCCAGGGCCGCGGAGCCTCCCTCCACCGGGAAGGTGGCCAGGTTCAGAGTCTCCGGGTTGGGCTCCGTCCGTCCATATATAGCGCCCCCTGTCGGCCCCTTGGAGCGTCTCCGGGGTCCGCGCGGGGCGGGCTTTGCGCGGGCGCGCCCTCTAGCGTCGGCTGGCGGGAATGCACCGCGCGGCGCCAGGACCTAGAGGCGGCCATGGCATCGGAGGCGAATTCCCTCCCAACCTCACAGCGCAGCCTACTCCGCTGCTTATGTGTCCCTGTCCTTTCCCTCTTTCTTTTCTTCCTTCCTTCCTGCCTCCCTCCCTCCCTTTCTTTTCTTCCTTTCTTTCCTGTTCTGCCCTTTCTCGCCACTTCTAATAATCTAATTGAATCGGTGAACCCTCTTGCACAGGGGCACAGACGCAGCTGGAAATTTCAAATTTTTGCGGATCACAGGCCCTTTCCGAAGGTCATTCACAGGAGTCCTGGCCGTATCAGGCCTTCCGTTTTAGAGAGAGGATCAGGCCATTTAAATTTCTGTTTTTCCCCCCAGATTTCTTTACTTAATACAAATAAAGCCTACATGGAACTTCCAAATAGGTGGTATGTTTTCAGTGTTCACATTTGAATAAGCAAGTGCTTTTAAATTGCAAAAGGTATAATACCTAATGCACAAGATACTTGGAGGATTTGGGAACATCATTCCCAGCACAGTTCAGGAAATGCAGACAGAAGTTTTCACTGGTGTGATGAAGGGCTGTTTGCTCTGTCACCGGATGTGTACCTTTCTTTGCATGTGACATCAAAAGGCCCAGCTTGATTGCTTTAAGAACCTGGAGACCGAGCCCAAACTATATTTGCTCGTAACCCCCCACTAAGATCCCCTGATGGAAGCGTCTGGCTTCTGTCTCCTGTTTCCAGCACCTGGGCATGTGCGGGCCCAGGGAGTGTTTGAGGGCCCCCCGCTCCTGGAAGCTTCCTAAGGCTTCTGGTAACAGCAGTGGCTGCCTTAGTGAGTGTGTGTGATGTGCGTCTGGACTTGTCGCATAGCAGCCCCTGAAGGAGGTGGATGACTGACCCCCTTTCTTGGAGGAGGGGAGTGGGGTGCACAGGGATGTAGTTATACAAGCAAGAGGGGCATGACGACTTGCACCCAGGGACGTCTGGTCAAGAGTAACCCCTGAGCTATCCCGATTCTGCATGAGGAATACAGGAGAAAACTGGGACTCAGAAGGGGGAACAAGCTGGGTTACACAGTGTGGGGACAGCTGAAGGCTGGCTAAGGTGCAGAGTCCCTACCTCTAGACCCCAGATGCTGACAGTGGTTGTTAAGATTCAAAGATGCTTCTGACAGAGGGACACAACACAATGACCCTCAGGTAGATGAAAGGCAGAACTCTGTCATTTACAGCTCCTGTTGAAACGGAGCAGGACCCTATGATCCGTGCCCCTACCCCCATGTCTTCGGCCTGCTTTTTGTCTGTGGAAAAACTTTAGCCAAAGAATAAGTTGAATCAGAGAAGTGGGAAAATGCAGAAACAAAGGAGAACAGTCCAACAAGACTAAATAATAATAGTTTAGTCACTAAGCATAGTCAAGGCCCTTTCGTTCCTCCTCAAGGGCTAGAGATCATATTCTGAGCCGTGCCCTGGGAGCCGTCTTGCAGATGCTGAAACCCCCATCAGGTGGAGAAGTGAACTACGTGATGACCGGACTGTAGCCATGACATAAGCTGCCACAATTCCGAGAACTGGCCTCAAGGAAATGGGAACAAACCGACCCTGGAACTGAAGACTCACTGTACTGAAAACCATCAAGATGACGCTGGTCAGATGACCGCATGATCACTTTCAAGATGCCTGTCACAGCTGCCTGTGCTGCTTCTGCATGGAGCCCCACCCCGCCTCTGTCTATAACAGCTGTTGTCCCGATTGTCAGCGGGGCGTGGTGGGGAGTTCGCCTTTGGACAGGAGTTCCCCTCCGCCGCTGGTTGCCGGCACCTGAAATAAAGCAAGCTTTCCTTTCCACCAACCTTGCCTCTTTATTGGCTTTCGAGCAGCGAGCGGCTGGACCCCACTTTGGGTTATACTATGAGAGAAGGTTGCCAGCAGGGCCACACAGGGGTTGCACCTGGGGACAGGTAACAGAAGCTGGGCTGTAGGGGACAGCAAGCCGGGTGGGCGTAGCTAAGTTTTGAGCTCCCCCTGTGGATCGGCAATTTGAATAATTTCATGGGCTCTTGGGCATGGAGGCTGTCCCGAGTGGCACCTGGTCCAGGGCACTTAGGGAGGTACATTGTGGCTGGGAGCCCCATAAGGCAAGTGGCTGGGGGGGGTGACTTAATCAGCTGCTCGAGAAGGAGAATGGACCCTCCTCTAACAGAGACCTCAAAACCAGGTTAAGATAGCATGAAAAAACCAAGCAAACAAACTGTACTACACAGTCTGTTACTTGGGAGGGCCACGGGCTGTTTCCATGAGAAATGTCTCCTCCATCTTCCAGACTGGTTTTCCCCCGATGTGTTGGCAGGACCAACTGAGACAGTGAACGAGGCTTCTTCCTGTTTTCCAGTGGAGGAGTTGTAGGCACAGAAAGTTGGAAGGACGGATTTCAGGACACAAAGACAGCTGGGCCAGCCCTGGACCTGTGTCTTTTCTCCCACTTCCTTGGCCGGCAGTGTTTTTTGGTGAAATCGCCGATCTTTTTAGAGCTCACGATGCATAGCTGATGACCAGGCATTTCTTCTGTGTTGTTATTATCCTAACGTAATTACCTTGGGAAACATCTGTCGTTGAACACGGCACTGTAGGCACAGCCATGCCCGATTGATTTCTATTAATTCCACTCATAAATCATGGATTAAAGTGGATGCAGAAGCAGAGAGCAATGTGGCAGGAGTTGGGGGACAGTGAGATGCCATTAGAATTTCCCTTGTAGGGAAGTGGCTGGAGCTCGGTCCATCTCCCCGTTGGTTACTTTCTCTTCCCCTCACCTGCTCTGATTTCCTTCACAGGGGTCAGAGGCTGTCCACTCAGCCCTGCATCCTCTCACATATCTGTCACAGGAAAGTTCTTGCTCTAATGATGGAGAGAGGCTTTCAATGCCGACACCTTTCAGACCCATCCTCCCATCTTTGATATCCTGTAAGGTGGTGCCCTTGTCAACTTCTCTTATATTTCCTGAAGGATGAAATACATCAGCCTCTGTGAGCCGTGCTTGTTCCTGTGTATGCAGCCCAGGCAGGACCTAGGAGACCTTGTGGTACATCGGGGAGAAATCACCCCCGTGCTGTCTCCCTCCAGTGAGCGGAGTTGAGTTTCTCTGCCAGCCCAGGGGCAGCCTGCACTTCTGATGGCATTCAGAGGACACCAGACAGGCTGAGTGACAGCATCTCTGGGTTCCTGGGGACCCTGAGCAGGAAGTTACCCCGGGAAGCCCATGGCCGTGATGGGGATGACGCCCCACTAATGAACGCATTTCTCTGCTGCACCTCAGCTGCTAAACTGCATTTAGCAGCGGATCCACGGCCAGCATGTGCGAGAAGGCAAACGTTTTCATCTGACATTTGGTTTGGGACCATTTGAAAATGCAACCTTGGCAGGACAAAAATGTACTTCTTTTCACATAATTCCAAATCGACCAGCCTCATTTTCCGCTGACAGGATGTAGGTTGGGTAGATTGGTCACCCCACTGCACCATTCGGGAACATTTTCCCATAATGAGGCATTTAACGATGAGCACAATAGCCGTTCCACTGTTTCTCTCTAACTGCCGTGTCCATCAGTAAATCACCAGAAGAATAATAATGAGCATTTTATTCAGCAGGTCTCAGGGGTCAGTGCTGACCGTGAAGATGTCTCTGCATCATGCTGGGGACGTCGTGGTGATGTCCTTCCACTGCTGCAGTATGGAGGGAGCTGGAATGTTCTCGGTCTGAGCCCCTCAGTTAGCTTGTCTTCATCCCTGACTCTGGTGGGGACAGCGTCGTTTCTCACTGGCCAGGTTCCTAGAGCCCAGCTCCATCCTGTTACTGTCAGGAAAGACACACATGATACTCTTTACCTGTTCCTTTTGGTTTGCTCGGAGACAGTGACCAGGGATGTGTTCAAAAAATGTTTTTGAAAACCCAGATTTTCCTTACGGTTGCCAACTTAAAAAAATGCATAACGTGAGAGCTGCGAGTTAAGTTTTATTTGGGGCAAAATGAGGACTGCAGCCCGGGAGACAGCGTTTCAGGTAGCTCTGAGGACCTGCTCAAAGTGGCGGGGAGAAGGTCAGAATATATGTGATTTTGGTGAAGGGGGGGTACATGCAACTGAGCACATATTCTTTTGCAGAAGGTTTCTGCTAGTCTCGAGGAGCGGTCATCACCGTGAAGGATTTTAGGGCTTTTCTAGATACGAGGAGACACAAGAATTGGGCTCATAAAATCAGCTCCTGAAAATCTCTAACACCTGAAGACCTGTTCTGCCAGTTTTTCCCAGAGCACAGAGGGCCTCCTTCTTGCTCTCCACCCTGAACTCCTTTCAGGGGGCGCTGAAAGTCAGCGGCTGCAGCATCACATGATTTAATCCTTGTAGAGGTAGATGGCAAGAGCCAATGGTGAGTGCCCATTTGTAGTTGACATGATACGATGCTTCTAATCTCCTTTCATGGAACAAATATTAATTTAGCATCTACCACGAGGCAGACATTTATTTCCTCGGTTGTGCCCATTTTATTAGTAAAAGAGGTGGCACGACAGTCAACTGAGAAGACGAATGGTGGGTAGATGCTGGGGCTTTGAGGAGAGAAAACACAAGCACACTGAGTGAGAAAGAGAGGCAAAAGTCCTCCCCTCAAGAAGGGCATTTGCAGTGGTTAAGAATCTACCTGCCAATGCAGGGGACACGGGTTCGAGCCCTGGTCCGGGAAGATCCCACATGCCGTGGAGCAACTAAGCCCGTGCGTCACAGCTACTGAGCCTGCGCTCTAGAGCCTGCGAGCCACAACTACTGAGCCCGCGTGCTGCAACTATTGAAGCCCACGCGCCTAGAGCCCGTGCCCCGCAACAAGAGAAGCCACCGCAATGAGAAGCCTGTGCACCGCAATGAAGAGTAGCGCCTGTTCACCACAACTACAGAAAGCCTGTGTGCAGCAACAAAGACCCAATGCAGCCAAAATAATAATAATAATAATTAATTAATTAAAAAAAGAACCTGCTTTAAAAAAAGGCATTTGCGGTACAAATGAACTTATTTACAAAACAAACAGCCACAGATGTAGAAAACAAACTTATTACCAGGGGTAGGGCAGGGAAGAGGGAGAGGGATAAACTGGGAGATTGGGATTGACATATACACACTACTATATATAAAATAGACAACAAACAAGGACCTACTGTACAGCACAGGGAACTCTACTCTGTAATGACCTATATGGGAAAAGAATCTGAAAAAGGGTGGATACATGTATATGTATAACTGGTTCACTTTGCTGTACACCTTGAAACTAACACAGCATTGTAAATCAACTATACTCCAATAAGTTTTTTTTAATTTTTAAAAATTAAAAAAAAGTGAATAAACAAAGGACATGTCTGCACACAAGAGATCATAAACCTGCAAACAAAGTTGTAGCAAAATGTGGTTTCAGATGCTGATGGCTGCCGTCTGTGTGACCGCTGACGCAAGATGAGAAATTCAGTGGAGAGCTGAAATCAATAAAGTTGTTCTCTTCAGTTCTCCTTTCTCCAGTTAGGACATTTGAAAGGGGCAGGAGAAGGCAAAATAACATGGTGTTTTGACCTCACATTACAAATTGCACGTTCAATGTATCAGACACGTGTGAAATTGGGAGGAGATGGGAGAACGTGTTGTGTCATGGCCAACGTCACGATTACAAAATTATTGTGTCTCCTATTCTGTCCCTCCTGCCCCCTGGTGCCCCGTCCTGGTGAGGCTGCAGGAGGGAGAGAGAAGAGGCCCTGAGGTTGGGAGGGGGGATTATGATATTGCATCTGGTCCTGAAACCACATAGTCAATCCGCAGTCCAGCACTAACGCATTTTCCTCCCGTCAGCATTTTCGACGCAGGCCGTTTCGTGTGACATCAGGAGCTGGGGGAAGCAACGCCCAGGGAGTTCATGATCATAAGCGGTCTTGGGAAGTTTGGGAACAAGTTCTGCATTAATTGGAATTTCATTGGAATAATACGCTCATGCTACTTATTTTATTGTGGGTTGTCTCCCAGGTAAGTCGCAAGGCTCCCTCCTGCAGGTAGGCTGATGGCAGTGAGTCTGCTGACCATCTCACTCAAAGGAACAGGTGAGAGTGCTTTTTTAACTCCCCACTGTTGAAGGAAACATACGCATCTGGAACATTAAGGGGGGCGGCTATCAGATGTTCAGCTGAGATGGCCTGGTGTCGGCCAGGCATCATTTTCCACCTATTTTGATACTGCTCATTGACGTCAACTCTATAGGTGTCTAAAATGGGACCCATTTAATCTCCTTAAATTATATCTGGTCAGTCTGTCATGGAGCAATTGCTTAATGAAATCTCCACGTTTATCAGGCAGTGAAACTAAGATGGATGACATTCTGATGGGTGTATTAGCCCCCCGTGGATGCAGTAGGAGACTCAGCCGGGGAGAGGGGGGTCCTAACTCAGAAAATGTCTGGGACTTGATGTCAGTCTGGGTTCTGAGCAAGGATGAATGTTTCCGAACTGGAAAGCAATTGTTTGTATTCACAGTTGGCTAATGGGGCTTGGAGTTTTTTGTCGGGTCCCTTACCGGTCTGACAAAAGGAAGCTTCGTGTGAATATTTTCCTTGTGAATTTCTAGCAGATGGTGGTGTAGGAAGATTGCACCTCTCACACGGGATGGAAAGGAGTCAGCCAGATTGCTGGACCCCTATAATTGTATTCCACATACCCTGGTTTAACTAGTCGTCCTTTTGACGTCCTCTCCACCCCATAAATCTAGGTCAGAGCTCTGAACTGTGAGTAAAAGCATCAGAGGTGCCCGTCCACTTTCATGAGTGGGTCGTGTGAACATACCGCAGAGCTCTCATAGACTCACAGCAGTTGGAAATTGAGCTGAAAAAAACAGGGCCATTGTGCTCCAGTTAATCTTATAAAGGGACGTAAGCCATGCTGTACCTTTGGTATCGTTGGAGCTTTGGGGAAGAATACACCTGATCCCAGAAAATAGTCTTCATATACATATTGTGGGTCTTGGAATTTCACAGATAGAATTTCAGTTTCTTGGGCCTCCTAGATCTACCCTGTATTAGTGCCAAGTAACAGAAGCTTCAGCTGGAAGGTTTTAAACCAGAGGACTTATTATCTCACACACCAAGAAGCCTCCTCAGCATTTCAGGTGGTTCTTTGTCTTGTCTCCTCATGGCCACAAGATGGCTGTCAGAGCTCCTAGCATCACACCCTCATCCATTCACATCCAAAGGCAGGCAGGAGGCAAGCTTTGCGGGGAGGGTGGAAAGGAGAGGCCTGGCTCCAACAGAGGTGAACCATCCTGTGTGTCTCTTTTTATTAAGAAGGGAGCATTACAGAAGCCCCCATCAGTGTCCTCTCAAGTCTCCTTTGGCCGACATTGGGTCACATGTCATCTCCAAAGAGCCTGAGAAAGTAACTCAGTATCCAGTATCTATTATGGGATGTGGGCTGCCAGCAATGAAGAGAAGAAGGGGGCCATTGGTGGGCAGTCAGGGCATCCTTGCCCCAGAAAAGGCCTTTGAATCCGGGTTCCTCCAGGGAGAGGTCACTGATTAAGCTGTTACCGGTCATTATCTTCTTTGAGCATTGATTTACCATCTCCTTTTCCTTCTGGGAACATCTTCAGATCTGATGAGGCGTGAGAAGGGATTTGGGAGCAGTAGAGCATGGGACGAGGTGGGATGTGGGGAGGGTCCCCTGGGAGGGCCTTCAGCCGTCAGTCAGAAGGAAAAAGATGTACAGAATCGGGGCAGGGGGCTTGGCCTGAATGCAACACACTGACCTGCTGTGGTAGAAATGGGCAGAAATAATTTATACGTTCTTGCACCTGAAAATTCAAGAGGGATCATATAAAGATCTGGATTTTTGGCCTCCTGTGAAAAATACAGAAGACCAGAGACAGTGGGTCCACATCCTGGGGGCGGGGCACTGGGAGGGGATGTCAGGCCAGGCCCAGGCTCCTTGGGTACCGCCGTCCCCCACTCCTCACGCCTGGACCTTTCTGGCTCCGGTGGGCATTTCAGCTGCCCCTCCGGCACTCGTGCTACTCCTTGTCTCTCCGCTGGGCGTGGCCCTCGTCTGGTGGAACCAGGAAAGGGCTGCTGTTTTGTGGAGGGAGGGGGAGGCATGTGGAGCAGGGATGAGCCCGGCCTCAGATGCCGCTCCTGTGGCCGAGGGGCGGCCTGCAGAGCGCCCGGGCTGCGGGCTACACAGTAATAACGGCACGGCTCACAAAATCGACGTCAGCAGGCTTCCCTGGTGGCGCAGTGGTTGAGAATCCCCCTGCCGATGCAGGGGACACGGGTTCGTGCCCCGGTCCGGGAAGATCCCACACGCTGCGGAGTAGCTAGGCTTGTGAGCCATGGCCGCTGAGCCTGCGCGTCCGGAGCTTGTGCTCCGCAAGGGGAGAGGCCACAACAGTGAGAGGCCCGCGTACCAAAAAAAAAAAAAAAAAAAAAAAGAAGTAGACTCCCAGATATAGAGAACAAACTATTGGTTACCAGTGGGGAGAGGGCGGGGGGGGGGCGGTGTGGTGGGCAACATAGGGGAAGAGGAGTAAAAGGCACAAACTATTAGGTATAAAGTAAGCTACAAGGATATATTGTACAGCACAGGGAATACAGCTGATTTATAATAACTATAAATGGAGGATAACCTTTAAAAATTGTGAATCACTATATTGCACACCTCTAACTTATATAATATTGTACATCAACTATACTTCAATAAAAAGAGTACAGCATTGAAAATCTTCCTGTGATTTTTTCCCTCAGTGCAGCAACCTGTCAATGTAGGATCCCACAAACCCCACTGATTCAGATGCGGTGAACTTGAAAGTCATGGTAATTGGGATGAAGCGAGGTGAAAGGTCATTAAGAAGACCTTTAATGCGCAGAGAAAAAGAGCCCGAGTTGACCCGACAAATATGAGCAACGGGCAGGGTTACCGCAAACCCTTAAAGGAAAAACAACAGAATTCTCAGTCCTGACAAGATAATGACGTTCATTAGTATTTACTATTCGTGTTCATTATTATGTAAAACGGTTGAGCTTTGATGTTTGTCCACATTATTTAAATGATCTTCCATGTGAATTTGACAGTAATAACGTTGTATTTCTTTTTTCACGTTTCTAATCCTTTAAACTTTTCCAATCTGCACAAGAGTCAGTATTGAAGAGGTTTTGATGTATTTCTCCACGGAGGACTCAACAGTTTGCGCTGAAAAAGAGAACATCAATATTCACCAAAAAAAAAAAAAAAAAGGCAATTGGAGCCTCCCTTTGCTAGCTGGCACTTGTCACATGCTGCTTTCCTGGGTTCTGTCAAAAAATTTTTCCAGAAGAATCTATCCTTACCCTTTCGCTCAAAACCGCAGGTCCTAGATCAAGAAAATCACAAGCTGTCTAGACAGCGAGGTGAAGCCGTGTATTGTGGTCCTTTCTGGCTACAGAAAATGACACTCCTGTTTTGTTTAACATGCTTAATTTGTGTTGCACTTTGCCAGTTTACTTCACACTCTGTTACACACGGTGGTACCCAGGAGACCTCCAGAAACTGAAGAGCTTCTCAGTCTGGGCGGATTCTGTGTGGAGACGGAAGGAAAGATAGTACCAAGTGTTACTCACAGATCTCTCCTTGGTGCCGGCAGTCTGCTTGAACGGGGTCTTGACTTCTGCCCAAATTTCCCTGCATGGCTAGAGCTCAGTCCTTCCCAGATATCCATCATTCATCTGTCATCCTCATGCGTTTTTAAAAAAATCCACCCTTCACCCCGCACCATCTCACAATGACCTTGTCCACTGAGCACTTTTCCTTTACTCGAGTTACTGCTTTACTTAGAAACAGAATTGAAAGATACATCACACATCATGACATAAATGTATCCGCTCGTGGCTTCCACCCATCATTAGAAGTTGAGATTTCAGGACAAAAATCAATGTCTCCTGAATCATGACCTTGCATACTTCAGCTTCTTTTCAGAAACAAATAGCCTTGTGGCAGCCCTCGAGGAGAAGTGGCCACGTGGCATTCAGTGAGCGATAAAACAACCTGTTCTCTGTCCAGACAGAAATCTACAACAACCCCCGGACTGTTTGGGGGTCTATTTGGAGAGGCGGGATGGCATCCTGGGAAAATAAGACCTGCCACAACCTTAGGGTTTGGTTGATTTTGCCTTAAATGAGTGTAAGTACAGCTTCAGTTTCCCCTAATAGGTCGAAGTTATTCTAAAGGCTTTCAGAGGCCCCCAAACGTTCTTTCCCATTCCTTTGACCCAGGTTCCCAATTTTCAGTCTTTTATTTGACTTTTTTTTTTTTTTTTTTTTTTTTTTGCGGTACGCGGGCCTCTCACTGCCGTGGCCTCTCCCGTTGCGGAGCACAGGCTCCGGACGCGCAGGCTCAGCGGCCATGGCTCACGGGCCCAGCCGCTCCGCGGCATGTGGGATCTTCCCGGACCGGGGCACGAACCCGCGTCCCCTGCATCGGCAGGCAGACTCTCAACCACTGCGCCACCAGGGAAGCCCTGTTTGACATTCTTATGATGATCATATTTTCAGTGCCATCTGCATTGTTAATTACTTAATATTTTCCTTTTAAAATACGTTGCTCAAATGAAAAAATGTTTACAATGGAAACCACATGAACACTATGAATGGAAAAGCAATATCACTGGCTATAAATAAAAGATAATTATGAAAATAGATACAATGAAAGGAAAACATTACACCGTGGGTGATCCTGATGCCGGCTTCCTATTTGTTAAAAAGGGAGATTAGTATGTGTTTGACAGAAGCTAGCAGCAAACAGAGTGGGGAAGCAATATTAGAATATCCCCCCCAAAACTGGAACAGGGACCACTTACTTCTTTGCTGTGAACTTAATGTTCTATAAGCTCCAGCTGGATAACATTGGAAACCGTCAACTTGTCATAGAATATCACCCCCTCCACCACCATGACTATATGCCTCACACACAGTCACTGATGTGGTTGGGTCTTTGTTCAGTTTTGTTCAGATGTTAGGTAGTAGCATTTTGCTGGTCCCCTAGTCCCGAGCACAGATCCTGATTGGTTTGAGCCAGTCACGGGAGTTCCTTTCCTCTCTGCCCATCAGGGGTCCTGGGATGCATTGTGTGACCCACTGAGACATACTGAGAAATCTGCTGGCATTTCCAAGAAAATTTTTCTCCTCTGATGAAAGTAGAAGCAATGTAAGAAGGCCCCTCTCTGTCCCTTTACCTCCCGTTGGGGCTATGCTATGAGGATGCAGTGCCTGTATATATCACAGCCATCTAGATACTACGTGGTCCAAGGTTCCGTACATAAGCCAATGTGCTGAGGATGGAGGTCAGAGTCTGGAGCCCTGATGGCATCGTTGGGTTGTTGACCCAATTCTGCATGCACTTCAGTGCTTCTTGCTAAATAATAAGTATCCTTATGGATTAAGGAAATAATAACTGAATTTTCTATTACTTGCAGCTGAACACATTGCTAATGAATACGTTGATCTTATTTACTCCTATTTATGTCCCAGTTATCCTCAAACTTTAGTTTTTACTCAGCCAGTCCGTGCCATCCTTCCCTTTCTGCCCTCGACCTGTCCATTTCCCAGCCAGTTTTTTCTAGGTCCTGTCCAGTATTCAGCTCCAAGACCCCGAAGTCATGGTAGATTTCTGAGGGTTACGCTCTTCTTGGAGGTGGCTGATAAACTAATTAAAACATATAAAAATCACAATAACGACAAAATTATTTAGGATGTATATGGACCAAGAAGACCGGGAAAGCAAAATACATCGTGAATGAGTTTTTCTTCCTTTCATTCTTGATTCATCCAGCTGTTAAATAGTTAGTAATTACCTAGGAAATGCCCAGCGCTTTTCAGCATCAGGGATATAACATCAAATGACACAGAGACTGTCTTTTCGTTAGTGGTATTGGTGATGTTGTTTCCTTGGGAAATGTGTCTCATTTGGCCCCTGAGCAGGTCAACGATCTGCAGTGTCCTCTGTCTAAACTCCCCAGGTTTGGCCAAAGTGGAAACTTGTGAAATTGTATTATTTGTCTGAAGGCTTTATTCTGTATGCTCTCTTGAGGAACATTGAAAGAGAAAATAAAATTAAAGTTGTGGGAAGGATGAACGCCATCTTGTACTGATGAGAGACATCTGTTTATTCCTGTTGGTAAATGGGCATTCAACCACTAGACAGGATTTTTTTTTAAGTTAGAAATAACAGTTAAACAAAAAAGAAGTAAAAGAAATCAAAGATGGTTGTTGGTACTCAAGGAAAATTGACAACATCAAGGCTAAATGTAGTTAGAAAAACTGTGTTAAGAGAAAAGATCGGCCATGTTATTTCACAGTTTCAGATGAACATGTTTGAAATTCACTCTTGCAAATGCTCAAATCCTACTCACCTGGACTGCCCTTCACGCGTCTATTTGATAGGGATTAATTGACGGTCTTCCGCAGGCTAGATGGTGCTAGGGCTGAGGATGCCTCGGTGAATACGCCCTACCTGGTTCCCACCCTCAGGGAGATTGTGATGTATAGGGTGACGCGCTCACGGATCAATAACACTTAGTGGCTGGGGAGGTGTGTGGCCACGATGGCAGGGTAAGGAGACCCTGAACTCACATCCTCTCACCGGCACACCACAATTACAACCAGTTGCTGAGCAATTATTGATGAGAATGACCTGAAGACTAGCAGAAAACATTTTCTACAACTAAAGAAATAAAGAAGAAACCACAAGGAGACAGGTAGGAGGGGCAGCAATCAAAAGAAGAATAGTTCATGGCATGGAAAAGTGATTTGATTAGGAGGTTGGGATTAACATATACACAGTACTGTGTATAAAATAGAGAACCAACAAGGAGAGCACCGGGAACTGCAACCAACAGCTGCAACCAACAGCTGCAACCAACAAGTAGAGCACCGGGAACTCTACTCAATTTTTTGTTTTTTGTGGCTTTTTTTTTTTTTTGCGGTACGCGGTCCTCTCAGTGCTGTGGCCTCTCCCGTTGCAGAGCACAGGCTCCGGACGCGCAGGCTCAGCGGCCATGGCTCACGGGCCCAGCCGCTCCGCGGCACGTGGGATCTTCCCGGACCAGGGACGAACCCGCGTCCCCTGCATCGGCAGGCGGACTCTCAATCACTGCGCCACCAGGGAAGCCCTCTACTCAATATTTTGCAGTAACCTGTAAGGGAAGTGAAGCAGAAGAAGGCATGTATATATGTATAACGGAATCGCTGTGCTGTACACCTGAAACTAACACAATATGGTAAATCAACTATACTTCAGTAAAAATTTTTTTTTAATAAATGTGATTTGAATTTCTAAGTTCAGTGTCCATAAAAAAAGTTTTATTGGAACACAGCACAGTCATTTGTTTAAGTATCTTCTGTGGTCGCTTTTGTGTGACAAGGGCAACAGAGACCACAGGGCTCCCGCAGTGAAAACTATTTCCCATGTGAGCATTTACTGAAGAAAAAATTGCTGACCTTGTTGTATAAACGGGGGGAGAGGGACTTCCCTGGTGGCCCAGTGGTTAAGACTCTGCGCTTCCACTGCAGGGGCTGTGGGTTCAATCCCTGGTCGGGGAACTAAGGTCCCATATGCCACACGGTGTGGCCAAAAATAAATAAATGAATAAAATTTTAAAAAGGAGGAAATTTGAACAAAAATGTAAAGAGCAGGCTGTGAGGATGTTTTGATTCTTGCTTGAGGGGTTCAAGGAAGAGAGAGGGGCTGGTGGGGTGCAGACAGGAATAGGAGGTGGGTGACAAGGTCCAGAGACCATGGGGTCAGGTCGTATGGGATGGCGTGCTGAGGAATCGGTAGGCGACCTTGGTACGATGAGACCTAATGGAGCTTATGAGCGGGGGGCAGTGGCAGGCAAGGTGGGTGAGACAGAGTATTGGGCTGTGCTTTGAAGGTAGAGTTGACATGACTCGTAGGTGACGTAGGGTGCAAGAGAAAGAGGGAGAAGGAGGATGCCTCCCTGGTTGATGCACTGTGGTGTCAGTTACTGAGAGAAGGATGTTGGGGGAAGGAAGAAAGTCGTGGGCATAGAAACTTGTGTCTCTGAACGTCAGAGGCCTGTGTACCATCGAAGCCTTCGGAGGGAGTATGGCTTCACCCACACCTGGATTTCAGTCTTCTGGCCTCCAGAACCGTGAGAGAACGGATTGCTGTTGCTCTAAGCAGTTTGGGGCATGTGCATGGCTGCCCTAGAAAATGAATCCCATCCCCATCTCTGCCTGCAAAGAGCCACCATCCAGGGGAAGAAACGGATGCGCAGACAGGGAAGCACCTTCTCTGGAAACGCGCACAGCTCGGGCGTTGTCAATGGCTTTCCATCTTGCCGGGCTAACCCGCCTATTTCCTAGGTACCACATTTAGGTGAGAACAAGCCCTCAAACACGAACGAGACGGCACGTGACCGGCTTTGGTCATCTTCCAGCAGGCTGCCCACCGCTGAGGCCACTGCCATTGGCTTCTGCTGGGACATGGACGTTGCCCACAATTAATTACAACTCCTTCACCCCAAAAATCCACCCCAGAAAAAAAAATTACACCTTTGATGTTGCATTCTGTTTATTGGGAATGTTTCCTCCTGCCCTTCTCTCCCTCCTGGGTTGCCTCCTGAGAACTCCGTGTGGATCTGTCGTGCGCAAAATTCTAAAGACTCTTCCCAGGATGGCAAAGCCTCTTTTTCTTCTCGTACTTTCCCCAAAGCTTTAGTTCTTGGTTCTTTTCTATTTCAGCACAGAAAAGGGCAGCTCTTCGCAGGGGCAGTGCATTTATTATCGCTTGGGAACACGCCAGAGCAGCTTAAGGGGGCGTCTGGGGAGAGAGCCCGTGAACTTTTAAGTGCAAAGGTGGTTGCATGCACACAAAAGGAATGAGTGGAAGGGTCACAGGCTGCGGCTCAGAGCTGGACCACAGCCGACTCTGGAGTGGTTTGCAGGCAGGATGCTTTCTGTTTAGGGTTGAGGAATGGTAGTGTCGACTGAAAAAAAAAAAAAGCACGACGTGACAGTGGTGAGTTAAGTTTTATTTGGGGCAAAATGAGGACTAGAGTCCGGGAGACAGCAGATAGCTGTCAGACAGCTCTGAGAAACTGCTCCAAAGAGCTGATGGGCGGGGGGAGGGGCGAGGTCAGTATAGATGTGATCTTGGTGAAGGGGGAGTAGATGTAATCAAGCACATGTTTTTTGCAGAAGGTTGCTGCAAGTCTCGTGAAGGTTACTGCTCGTCACGAGGGGCCGACGTCACCATGAAGGATTTTAGGGCTTTTCTAGATACGAGGAGATGCAAGAATTGGACCCATAAAATCGTCTCCTGAAAATATCTAATATCTGAAGACCTGTTCTGCTAGTTTTTTCCCAGAGCACAGAGGGCCTCCTTCCTGACCTCCACCCTGAATTCCTTTCAGGGGGTGTTGAAAGTCAGCAGCTGCAGAAGCTCATAATCTGATCCTTGTAGAGGTAGATGGCAAGTGCCAATTTGTAGGTGACAGTGGCGTTGATCAGATGCACAAGTAGTCCTGAGCAGAGGGGCGGCTCTCCAAAGGCTGAGCTCTGCATCCTTGGGAGAACTGGTACCAGGGCTAGAATAAACCCTAAGTGCCCCCTTTTAAAGGTGATGATGGGGAGGTGTCTCCTTCTGCCTCCACTCCCAGGATGAGAATTGGGAAACCGTTTCCTCTCCAGACCCTCCCACTTCCTCTCCTGCAAAATGAGACAGTTGGGTTGTCTTCTCGATTCAGGTTTTTTTTTTTTTGGCTGGGCCATCGTCTTGTAATCAAGGATTGAACATGCGCCCTCAGCAGTGACAGTGCAGAGTCCTAACCACTGGACAGCCAAGGAATTTGCCCCCATTCTGTTTTGTATGGAACACTTCTTAAGAGATGTCCTTCTGGGAATTCCCTGGTGGTTCAGTGATTTTCACTTCCAGGGGCACAGGTTAGATCCCTGGCGGGGGAACTAATATCCCACAAGCTGTGCAGCACAGCCAAAAAAAAAAAAAAATGTGCTTCTGAGAAAACAAATACTTTCACAGCCAAATCATTTCGTAGAAGTCTTAAACAGTAGCTTATCTAAGTGACTTACGAGGTGCGCCAGGATATAAAAGCTCAATGTCTAGCAACAAGGAAACCTGTTTAAATTTGCCAAACTCTTTAATTTATTCACCTGTCTCACCTCATCCATATAGTTCTCACGAGAACTAAGAGACGCTAAGATAATAACCTACCACATATTCATGTAAATGGGCATCCGTGTAGGTACAGATCTTTCCAGGTTCCGCTGTGTCCCTCCATTTTCATGCTTTGTTCCCTGCTCCCCATTTCATCCAGCTTTGCTCACTCCCCCTGGACTCGTAGCCCACACCCCTTGATGGGCTGGAGCCTTCTAACTGGTCCCCCGCATCCCCTCTTCGCCCCTCAGATTCATTCTCTGTCATTTTAAGTGGAAATCTCATCCTATTCTTTTTTCCCTACCAACCTCCTCCTCCCCGCTGTTCTTGGAATAAAAGCAAATATTTAAACATTTCCGTCAAGGCCAGGCGCCTTCGAGCCCTGCCCACCCTCCAGCCTCCCAGCCCCGGAGCACCTGCGCTTCCACAGCCCAGCTCCACAGCCGTCCTCTTCCATGTCCTTTAGTCCATGGTTTCCCTGTGCTCTGACATTCCTCCCCTGCTGTTACCTGGTTAGCTGCTATTCACCCTCCAGGTATCGGCTCTCGAATTCTACTCTCTCAGGGAAGACTGCTTTGATTCTACAAAAGCAGGTCAAACCACACTGTTCTACGTTCTTAGGCAACCACGTGGATTTTCTTTGTAGCCCGGATCCCATCACATGCTATTTTACATGATAGCAGGACCACAGAGCTCTGAATTCACCCAGGGGTCGTTTTACACACCTTTTCATGAAGAGTTGATTGACGTTTGTTTCCCCACCGGAACTGTGTGACCTCGTGGGGCTGGGGCAGGTCTGGTTTCACCCCCGTTATATTCCCAGCTTTTATCTTGGGAGCAGGCATTGTAGGCGTGCAGTAAACCTGTTGAATGTATAAATGGATGAATTAATATGCCAGGTTCTATTCTAAGTATGAGAGGTAGAAGGATGGGTAGGATTTGACCATTGACCTCAGGAAGATGAATGACAATTAAAATAAAGTGTGTATTAAACAGAAATAGTGTCACAAATGTAGAAAACAAACTTATGGTTACCAGGGGGTAAGGGGAGGGAGGGATAAATTGGGAGATTGGGATTGATATATACACACTACTCTATATAAAATAGATAACTAATAAGGACCTACTGTATAGCACAGGGAACTCTTCTCAATACTCTGTAATGACCTATATGTGGAAAGAATCTAAAAGAGAGTGGATATATGTATATGTATAACTGATTCACTTTGCTGTAGGCTGAAACTAACACAAGATTGTAGATCAACCATGCCCCAATATAAAAACAAACAAACGTGTGTACTGACAGGTCTGAGTACAAAATAGGACCGTAGAGAGAGCAGTGTGGAAACGCTGAGAAAGAGGAAATAAGGAGGAAGATCTTCCCAGCGGGTGTTTCCTCTGAGCTCCGAGGAGAGGAATGCATGGGTGTTATGGTGACCGTATTTATTTTGTTAACACAGGTTCACGTGCCCCATGCACAGTGAGGCCAAAGTGAAAGGTCGTTGTTCGGAACAGAGAAAGGTTTATTGCAGGGCCAGCGAGGAGGCGAGGTGGCCCATGACCTAAAAAGCCTCGAGCTCCCGGGAGGGCTTTGGCAAAGCGTTTTTAAAGGCCAGGTGAGTGCACCCCTCCCCCCGGGGGTGGGGGTGGGGGTGGTGATGGCGCCTCAGGGTGTGATCAGCTCGCGCACAGTTCTCTGATTGGCTGATGGTGAGGCAGCAGGGTGGGCGCACAGTTCTCTGATTGGCTGATGGTGAGGCAGCAGGGTGGGCGCACAAGGGTTCACATTATCAGTCCTTAGGCTCCAGGAGGCCTGGGGCTACGGGCTCATGGTCATCAAGCAGTTCTTCCATTTGGTGGGGGGTTTTCATATCTGCAAAACAACTCAGGAAATTTGCATCAAATACTATTATCTAGGTACTTCAGAGAGGAGCTAAAGCGGAGGATATGGGGGGAATGCCTGTCCGGGGAAGGCCCCATAGAGTCCTGCTCGGTTACAATTTGTTTACATGGACAGCATCACTTCCTAATTTTTCTGGTATCGACTCAGTTTTTGTTCTTAGCCTGTGGAGGTGCAGTGAGGCCAGCCCAGGATACTGGATACCTCATCCGGGCCCATCCTGCTTCAGCGTGACCTTGTCTTAACGAACTGAATCTCCAAAGACGCTATTTCCAAATAAAGGCACACTCTGCGGTACTGGGGATAAGAACGTCAACACACACATTTGGGGGAACACAGTTCAAAACATGACAGTTATGAAGTTCAACAGGGGGTTTCGGGGACTTCTGAGGAGGTCTGGTTTTATCCTTCAGAGGACACATTGCCTGAATCATAGCTGATCCAAAAGGCTCTTTCCCGTATCATCTGTAAGCAAACAGGGAGGTCGGTCGGCATCCTCACTTTCTCTTTGCTCCCTATAACACCAACAGCTGCAAAACTGCGAAGCTGACGTTCTGCATGAACCCTTAGGGTTGCTGCTTTTTTTTTTTTTTTTTTTTTTTGCGGTACGCGGGCCTCTCACCGTTGTGGCCTCTCCCATTGCAGAGCACAGGCTCCGGACGCGCAGGCTTAGCGGCCATGGCTCACGGGCCCAGCCGCTCCGCGGCATGTGGGATCTTCCTGGACCGGGGCACGAACCCATGTCCCCTGCATCGGCAGGCGGACTCCCAACCACCGCGCCACCAGGGAAGCCCTATTCGTTTTTATAACTGCATTTTCACAATAACTGAAGGGATGCTCTTTTATTTTCTACCAAAATGAAACTAGCATATTCCTCTGGCAGCCCATATTTTCTCCTAGGATGTGTAATTTACTACCTCTGGCCTCTGAAGGAGAGGGGGGATTGTTTTAATCTGTTCGCATATTTATGCCACAATATTAGGCTCTTTTCCACGAGAAAATAAAGAACACTCTCAAAAATAGGTTACCTTTTGATCAAGAAGGGGAAAACTTCCTTTATGTTCTCTGGTGAATTCACTTAAATAGAACACTTTTGGAAAAACAGCGTTATGAATGTCCTTTAGGTTAAAGCTTCCTACAAAGTGTCCCAAATGGTTTGCACCATTTCGTTTCTTTGGTGGATATTGAAAGGAGTCAGATGCTAGGTGGAAAAAAATTGCTACCCAGGCTCAGGTAGGGGTGTGTGTGTGTGTGTCTTAGTACAAGGGAGTCCTGACCTATGGCAGGTGTATAGCTTTGCTTTTCATCCGTTATTCTAGATGCGAGCTAAGTGGCTCCTGATACTGGGGGGAAATGGAGATCAGAAAGGGTTTATGATCACAGAGTAGTCATCCCGGTAAAAGATACACATTTGTATGATCTTTTAGGAACAGTCGCAAAGGACCTCAACTTCAAGTCTGATTGTGTACAAATGATACAGAAAGGAGAATGTGATGTTGAGGGCTAATGGGAAAGAAAGAGGTGGAAAGGGGGTGAGGAAAGGGATAAGGGAGGGAAGGAGAAAGGGTTTTATTGAATTAAGTTATTTCAAAGGCAAAGTAAGCTAATGGATAGTGAGATATTGATTCTGCGGGAGAAGGGTTCTGCTCCTAGCAGGTTCTCAGTGTGGGTTCAGGTGCTGGAGAGAAGGCAAAGCTGGACAGATGTTTGCTCACCTGGATCCAGGGAAGACAGGGCAATGTCAGCATGTGGCCTGCCCTGAAAAGCTGCCCTGTGCCTCTTTCAGGGTCCTGGGTGTCCCGAAGGGTCCCCAAGAGAGGGAGGTTTGCAGGTGCCATAGGTGGGGTGGCTCTTGTTTCATCTGAAAGCAGTACAGCGTCTGGTTTCCGCTCCCATCTCTGTGTGTGTATCAGAGGAGAAAAGCCTGGTCCTTTCTCTCCATCCCTGTTCTCTTGTTGAGCCACCTGACTGTGCGCCTTAGGATGAAAAAGAGATAAAACTGCTCCTGGACAAGCCGACGGGCAGAAACGTGTCTCTGTAGGTCCTGAAATTCAGATAAACATCTGGATTTCTGAGTGCTTATTGAACAGAATTGCACTGCCGAAACGTCAGGGCATAATCCATCACTCCCTCTAACTTTATAAAACCGAGACAATTATCTTTCCGGTCCAAGCTTCACATAATGGTTGTACAATGACTTTTGTTACTGCACGGCACTGGGAGAGACATACTTTTCAGCAGATATTATTAAAAGGCTTTTAATCCATGAAAGCTTAACCAGCTCAAATGGGTTGAAAGTACCATTGCTCCCTTGTTGAGGAAACATGAGGCATCTTTATCTAATAACCACCGTTTGCTATAATAAAGATTTTGGATCAAAGCTGATGAATCAAAATGTGTTATTTAAAATCTGTTCCTGCCAATAGCTCTAGACATTCATAACCTTTTTTATTGCCTTCTCCTCCTCTGAGAATGGAAGGAAAGGGTATTATATTACCTCTAAAGTCCCTCCAGCATCTGAATTGAATTCTCTCTCTTTTTTTTTTTTTGCTGCACCTGTAAGGATATTTTAGCCTACTCCCACAGGAATGGTTTAGAGCTTCGAGGGAAACAGGAAATCTTGGGTGTCTAAGCTCCATTGTTTGCTCAGAGGAAGCTGCTCCAGGGGAAGCTGCCTTTTCACAGAGCACACTTTTCATATCCGTTTGTCTCCAGAAAAATGATGTCAAGTAGTTTTGTACCCATTTTCCTTTCTAGGAGGAGGACTTCCATCCATTCGGGCTCACTGGCTTTACAGAAAGGGCTCACATACAACTCTGAAACAATGACCTGATCGTAATAATGGTAACAGCCAGTGCTTACTGGGTATCTGCAATTATTTTCAGGTCTAATCGGCACACCTAATGAAAGAATAGCTAATACTCATTAGGTCATGAGCCAGACATAGAGCAAAATCTGCACTTGCATTGTCTCCTTCAGTTGTCTCCACAATGCTCAAGGATGGAGAATATTATTGTCTCAGAAACTGCCTATTTGGGTACCAGACATCGCCCTTGCCTCCTGGACACCTAATTCAATGATCTTCTCAGCATCCTTAGACTGAGTTCTGGCTAATAGAATGTGATGTGCACATTTCTAGCCCTGGTCCATGTTACCACCTGCTCAGTCCTTCACACTTCCCCTTCCCTCATCTCTTGGCCAGATGGAGAGGACGGCCAAACACTGTAAGCTGGAAGGAGCCTGGGTCCCTGAATGACTCCACGGAGGCACCATAAAAATGTGAGTGTAGACACTTGTCTGCCTATTAATCCAGTGCATTAGTCAGCTCAGGCTGCCATAAAAAACTACCGCATGCCAGGTGGCTTCAGGAACAGAAATTCGTCCTCTCACAGTTCTGGAAGCTGGAAGTCTAAGATCAAGGTGTCGGCAGCATTGGTCTTTCTCCTTGTCTTGCAGACGGCCACCTTCTTGTTGTATCATGTGGTCATTCTCCGTGCAAGCACGTTCCTGATCTCCCTTCCTCTTCTTATAAGGACATCAGCCTTATTGGATTAGGGCCCCACCCTTATGACCTCATTTAACCTTAATTACCTCTTTCAAGGCCCTATCTCCAAATTCAGTGATGTTGGGGGTTAGGGTCTCAATGTATGAATTTTGTGGAACACAATTCACCACCATAACAGGCAGTGTGGCCCAACCTTGGGTTATGATTCTGCTGGATATTAACAGAATGTAGTCGCACAGGAGAGAAATCCGTCACCCAACGTACCAGGAGTAGATCATGACTTTTCAGTTTGTCCTTGTCTAGTGTTCATAAAGACTGTGTTAAATTCTCAGTATTTGAGCCTTTGGTTTATATATATATATATATAAAATCTACAGTATATATAAATATATAAATTACAGATATTAATTTAGTGGGATCCTGGTTGGGAGGGATGAGAAAAAAAGCAGATGAGATACCACACAGCTTTGGATTGTCAAACTGGACTCCAGGGAACCACTAATAATACCCAACAGCAAGCTTTACGAATAATTTCAAAGACATAAGTGATTCTGAGGCAGAGGTGAGGCAGGCAGTGGTCCAACACCATCAGCCCAGCTCTCCAGGTCCTTTCTTGACTAATTTGGACTCATGATGGATCAGATTTAGCAAAATGAGGTCTCCAAGTGATGCATTTTTGTGCTAGGTTTTCGTCCTCCTCAAAGCATATGCTCAAAGGGGATTCAACGGGATAGATTTATTGGGGGAGATGCCCGTGGGGTAGGGGAAGGCAAGGAGAGCCTTCAATCCGTGAAGCAGGGCTGACACCTGTGAAAGGAGAGGGGGAAGGAAGGACCGAGCAGGCAGGGCAGTCCCGAGAAGGTCTTGGCCAGGTCATTAGGAAGTCTCCAAGCCAAAGATGACCATTAGAGAAACCCCGCGTCAGGCAGGAATGGCCCGGCACCACGCCATTCTCCCCACCTATGGGGGCAGTCTGGGAGACTCATGGCCTGAGATGAAGCTACAGTGGAGTCACAGGTGTCACAGCTAGAGTGTGCCACCCAGCTCTGCTCCCATGAAGCAGGCCCTTCTGCAGGAGATGTGAGTAGGCCATGTATGTGGTCATCAAATATGTGGTCATGATTGGTCCCCACAGGTTGGTGTTTGGTCCTGAAACACCTTTATTTTTCAATAGTTACACAACGTATGGGTCATTTTTCAAGCAGTCATGTCTTATACATACTTGGATTCCAGATATATTTACCATATGCCCACTAGACAGACCAAGTATATCATGCTAACAAATAAGGCATCTCCTGCTAGCAAATTCCATTGTTGTGTTTCCCAGAAGGCTTCCTGAAAAGACCATCAGATTTAACGTATATAAACACAAGATGCCCAGTTAAATGTTGATTTCAGATAAACAAGGAGGGACTTTCCTGGCGGTCCAGTGGTTAAGACTCTGCACTCCCAATACAGGGGGCATGGGTTCAATCCCTGGTTGGGAGTAAGATCCCATAAGCCACATGGCATGGCCCGAAAAAGGTAAAAACAAAAAGATAAACAAGGAATATACTTTTAGTATAAGTGTATCCCATGCAATATTGGGGACATTTTCATACTAAGAAATAATTTACCTGAAAAATCAACTTTAACTGGGTAGCCTGTATTTCATCTGGCAACAATGCCATCTCCTGTTTATTAAGAAGTGAGAGTGCGTGGTCTTTCTTCCTTCCCAGGGCGCTCCCAGTAAAGGAAGAGAGTGGTTTGCAAGCCTGCTGCTAACCCTTCTCTTCCTAGCAGATATTTAGGAGGAGTTGGGGAAAGATGCTGTCTCTCTACCCATTCATTATCTGTGTTCCTTTCACCCAGCCATTAACACACACAGACTGGGAAGTTTTTTTTAACCACAGATAAGTTAGGAAGAGTTTTGAGTGTGGGAAGGGCCTCTCTGGGAAGAAATACAATAGGAAACTGGGCAAGACATCCAGGGAAGCTGCTGACATGGGACATAGTCTGTTCTTCAAGCGCTGAGCGTTTGCAACCCCCTTGGGCTCCCTATTTTTTCTGAGCAAAACTTTTTCTTGTTTTCACATTTTTCTTGTTCCTCCTCTCTGTGCAGAGAAAGTTCAGAGCACACTGTAATGTGACATGAACAGAAAATACATGATCAGTTATGCATTAAGGCCTGTGCCCATCCATCAGAAGAGGCTAAATCAGTCAGAAAGGCCAAGTGCGGTTAACTGTGGGCCAGCATAGACTAGGGTACTTGTGGTGACCCGTGACATAAATCCATTCTCAGTCTGACTTAAATAACTGAGGGAATTTATTGGTTCTCATAAATGAAAAAGAACAGCAGCAGGGTGGCCTTCAGGCAAGTCTTGATCAAGGTGTCATTTAATCTCTCTGTGAAACTCTAAGCTGAGTTTCTCTTAGCTTGATCCTCCTGGCATTGCCTACATCCTCACAGCTGCTGCAGTTCTGGAATACACTTTCTAAGGTGATAGAACACAGCAAGGAAGAGGTGGAGGCTGGGTGTATACCCAGGGCATCTGAATCCAGAATCTGAGCTCATAACCAATAGGCTGAACCCAGGCTGGATATTACATACATTACATTTAAACAGCCACTGCCCTCCACTCAAAGGATCAGTAAGTAGAATGTTAAAGAAAATCAAATGTATCAGCTTCCTACATTTGAGGATCTCTTTCTTATAATATTGATCTAATTTCAGGGGTGATTTTGGCCAGTCCTTCAGCCTTTCAGTATTGGTTCAGAGAGTAGAAGGTTAAAGAAAATCAGATGTAGTATTTCTCTACCTTTAGAGGATCTCCTTCCTAGAGTGTTCATATTAACAGCACAAGCGATTTTTGGTCCGTTCTTCAACCTTTCAATAAATTTCTTTTGGTTACTGAAATGTGGTAAGAGATTAACATGGGGATTGTAATGAGAACAACAGAATGAGAAATTTCATATACAGGGAAGGATTAATTATAAAGCTATTTTAACAATCTTTCCTGGAGCCTTTAGGAGAGAAACACTTGGGCTTGCCGTTGTAGGAAAAAATATATATTTGAGACTCATGCATATTTATATTAAATCACATATATGAGTAAACATCAGATCAGTTTTTCTCTTGTTGGCTTAATAAACCAGAAAATAAATATCCCATAAAGAAGAAAGAAAGGGTTTCTTTAATAAGAAAAGGTTTAAATATGCAAATTTTTCTTTTTTTGTGTGGTACGCGGGCCTCTCACTGTTGTGGCCTCTCCCGCTGCGGAGCACAGGCTCCGGACGCGCAGCGGCCATGGCTCACGGGCTCAGCCGCTCTGCTGCATGTGGGATCTTCCCGGACCGGGGCACGAACCCGTGTCCCCTCCATCGGCAGGCGGACTCTCAACCACGGCGCCACCAGGGAAGCCCAAGATATTGCATTTTTTACGAATTGAAGGTTTGTGACAACCCTGCATTGAGCAAGTCTATTGGTGCCACTTTTCCAAGAGCATTTGCTCACTTTGTGTCCCTGTGTCACATTTTGGTAATTCTGTGTTTCAAACTGTTGCATTATTATTACATTTGTTATGATGATCTGTGAGCAGTGATCTCTGATGTGACTAGTACAAAAGGACTACACTTGCTAAAGGCTCAGCCGATGGTTAGCACTTTTTAGCAGTAAGGTATTTTTAAATAAAGGTATGTACGTTTTTTTTTAGACATAATGCTTATTGCACGCTTAACAGACTACAGTATAATGTAAACATAACTTTTATATGCACTGGGAAACCAAAAAATTTGTGTGACTCACTTTTTTGCAATATCCTCTTTATTGCATTTGCCTGGAACCGAACCCACAATATCTCCAAGGTCTGCCTGTATATACGCTGGACCCCAGAAGGGGTCCCTTTGGCAAGCAATCTCCTAATAAATTCAGAATCATCATAGTAGCCAACATTTAAAACTCTGAAACTTTCACATAAAAATCTGTATCTTTGGTGTTGCTTGAAATATCTGGCAAACAACGAGACCCATTTCAACCCGGCACAAAAATCACCTGCAGCTAAGTAGGAGCTGTTTAAAACCTGAAATGATTACCTGATCCATTTATAAAAACTACCATCAGCCAGACCAGCTGTCCGGATCCACCATCAATGATTTCTATGCTAGCTTTGCCGTCTTACCTACCATGCACAGATTATGCAGTGATGACTGGAAATTGGGGAATAAGGACATCACAGAGGTAAGCAGTTCACATGAGGTCATACTGAAGTACGTGGGCTTCTAATCCAATATGACTTCATTTATCTTCCCTTTGTCCCCTTGCAATGTAGGACTGTGCCCTAGAGCAGCGGTCCCCAACCTTTTCGGCACCAGGGACCGGTTTCGTGGAAGACAATTTTTCCACAGATGGGGCGGGGGCGTTGATGGTTCAGGCGGTAATGCGAGTGACAGGGAGCCATGGGGAGCGGCAGATGAAGCTTTGCGAGCTCCCCTCTCACGTCCTGCTGTGCGGCCCTGTTCCTAAAGGCAGATGACCAGTATCTGTCTGCGGCCGGGGGGTTGGGGACCCCTGCCCTAGAGTGTGTTTAACTCGGTGTATTTCCAGAGTGATCTGTAGAAAAGTTCTTGAGATTTGATAAGACGGATTTTTGCTTTTTTTTTTTTAACATCTTTATTGGAGTATAATTGCTTTACAATGGTGTGTTAATTTCTGCTGTATAACAAAGTGAATCAGCTATGTGTATACATATATCCCCATATTCCCTCCCTCTTGCGTCTCCCTCCAGCCCTCCCTATCCCACCCCTCCAGGTGGTCACAAAGCACTGAGCTGATCTCCCTGTGCTATGCGGCTGCTTCCCACTAGCTATCTACCTTACGTTTGGTAGTGTATATATGTCCATGCCTCTCTCTCACTTTGCCCCAGCTTACCCTTCCCCCTCCCCGTTTCCTCAAGTCCATTCTCTACATCTGCGTCTTTATTCCTGTCATCAGAACTTTTTTTTTTTTTTTTTTTTTTTTAGTGTTACGCGGGCCTCTCACTGCTGCGGCCTCTCCCGCTGTGGAGCACAGGCTCCGCGGCCATGGCTCATGGGCCCAGCCGCTCTGCGGCACGTGGGATCCTCCCGGACCGGGGCACGAACCCGTGTCCCCTGCATCGGCAGGCGGACCCTCAACCACTGCGCCACCAGGGAAGCCCAGAACTTTTTTTTTTTTAGATTCCATATATATGTGTTAGTATATGGTATTTGTCTCTTTCTGACTTACTTCACTCTGTATGACAGACTCTAGGTCCATCCACCTCAGTACAAATAACTCAATTTCGTTTCTTTTTATGGCTGAGGAATATTCCATTGTATATATGTGCCACATCTTCTTTATCCATTCTTCTGTCAATGGACACTTAGGTTGCTTCCATATCCTGGCTATTGTAAATAGTGCTACAACGAACATTGTGGTGCATGTCTCTTTTTGAATTATGTTTTTTTCAGGATATATGACCAGTAGTGGGATATTTTGCTTTGTTTTTAATCTTTAGTAACAAGTGGAATGTTATTCATGTTTAGGAAATTCCCCCTCCCCTCACTTCTGAACACTGGTCTCTTCCAAAGCAAACAATGCCTAAGACATTTCAGATTTTCAAACATAAGTTTTGTCTTAGTGCAGTTCTACACCCTCTGGTCTATGCAGGGGAGGAAACCTTTTCCCTCCTTCCCTTCTAGGTTCTTTGACTGGTCTGATCATTAAATTGACATGAAACAGCGTAACAGGAGAAGAACAAATTTAATTTCATACGTGCGGGAGTCCATAAAAATAAGAAACTCAGAGAAGTGACCAAAGCAGGCAGCTTTTATACCTTTTCGACAAAGAAACAATAAATTTGTGAAGAATTGACATGAAAACAAATTAGGGCTTGGGATAGTAAATTAGTGAAGGAGGAATAAGGTTTATTTATACCGTCTCCTCAGCCTTGAACTCCCTGTTTCTGGTGATAAGGAGGTCTTTCCATCTCCCAGTTCAGGGAGGTACCCTTCATGTGGGAGATTTATTTCCTGCTTTTCTGGGGACAAAAGAGGGTCAGAGCATCCTTCGTACACCAGCCGTTTCTTAAGTAACTTTAATTCCAAATAATCAATGTGCCCAAGTGGTCCACTTTGGGGTGGCATATTTTGCTCTTCTACGTCTACTGTTTTGCTGTGTGGCCAAAAGGAAGCAGTATTCCAGGGCTACGACAAACATCGCCCTTAACATAATTATCCTTAACATTTCAGCGGCAGATTTTTCCTCTGTGGACGTGGAAGTTTTCAAGCATTGAATTGAGCTGTTTGTGCCCGTATATGAAATCATTGCTCGTTCCCCAGGAGAAGCAAGCTCTGAAAGGGCTTTTCTAGATCCGCAAGCTTTTATAAATTTCAGGTTTTCAGAGGGAGGTTGGAGCCATTGGGGTTATCTGGGGAGGGTCGTCTCTTCGGGGGTATAGATATCCTCCATCCTGGATACCAGATGAGGTCTGAGGCACACAATCTAATTCAGTATTAATTGTTTTGGAAGTGTTTTTTCTAGTGTATCCGTTTAGAACAGGCTTGTGTACTAAAGTCTATTCATCCGAGTAATTCACCATCCAACTAAAATTACTTTCTGTCAAAATAGTATACTGTTTAAAGGTGGTTGCTAGTTACAACATACCCATTGGAGAGGCAGATAAGCCTCATAGAACATTTTATTTCATGGGTGATACCACGTGGACACAATTCTTTGGGTGGAGATTCTAAGACCACCCATTTATACCCGCCCTAGTTCTCAGGTTGGCCTTTCTGCTAAAACTTCCACTCCAATTCCCTCTCCCCTCTTCCTTCCCCTTCCTTCCTGTGTCCACTTGGCTGTAGACGTTATTCTACAAAGTAGGGAGACTGAGATTAACAATACATGGTCCTGAATTTGTGATATCTATCAGGTTGGCCTCTTTCTTTCGTAACAGACAATCCAATTCAAAGTGGCTTAAACAAACAACAAAAAATTACATTTTGTGCTGCTAAAGTATTCATGGGCAGTTTGGCCTGCAGGTTCAGCTGGATCCAGGAGCTCATCAGAATAGAGTTTCTCTTAACCTCATTTCTTGCCTTCTGCTGTGTGTGTGCCCTTGTCAGACAGGATGTTCCCTCATGGAGACAGTAGGGGCTGCCTGT
This sequence comes from Lagenorhynchus albirostris, assembly GCF_949774975.1. Classification (NCBI taxonomy): domain Eukaryota; kingdom Metazoa; phylum Chordata; class Mammalia; order Artiodactyla; family Delphinidae; genus Lagenorhynchus; species Lagenorhynchus albirostris. The sequence goes on from NC_083108.1 coordinate 83,766,446, forward strand.
CCCTCCAGGCTGACATGCAGCGGGAAAGAGCATATCATTTCTCAACAGGTCCCACCAAGCCCTGGGATGCACTCCGATTGCAGCTTGGGTAGGTGGGGGATGGTCCTGCCTGGACTTTCTGGATGCAGCCTCTCTGAGGCATTAAGCTGATGGTTCCTGTCCACAGAATAGACGTTGTATGTAGTTGCAAAGCAGCTGGGCAGGTATGATGTCCAGCCATCACTGCACGATCTGTGGACCGTGGGTAAGATGGCACTACTAGTGACAGCACTTTTTACAAATGCACCAGGTCATCGTTTCAGAGTTTTCGGATGCCGTCATTGGGGAAATAAGAAACTTGCTTAGCCTTTACTCCCCAAACCGACAGGACCTCAGCATGGATGGGCAGATGTCATCGCCAAACAACCCCCAGCTTGAGGTCTCCTAAAATGTGGACTGTGCTTCTTTAAGATTTTATGCAGCAGAAGGCTCATTTCCTGCAGACCACTAACCTAGTGGGACTACAGGGCTGAAACGTCCATTCCCGAAACAACCACTGTGGCTGGAAGCATGTGGATGACACACCGGCCCAGCCCCTTCCTCGATTCGCACAGTGGCATTGTTCATGTCAAGAATTTGTGGACCCAAGAGACGGTACTGAACGTGGGAGGAGGGTGGGAGTGACAAGGGCAGCAAGGTGACATTACACCACAGCAATGCAGACGACTTCACGTGGAGCGCAAAGCATCCCGATTCTTCAGTCTGGGCTTTCAGTGAGGCTGGGTCCTCAGGCATGGGGCCATTTCCTCAGAGCCTGTTGAGTTGACTCCTGTCCCCACCGTGACCACTCCCTGTAGACCTGCAAGACGTGCCATGTGCAGACGCCTGGTGAAGGAGGGCGGGGAGGGCCCGGCGTGCACCTCCTGCTCTACCCACCAGGTTCTGGGACAGAGGAACAGAGCCCTGGTAATGCACACGAGGGGTCTTGTGGGCTAATAGCGGCCCTGGCTCTTTTCCTACCCTTCTGACCCCTCCCCTCTGCTTACTCTGCTCATCTTATTTTTACAATTAATACATCGGTAATAAATCCCTCTCATTATCTCATGAAGAATGGCTAAAAATATTATTTCTTTTTTTCAAAACTTTTTATTTTATACTGGAGTATAGTTGGTTAACAATATCGTGTTAGTTTCAGGTGTACAGCAAAGTGATTCAGTTACACATATACATGTATCTGTTCTTTTTCAAATCCTTTTCCCATTTAGGTTGTTACATACTTTTGAGCAGAGTTCCCTGTGCTGTACAGTAGGTCCCCGTTGTTTTATCCATTTTAAATAGAGCAGCGTGTACATGTCAATTCTAAACATCCCATCCCTCCCCGCCACCCTTCTTAAAAACAGTATTTCTGATTGTTTTACACTCAAGAGCTCTGTTTTCCCCTCAAATGGCCTCTGCATATATCTTTCAAGCATAGGGTCTCCTTCCTTACAGATCTGCCACCTGATGTTAAGATGATGGACATTTCAGTTTGTTTCACTTGCTCTCTGCCTTTTTCTACGCCTAGTTTCCCCTTCCTTTCCTGCATGATTTGAGTTGGGCAATTATTCTTTTCCTCCACTTACTGGCTTGGCCACTTTCCGTTCTGTTGCATGTTTTAATGAGTGGCTGACGTTTCAACTTGTTATACCTAATTGTGACTATATCTTCTGAAGATAACTCATTGTCAGGACTCTTATGAGGTGCTATGAAATCCTCCCAGAGGAAGAAGACTTGCTGGGATTCCCCTGTGTTCCCAGCCATGTGCGAACCCCCTGTTTTTCTGAGACATATTCTTTTTAACATCTTTATTGGAGTATAATTGCTTTACAATGGTGTGTTAGTTTCTGCTTTATAACAAAGTAACTCAGTTATATATATACATATGTTCCCATATCTCTTCCCTCTTGCGTCTCCCTCCCTCCCACCCTCCCTGTCCCACCCCTCCAGGCGGTCACAAAGCACCGAGCTGATCTCCCTGTGCTGTGCGGCTGCTTCCCACTAGCTATCTACCTTACGTTTGTTAGTGTATATATGTCTGAGACATATTCTTAGCTTCGTCCTTTGCTCCATTTCTAGTCCTCTTCTCGGCCATCCCAGCTGGCAAAGCTTGGCTCTGCTGCGGGCTTTCCTCAGCACCCTCCACGTGATTGTTGATTTCAGAGCTGTTTTGGAACAGCTCCCTGTGCAAATACTTCCTTTGCTTCCTCTGAAACAAAGGCTTCAATTTATGACTTTCAGTAAGCTGTGAAAAGCTGAAAACTCAACCTTTTGCACGGCTATTTTTATAATAGCTTCTCTACTGTGTTTTTACAGCAGGGGTGGGGGGGCCTTTCTGCTTTGTCTTCCGTTTGAATAATTTCTGATAATCATGTGTTTTTTCCCCTAAATGCGGATGTTTCAGAACGTTGTATCTAAAATGACTTGCGTTAGAATGAAACATCTAATGTTTGTCCAAAATCATGGTCTACTTCTTTGAGAATTGACATTCATTCTCCTGCTTCTGTGTTATTAATTTTGTATCTTGATGTGACACACTTTTTTTTTTTATTTTTGGCTGTGTTGGGTCTTGTTTGCTGCGCGCAGGCTTTCTCTGGTTGTGGCAAGCGGGGGCTACTCTTCATTGCGGTGCGTGGGCTTCACGTTGCGGTGGCTTCTCTTGTCGCGGAGCACGGGTTCTAGGCGCGCGGGCTTCAGTAGTTGTGGCACGAGGGCTCAGTAGTTGTGGTTCACAGGCTCTAGAGCGCAGGCTCAGTAGTTGTGGCGCACGGGCTTTGTTGCTCGGTGGCATGTGGGATCTTCCTGGACCAGGGCTTGAATCCGTGTCCCCTGTGTTGGCAGGTGGATTCTTAACTGCTGCGCCACCAGGGAAGCCTGACATACTGTTGTTTGACCACTTGAAACAGTTTTGCAGTTGGTTTTGTTGGACTGGGTACAGGTCGTAGGGTGATACTCTCTCGCTGTCCGCAGAAATTTTATGGCTCTACTTTCTCTATCTTGCAATGATCCTTAACCTTTATTAGCCCAGATTAGTCACCTAACCAGGGCAATAGAGGATAGGAAAATATAGCTTACTCTCTGGTGTTTCATACTAGACCTGACACAGAGGGTCAGGCAGGTGGTTCATAGCTCTGTTCTAGAAGATACTTTCACACGATACAGAACTGATCCTTGAACAATCTGGGTTTGAACTGCGCGGGTCCACTTATACGTGTGGGGTTTTCTTTCAATAGTAAATACTTGAGTATTACGCAGTCCGTGGTTGGTTGAATTTGTGGATATGGAGGGTCAACTAAAGTTAAACGTGGATTGGAGGGTCAGCACCCCTAACCCCTCATTCTTCAAGGGTCAACTATAGTTTGTTGTGGTCAGACCAGGTACTTCATTGGGTTTTGCTGTGTGGCCAGATTAGGAGGACAACCCCATCAAAAAGATGACAATCACTCCTTCCATAACTTTTTCTTATTTTTGCTTACTTACTTCACCCCTCTTGAAATTCTTTGAGTGCTATCCTGTTTTATTAGCAGCTGTTCACATCCATTTAAATATCTCCAAATTATCAAGACTCAGTTGCTTTTTCCCTGGCAGTGAACTGACGCAGATGTTACCATGTGGGGTATTTGGTTAAAGATGTGGGCATTCTTTTCCATGTACCCTGACATCACTCCCCTGCAACCCCAGGGGGGAAGTTAAGAGGCAAAATTGATCATTCTACTTATTTTACTGAGAAAATAATTCCCTTTTCACGTTCTTAATATCATGAGGGGTACGAGCCAGATCACTCCCACCTCCCACCCTGACCGTGGTAATGCAAACGACCCTATTTCCATTGCTGAAAAGGAGGCCATCTTAAAACCCTTTTGCCTATTACAAAATCTAATGATTTCTTTTGTTCAATATAATCTTGCACCTTTAGAAATCTTTTTAACTATACGCTACTGAAAATTCCACAAATGTTCCCTTGACCCTCACAAATCTTTATCCTTTTGAAAATGTACAGTAAACATGTCAGTAAGCACTATTATCAAATGCTTCTGATTATATATTTCCACAAAAGGATTCTAGCTTTTATCATTTTTCCATCAGAATTTCACTTCTTGAGGCTGGAAATATCAAACCCTGCATTAGAATATCAAAGCTTGTAAAAATATATCACCTCCTTATAAATTCTAGTTTTGAAAACTGCTGTGTATTGAAGGGAATGAATAGGATTTTGCATCGGGCCTTTGGGTTATGCATGTACTTTATAGGTTGCTTCTTTTGCCTTTGGGACTTGAAGTGTAAGTAATCAATGTAGAAAGGAATTATTTAAAGTATTTCCCCCCAGCATCTAATTCTTTTATTAAGAGCATAAAGTAAAATGGGAATAATTATGTAGACGCCGTACATGCTTCATAGAAGAAGGAGGAGGAGAGACATGCTCTGCGTAGAGTGATCAGATTTCCCAAATAAAAATGCAGGACCGCCAGTTAAATTTGAATTTCAGATAATCAATCATTTTAAGGTAAGTATATCCAAAGCAATATTTGGGACATACTTATACTAAAAATTCATAACCTATGTGAAATTCAAATTTAGTCAGATGTCCCTTATGTCACCTGGCAACCCTAGTTCTGAGAGAGGTGATGGGGAGGGACATGTAAGGAAGAGAAAAGAATGAGTGATGGGCTTCCCTGGTGGCGCAGTGGTTGAGAATCTGCCTGCCAATGCAGGGGACACGGGTTCGAGCCCTGATCTGGGAGGACCCCACATGCCACAGAGCGGCTGGGCCCGTGAGCCACAACTGCTGAGCCCGCGCGTCTGGAGCCTGTGCTATGCAGCAGGAGAGGCCGCGATGGTGAGAGGCCCGCGCACCGTGATGAAGAGTGGCCCCCGCTTGCCACAGCTAGGGAAAGCCCTCACACAGAAACGAAGACCCAACACAGCAAAAAAAAAAAAAAAAGAATGAGTGATATATTTCACATCTACAAGGACTCACCAGACAGTTAAGGGAGACAACATAGCTTGGTGAAAATGAGAATAAAAGGTATATTAACAAATCAGGACGGACTCATGAAAAGATGCTCAACACTGCTAATCATCAGGCAAGTGCAAGTCAAAACCACCATGAGACATCACCTCATGACGGTCATCATGGCGATCATCAAAAAGAACACAGATAACAAATGCTGGAGAGGGTGTGGAGAAAAGGGAACCCTCCTGCACTGTTGCTGGGAATGTAAACTAGTGCAGCCACTATGGAGAACAGTATGGAGTTTCCATAAAAATACTAAAAATAGAACTACCATATGATCCAGCAATCCCACTCTTGGGTATATATCCGAAAAAAACAAAGGCACTAACTCCAAAAGATACATGCGCCCCAATGTTCATAGCAGCATTATTTACAATCGTCAAGATATGGAAACAACCCAGGTGTTCATCAACAGATGAATGGATAAAGAAGATGCAGTGTATATGTACAATGGAATACTACTCACTACTCAACCATAAAAAAGAATGAAAATTTGGGTGTCCCTGGTGGCGCAGTGGTTGAGATTCCGCCTGCCGATGCAGGGGACGCGGGTTCGTGCCCTGGTCCTGGAAGATCCCACATGCTGTGGAGTGGCTGGGCCCGTGAGCCATGGCTGCTGAGCCTGCGCATCCGGAGCCTGTGCTCCGCAACGGGAGAGGCCACAACACTGAGAGGCCCGTGTACCGCAAAAAAAAAAAAAAAAAAAAAAAAAAAAAAAAATGAAAATTTGACAATTTGCAGCAACATGGATGGACTTGGAAGCATTATGCTAAGTGAAATAAGTCAGAAAGTGAAAGGCAAATACTGTATGTTACCACTTATAAGTGGAATCTAAAAATTAGAATGAACTAGTGGTTATAACAACAAAAAAAAGTAGACACAGATATAGAGAACCAACTAGTGGTTACCAATGGGGAGGGAGTGGGATGTACAAAATACTGCGAGTAAGATAGGCTACAAGGATGTATTGTCCAACATAGGGAATATAGCCAATATTTTGTAATAACTGTAAGTGGAGTGTAACCTTTAAAATTGCATTAAAAATAAAAATTATTTTAAAAAATCGGGATAGAAAAAAATAGTAGAATTAATGTCATAGGGTGATGATTGCATTTTAATCATTGCCTAGCAGGTTCCTTCCCTGGGATAGTCTTAGAGATCCTGACAGATGAACGAGTGGTGCCGTCCTTGCCTAAGATAGGAGGTGAAAGGAGGAACATTGGACTCGGACTCAGGAATTCATACAGCCTGAGACCCGTGTTGGCCACGTGCCCTACTTTGCTGGACCTCAGTTGTCACACTTGGAAATGGAGCCAACAGCCCCTGTCTTGCCAACTTTCTAGCGATGTTCTGGGAATGAGATGCCTTGATGGATATCTCTTTTAGAGATTGTCAGGGACGCACGACCTGATTTGTATCTTTTAGATGCTAAGTCTGGAGGATCAGAGACCAGAGCTGTCTTCTTCACTGTCTCATCCATGGCTCCTAGTGAAGACTTAGCACAGAGTCAGACTAAAACAAAAATTTATTGTAGGAGCAGATGAATATCGGTATATACATTGTTAAATTTAACCAATCGTGTAGAAAACGGAAATGCACAATGTAATGTAAACGGCTGCTGTAACAGCGGATTAGGGGTGGAGACTAGCAGTTCCAGACCCTCCTGATTTCCCCAGATGGCAAGACAGCACAAAATATTGTTCAAATAAGTAAATCCTTAAGTTTAGGAGTTACTACAAAACTGTTCCACGAATAAAAAGTAATTCTGTTGAAAGAAAAAGGGTGATGTTATGGAAGAGAAACTGGAAAGGCACACACACAAGTTACGCAGGGAATGTCCACCTCATTGGGTAGAACACTTTTTTATTCTCATCTTTCTTTCCTGTCTCAGTGGGGAGATTTATTTGCATAACAAGACTCCAGTCAACCATCAATGTGGCACAAACCAAAGGCGTTTCAACCCCTTTTTGCTAGTTGATGATCGCATTGGCATTATGTAGGGTCCCAAGCATGAAAATGATCAACATGTAATTAATTACTATTCATCATGGAATGAAATAGAAACCAACATGATTGAGATGTTTGTTCGCAGGAGTTGAACAGTCCTTTTCCATTTAATAAAAAAGTGATCATTTTGAGCCTAATAAAGGCCTAAGCAGGGGCTTCCCTGGTGGCACAGTGGTTAAGAATCCGCCTGCTAATGCAGGGGACACGGGTTCGATCCCCGGTCTGGGAAGATCCCACATGCCGCGGAGCAACTAAGCCCGTGCACCACAACTACTGAGTCTGTGCTGTAGAGCCCGTATGGCCATTCTTACCTAGATTAAAAAATAAATAAATAGGGCTTCCCTGGTGGCGCAGTGGTTGAAAGTCCGCCTGCCGATGCAGGGGACGCAGGTTCATGCCCCGGTCTGGGAAGATCCCACATGCCGCAGAGCAGCTAGGCCCGTGAGCCATGGCCGCTCGGCCTGCGCGTCCGGAGCCTGTGCTCCGCAACGGGAGAGGCCACAACAGTGAGAGGCCCGCGTACCGCAAAAAAAATAAATAAATAAATAAATAAATAAATAAAAACTAAGATTCCAGTGGACTCGCTTTTAAAAAAGTATTCATAGACTTCTCTCCTATTACAAAGTAAGCCACCAGGTTATTTAAATGATTTTAATCTCTCAGGCCTTTATCTTCTGTTTCTCCTGCACTCATTTCATGTATAGGGGAATGTTTGCTCTGTGAGACCTGTACCCAGGTTCTGGTACATACTGTATTTCCTAGACTCTTCTATACCTGGGGTGAGTAACTCATTCTAGGTATTTAATCATATTTCCTGAAGACACCTAAGTTTTAACATGTGAAAGCGAGGTCAAGTAACAGTCATCTGTGATATCACTGGCTTCCTTGAGTCCATATCTAGTCACTTAACTTTTCCTTTGAATTCAGCTCCTGACTCTCCCTGCATCTGTTTTTGTTTTTTTTTAATTTTTAAAAATTTTATATTGGAGTATAGTTGATCTATAATGTTGTGTTAGTTTCAGGTGTACAGCACAGTGATTCAGTTATACATATACGTATATCCATTCTTTTTCAGATTCTTTTCCTGTTTAGGTTATTACAGAATATTGAGTCGAATTCCCTGTGTTATACTGTAGGTTCTTGTTTTTTATTTACTTTATATATAATAGTGTGTATATGTTAATCCCAAACTCCTAATTTATCCCTTTCCCCTTTGGTAACCATATAAGTTTGTTTTCTATGTCTGAGTCTATGTCTATTTTGTAAATAAGTTCATTTGTATCATTTTTTTTAGAATCCACATACAAGTGATATCATATATTTGTCTTGCTTTGTCTGACCTCACTTAGTATGGTAATCTCTAGGTCCATCTATGTTGCTGCAAATGGCATTATTTCATTTTTTATGGCTCAGTAATATTCCATTGTATACGTGTACCACATCTTCTGTATCCATTCGTCTGTCGACAGACGTCTAGGTTGTTTCCATGTCTTGGCTACTGTGAATAGTGCCGCAATGAACACTGGGGTGCATGTATCTTTTCAAATTATTGTTTTTCTCTAGATATATGCCCAGGAGTGGGATTGCTGGATGATAGGGTAGTTCTAGTTTTAGTTTTTTAAGGAACCTCCATACTGTTCTCCACAGTGGTTGCTTCTTTTCCTTTTAAGGTACAAGAATTATGTCCTGGAACTGGGCTATTGGGATGTGGCCTCTTTACTGAACTTCTCACGCTCATTTGCATCTACCCCTATTCATCTTTCATTTGCTACCCAATTAATTTCCCATCGTATGATAGATAGATCCAGTTCCTGAATTTTTGCATCATCCCATACTGAAACTCCATACTCATTAAATGGTAACTGCACAGTTGGGGAAATCCACGTTCCACAGAGACGGAGACTCATTACTCTAGCCCCCGGGATGACTCACCATCTACTGTGAATCGCAGATGTTGAGATAAAAGCCCTTTGAATTATCTGGTCCTTGGAAGCAGCATACTGGTTCCCAAATGGCCCCCGGTGGTCGGTTTAAATGACCTGGCCGCGGGGAACTAGTACATTTGGGGTACTTATCATTTATATTTTACTTGCCCAAGAGTCTTTTCACATTTCGCACAAATGCCCATGCTCTGGTGAGTAAGGAAGGAGAGGCCGTAGAAATCCCCCATCCACACTTGGGAGGTCCAAGGTCAAGGGCTCTCACCTCAGCATCATTAGAATCACCAGCAGCATTTGGAAACCACTGATCAGCGGTTCTCAAACTGCCTGACAGTCATTGGCCGGGGGGGGGGGGGCTTTGAAAATAACCGACCTCTGAGTCCCACCCCAGACAATGTGGTTGAATTCATCTGTGGCAAGACCTGGGAGAGGGAGCGAGGGATGGAGAGAGAGAGAGAGAGAGAGAGAGAGAGAGAGAAGGATATGGAAACATCATTATATTTGATAACAAAAAAATACTTTTCCATTTTTGCAGTCAGCCAAAACTACTGCATTCGTTTAGTTTGGAGTGGAAATGTACTTAAATTTTTGTATATATTTTTATTAGATAATTATAAGAATTTGTTTTTGGCCAGGTAACTATTTTTAAAGACATAATATGGAGGGTAGACTATTATGTTTCGTTCTCTGATCCCAAGTTTCCAATACTCACCAAGCCCCATCTCCATGAATAGTGCTGTCCTAGGACCCATGACTGGAACTACATCGGCCCTTCATCCTCAAATTCACATCAAAAGTGCAGAGTAAAATTATTTTTAATAGCTATTGCTGTTTGAAAAATTTTAATAGTTTATTTCATAATGATGATAGTGATTACTGAGAAGTATACTTGAGAGACCGCAGTGGTGTAATTACTTTACATCTTGTATCTCATATGGTCTCTCCAACCAGCCAGCAGACCTCTGTTTTATGCATAAGGAAATTGAAATTTCCTAAAAGATGACTTTTGCCTACTAAGTATCAGAGTCAGGAATGAAACTCAATTCTCTGACTCCAAAGCCATGCTGGTCACCATTGAAGATGAATCCATTCAAATGGCCTTTCCATGGGATGGGGTCGAGTAGGGGGGTGCTTGCAGGACTAGTTTGCCTGGGGCCCCCATTCCACAAGCGCCTCAGGTCAAGACCTTAAGCGTTGTCTACAAGGAAGGCTGTGACGACACAGGAGTCCCACCGGAGGATGGGAGAGAGGCGTCCGATGGTCACTAAACCATTTCAGGCTTCTGTCTCATGCGCCAAAAACAGATTGGCAGTGGCTGTAAATTAACATTTTTATAAATGCCATAATTATCTTGTGACTAGTACCATTATGTCACAATGTTTTTGCCTGTGTTGACAGTATTTATTTAGAAAGTGTCAACATTTACAGTACTCCACAGTTTGTGTCAACTTGTGCTGGCATCTCTCTTTAAAAAAAAAAATGAAAGGAATCAGCTGGGCTTTTTTGGCCTTTACGGGGCACCCTGATCTTGTAAGTGAGTTGCTGCTGGTATGAAAAAAAACTGTGTAAATGATAAGGGATGTCAAGGAGAGGGGAAACTTCCATCAGGCAGAGTGATTATGGTCATGGTCAATGTTAGTTCATCCAATGATAATTTTGTCTTTGTAATCAGACAAAAACACAAAACCCAGGAGAATTAACAAAGGGATCCCTAAAATCCTAAAGCACCTCATCCTCTCTTGAAGACATGTTTTCTTCCAGCCTGAGGCAGCATCGCCCTCAGGTGAGGTTTATGTTTTTATTTATTTTTTATTTTATTTTTTGGCTGTTTTGGGTCTTCATTGCTGCTTTCGGACTTTCTCTAGTTGTGGCTCGCGGGCTCTAGAGCACAGGCTCAGTAGTTGTGGCGCACGGGCTTAGTTGCTCCGCGGCATGTGGGATCTTCCCGGACCAGGGCTCGAACCTGTGTCTCCTGCTTTGGCAAGCGGATTCTTAACCACCGGGAAGTCCCTGGTTATCTATTTTAGATGTAGTCGTGTGTATCTGTTAATCCCAACCTCCTAATTTATCCCTCCCCTCCCCCCGTTTCCCCTTTGGTAACCATAAGTTTGTCTTCTATGTCAGTGGGTCTATTTCTGTTTTGTAAATACGTTCCTTTGTACCATTTTCCAGAAGTGTTGTCTCTTAAGAGAGGACTTCAAGTTGAGGAGAGATCAGCCAAACATCCAGGAAACACAACACCCCGGGAACAGCCCTACCGGTGAGTGGAGACCTCACACATTCTGGGATCTATATGGTTGCCCACGGTCAGTGGAGGGGAAGGGGATGGGGTTGGATGCTTGGGCGGGTCGGTGTGGGGTGAGGGCTCCTGATATCAGGCAGAAACCAAATGAGGACAAACTTTGTTACCCCAGCACGGGTTTGGGGCTTTAGCCTGAGGGCAGTGATGAACCGCTGGAAAGTTTTCAGCAGGAGGTGGCCTAATTAGGTTGCATTTCAGGAAGAGTTTCCCCTGCCTGCCTTTGTCCCTAGGCTCACGTTAGAGTCTGTATCGAATAACTTAATCTTTAATTACACATTCCATAAACAAAAAAACACCAAGCTCCCTTGAAAGGGAACATTATCTTATATAGCACTAAAAAGCAGACACTGCATAAGATAAAACACTGTGGATGGTAAGATGGATCTGAAATTAAGTGATACGAAACTGAAAAAGATGTCATGTAAGAATGTATGAAATGCCCAGAGTCACTTAAGGCTTTGATGTCTTCCCGGTTTCTTTCTCCAGCGAGTTTGGGGGTTGTGTGAGTTCAGACCAGGCTTTACACTTCTATAAACATGGCTTTAGAGAAGTATATGCTGCATGACTTACTGACCTATTTTTCAATCAGTTATGCAGTAGGTGTTAAATGCATACAAACGAACTGAACTAGAAGATATCCTCTCATTTGAAGGGAAGACCAAAAGTTCCGGCGTGTATGAGCCGTTTTCATCTTTTAAGAAATGGGCCATTTGGGAGAAAAACTACAAAGAAAATTTGTAAAAAATTCACTGCATGAAAAATATCAAAGCCCTGCATGACATAATTTAAAGAATCATACATTTCAAACAGACTTGTGACAAATCAAAACAAAACAAAAACAAAACAGTCCCATCTGCCCATTTCCCACTCATCACCGCGCCCCCCCCTTATTTTTGGCCGCATCATGTGGCATGTGGGCTCTTCCGCAACCAGGGATCTGCAGTGGAAGTGTGGAGTGTCAACCACTGGACCGCCAGGGAAGTCCCTGCCCATTTTCCCCTGCTGGAGGCAACCACTCTATTTTGATACATTTGGGGCATTTATCTCTCTAGTTCTAAGTAGTATGTTTTACTGAAACGTTCCTTTTTGTTCTGGTTCTTATTGACTTTATTAAAAGAAAATTCAGAGAACTTTATTTGTGCATACCAGGATTTACACCTGAAATGGGGTTAACGATCTCCACCTTGCACACACAAAAGGAAAGTTGTGGGAATCACATCAGTTAATGGAGGCGACAATGACTTCATATATTACACGTGACACAAATGGAAAGTCTATTATTACTTGACCGCATACCAGAATATTGAAAACTAGACTTATCTCTAGGTCCTAGGAGAATACTTAGCAAATGATAGGATTTCAGTAAATATGTGTGGCATGAATATACATACAGTGTCCAAAACAAAACAGTCAGGTAAAAACAGAAATTTTCATGGTGGGTGTGTATCTGAATGTGCTATTGAAGATAATTCTGGTTGCTATGACAAAGAAACCTATGATGGATACATGTAGTACTTTGATTGTGGTGATGGTATTTTGGGTGTATGCATGTGCCCACACTCATCAAAATGCATACATTAAATATGTGCATTTTTTTGGTATATCAGTTATACCTCAAAAAAGCTTTAAAAATCACCCTGAAAAAATAAACGGAAAAATATAAAATGGCTCAAACTCAGTAGAAGTTTATTTCTCACAGCTAGAGCCCTCCATGTGGTTTTTCTGAATCGCTGACTAGAACCCTTCAAAGCAGTAATCTGTTCCATGTGTGGCTCTGGCAACGTCAGCACAAAGCTTCTAAAATGGACGTGAGGGACTCCCCGGCGGTCCAGGGGTTAGGACTCGGTACTTTCACTGCCGGGGCCCTGGTTCAATCCCTGGTCGAGAAACTAAGATCTTGCAAGCCACGCGGCGTGGCCAAAAAATAAATAAATAAAATGGACGTGATATCCCATGACAAGATGGAAAAAAGGAAAAAATAAACAGAGAAGGCACTTCTGCATCTTTAAGACACTTAATATCTGCTTATATTGCCTAGTCAAGGTGTGGTCACACGACTCCATCTAGATGACGGGAATGGGATGCTGGGAAATAGTTGTGGGATGAGCGACTGCTTCCAGCAAGAGCACATTTGATGAACAGGTAGCCATGCCATCACTGTCTGTGTCTTCGCCAACCCAGGTATTCTGGTTCGGAGCCAATGCTCTTTTGACCTTTTGATGCCTGTGTTAAATTGTGTGTGTGTGTGTGTGTGTGTGTGTGTGTGTGTGTGTGTGTAAAATGAAAAAACGATTCTTACTTTGTTTCAAAATATAAAGACATGCAGTATTTTCCACATTGTGGTACAGAATTTCTTTCTTCCTCTTTTCCTTTACTGAGATCTTCCCAATTCAAATCCATGGACTGGTTGGGTGTTCTTGATGGGCAAGGATTCTACATATTCTTCTGACTGTCCAAACTCCATGCACGGAATTGGTACTCAACAGCTATATTAGTATATCAAAAATATTTAAAAATATGTGGGTATACTGACGAGACTTCTTTCTTTGTAAGCAGAAAGGAACCCACTTGGGTTAACTTAAGCCAAAGGTGATTTAATGGACAGAGATTAGGGGGTTCCTGGAACTAGTGGGAAGCTTGATACTGGCTTGGGAATGGCAGCTCAAGGCAGCCCAGGGAGACTGGGCATGGGGACTTCATTAGTGCTTCCTTGGCACAAAGGGACTAGAAAACAAGCCACTTTTGGGGTGAAATGGAACACAAGCTATATTCAATTCTTTGTACCACTGTTCAAGGTGGGGAGAGGCGTGTAACTGGTCTAGCCTGGCTCACAGTGACCAGCTGAATAGAATGCATCCGATGCTGAAAAAGAATTCTTATGCAAATAAATATGGGATTGTTAAGAAAGAGCAACTGATTCTGCGGGAATCATGTGGAGAAATGAATACATAAGAAATGCCTAGCACATTCAGTATAATTTATTTTATTTTATTTTCAACTCAAAGCACCTAGTCCTCTGGGGGTAAGTATTATTTGCATTACAAGACTCCAATCCCTCACCATTGAAGGGAAAGTCAAAGGAATTTTGACCTCCCTTTGCTAGTTGATTTTTAATATTAGCATTACTTGAGGTTGGGTAAACACATTACTACAGCTCATTCTTAGTCCAAAGCTCAGAGACAGTTAACTTGCCATTACTATTGATTTATCATAAATTGCTTCTCATCGTGGGGATAAGTAGGTACCATACACATTAAGTCACTTGTTAGCAGAAGCTGAGATTCAGTTTCATCCACTTATGAGTTCATCACAGAAATGAAATTCAGTTACAGAAAACTCTCTCTTTCTCTGTCTCTGTGTACACACACACACACACACACACACACACACACACTTAGGGCAATACATTTTTATGTATATAGGGAAGCTAAAGGGAAGAAGTGATGTAGCATGTGCATAAACATTCAATTCACATGTATAAAGAGAGAAAGGAGGTAATTTTGATGTTCTTTCCCCTGCAACGTCTTAAAAAACAAACAAACAAAAAACAGTTTAACACAAAAGCAAGAGGGGCCAGCCATCTTCATTCAGCCTCTGTTAATGCAAGCAGAGTCAACCACAAGATGCATGAAATACTCCATGACCAAAGAGGGATCGTAATTGAATGTTTCTGTCAACGGAGGCCAGATTCATCTGTGACATCTCTCACGGTCTTCGTTCCAGCTGAAATGCCCGTATTGAAGGCAAAAGGCAATAAAGAGAACACCTTGCCCTTTCCCTGACCAGCTGAAAGACCTGATTCGTGAGTGTGTGGGACCAGCCTGAGTGGGTTCCTTAACTGCAGTCTTGGCACGTCACATGTCACTCCCATGTGACATCTAAGGGCAGCAGAAGTGCTTAGGGGAAGCACTAGTGTTACCGAACACAAGTCCGTGTGCCTGGTGCATCGTGAGGCCAAACAAACTGAAATGTCAGTTTGGAGCAGAGAAAGGTTTATTGCAGGGCCAAACAAGGAGAACGGGTGCTTTTGAAACCGTGGAACTCCGACTGGGACTTGAACCAATGCACTGGGACTTGAACCTACGGTCTTGTATCTGAGATCACACACCTGGTCTCGGGACTTAATGAAGTTCCGGTCTTGATGTCTCATTGCAGAAAGAATCCAGTGAGAGACAAAGTGATAGGTAAGAAGTGGATTTATTTAGAGAGAAATACACTCACAGACAGAGTGTGGGCCATCTCAGAAGGCGAGAGTGGCACCAGGGTATAGGGTTGTCAGATTTTAGAGCAGTGGGTAATTTCATAGGCTAATGAGTGAGAGGTGTATTCCAGCTATTTTGGGCAAGGGGCGGGGATTTTCAGAAATTGGGCCACTGCCCACTTTCTTACCTTTATGGTCATCTTGGAACTGTCATGGCGCCTGTGGGTGTGTCATTTAGCTGATGTGTTTCTATGAGCGTATACTGAGGCTCAAGGTCTAGTGGAAGTTGACTCGTCTGCCATCTTGGACCCATTTGGTTCCGATAAGTTTATGTTGTGTCCGAGGGCTACATCATTCTTCTTAAGGTTGTGCCCTGCCCCCTTCCCTCCTGTTTGAGTTTGTGCTCAAAAACCCTGAACTCCCCACTGGTTTGGGGAGAGTTTTTATAGGCAAAATTTGGGGTGAGGGATGCAGGGTGCGTGACTTTCTTCTGATTGGTTGGTGGTGAGGTAACAGGCGGTGCTCCAGGAAACTTGTGCTCAGCCTGAAGTTACCATCCCCCACCTGGGTGCTGCACTATTGTTTCTTGACAGCTCCTCCTTTGTTTCCTCATCCCCTCCCTTCCCTAATTAGCAACTGTTTGAATCTGCACTTTGGTACTCAGGGAAGGTATAGGCGGCTGAAGCCTACAAGTAAGAAATGGGGGACTTGGAAAGGCTTTGGTGCCCAGGAGGGTCCCACGGGATCCTGCTTGGTTTCAGCCTCAGACCCTACCTCCTTCTCCTTAGTCCAGAATATATACACATATGTGAAATAAAATTTATATTTTATGGCAAGACAAGAAAAATTTAAACGTGAAAAATTCTTTTCTGCCCTTTGTCCTCTCCTCTCTCCTGCACTGTGCGTTGTGTATCTGCATTAGGCATTGACCAAACCTCCCCCGTCAGATAAATACCTGCTCAACCATAAAGAACAACATTTTCCCAGCATCAACAAGACAGCTCCTTAAAAGATGACGTTCTGGGCTTCCCTGGTGGCGCAGTGGTTGAGAGTCTGCCTGCTAACGCGGGGGACACAGGTTCGAGCCCTGGTCTGGGAGGATCACACATGCCGCGGAGCGGCTGGGCCCGTGAGCCATGGCCGCTGAGCCTGCGCGTCCGGAGCCTGTGCTCCGCAACGGGAGAGGCCACAGCAGTGAGAGGCCCGCGTACCGCAAAAAAAAAAAAAAAAAAAGATGACATTCCTTCCTGATCTTGTAAGGGGTCACATGACCCACCACAGTGGCAATTAGATCTGGATTACGTAAACTGTCAATATACTTCATTTGATGTACAGCCATCTGTCTCAAAAGAACTTATACAAACTACGTCTTGACTTCTAATGGGCGGAACAGTTCTCAGCGTTTTCTGAGACGCTCTTCCCGGGTTGTAACCCTCTAATTTGGCTCGAATAACACTTTCCAATTTTTTCTTCGATCGAATGATTAATTTTTCATTGACACATACCTCACCTTGCCTGGCTGTCTTTCAAGTTCCTCATCATTACGTGGATTCCCCGTGCACATGTTAATACCTTTGATCTTCTCCTGTTAATCTGCCTTATGTCGTTTTAATTGCCAGCCAAAAGAACTGAGTGGGAAAAGAGGGAAAATTTCTTTCCCCCATACACTCAAGCTCGAGCTGATTACATCCACGATGCACCCTTGGCTTCTGTGCATGGGGTGGAGTGAAAGGTCTTTAGGCTGAGTCTGAAGAACTTTTGTTTCAACCAAATGGTTAGTACTTGCATTTGCCGGTGTTCACCATCTAAGAAATGATGGCGCCCTCATAGGTCATCGTGTCCTTGCAGAAGACGCCGCACCTAGAGAAGGCGCCAGGAGAGAGGAGGAGCCTGGCGTTCCTTGGCACGGCAGCCTTGCCCCTTATTTCTGTCTTGTCTGTAACTCTTGGAGGTGGCAAAAGCCAAAGACAACCTTGTGAGTAGCTTTGCTTTCCATATTGATTTCCCTTCCTGGGAATGACGTCAGTGGGTACAGCTGACATTAACAAAAGAACAAGCCTTTGAAATACGTATCACTGTCGTTCACTGAATCCACTTACTGCGCAAGTATGCTTTTGGTTGATTTTGCTTGGTGTAATTAGGGTTTCTCAACCCTGGCTGCATAGTGGCGTGAATAATCTTAGGAGCTTTTGAAAATAATTATGCCTGGGACTCAGCCCCAAAGACTCTGATTCAATTGTTGTGAGATGAGACCCAGTTGATGGATGACATTATTAAACAACTTCTAGGGTGATTATAATGCGCAGACAGAGCTGAGAATCACTGACCAGCTTCTGTGATCTCTGCCGGGATGATTTATCATTTGGATTGGAATGTGTGTCAGGGCAGCTCCATGTCCTGACAGGCTACGGAGGAGTTCTCCCACATTAAAGTGTGACAGTGACAGAAAACTTGAGATACACTCTGCTGTGACCATTTGTTACGAACACCAGCATGCATGTGTCACCTGTGTTATGACTAGTGGCAGAAAATCCTTCAGAGCCAGGATCTGGGGGGATGTGTTTCTAATGATAAAATAAATGTTCTAATGTCGAAGTTTTGCCATGGCTCAGGAGAGTAAATTATAGCTCTGGGTAAAGTTTAACAAAATAAGCCATAAATTTGGGTTGGGCATCAGGTTCCCAGTTTGCTAGACTGGAGTTGTTTTGTGGGACTATAAGGCAATGATTAATTCTTGTTAATTAGGATTCTCCCCATCTTAGAACTTCTCTTACCTGTTATGACCAAAATGGACAGAAAAAGGAAGCTCACAACAATGAAGTTGTCATGATTTTTAAGAAAACTTATGGTGATTTAAAAATACCTATCAGATGTGCCCTTCAGGGTTTTTTTTTTTTTTTGCATCTTTATTGTGATGTAATTGACATAACGTAAAATCCATTCCTTTAAAGTATACAATTGACTTTTTTTGGTACATTCACAAAATTGTATAACCATTACCACTATCTAATTCCAGAATATTTTCATCACCTCCATCCCCCCCCAAACACTGGCCCTGGCAACTACTCATCGGTTTTGGTGAATTTTGCCATTATGGATATTTCATATAAAGGGACTCATATGATATAATGATACAAGGATAAATGGAATTATAGGATAGTCTTTTGTGTCTGGCTTCTTTCACTTAGTGTATTGTTTTCAAGATTCTTCATTTCCTAGCATGAATCAGTACTTCATTTTTTTTTTTTTTTTTTTTTTTTTGTGGTACGCGGGCCTCTCACTGTTGTGGCCTCTCCCATTGCGGAGCACAGGCTCCGGACGCGCAGGCTCAGCGGCCATGGCTCACGGGCCCAGCCGCTCCGCGGCACGTGGGATCTTCCCGGACCGGGGCATGAACCCGCGTCCCCTGCATCAGCAGGCAGACTCTCAACCACTGCGCCACCAGGGAAGCCCAGTACTTCATTCCTTTGTATGGTCGAATAATATTCCATTGGACGGATAGGCCATACTTTGTTTACCAATACATCAATTAATGAACATTTTGTTTCAATTCTTGTCTATTATGAATAATGATGATGTGGACATTTGTGTACATGTTTTTGTGTAGCCATATGTTTTCGATTCTGTTGGGTATTATTTAGGAGTGGAATTGCTGGGTCATGTAGTAACTTTATGTTTAACTCTTTGAAGAATTGCCAAGATGTTTTCCAAAGCAGTTGCACAATTTTACATCCCCACCAGCAACGTGTGAGGGTTTCAGTTTTTCCATTTCTTTGCCAATACATGTTATTGTCCAACTTTTAGATTCTAGCCGTCCTAGTGGGTTTAAAATGGCATCTCATAGTAGTTTTGATTTTTCACTTCCCACTAATGATGTGGAGCAAACTTTCATGTGATTATTCACCATCTGAATATCTTTTATATAGAACGTTTAATTCAAATTCTTTGCCCATTTTTACAATTAGGTTGTCTTTTGATGTCAAATTGGATGGGATATTTATATCTTCTGGATACAAGTTCCTTGTCAGTTATATGAATTTCAAATATTTTCTTTCATTGAGGTTTGCCTTGTCACGTTCTTGATGGTGTCTTTTGGTGAACAGAAGTTTTAATTTTGATGAAGTCCAATATCTAGTTTTTCTTTTGTCACCTATGCTTTTGGTGTCGTAGCTAAGAAGCCAGAACCTAATCCAAGGTCATGAAGATTTACTTCCATGTTTTCTTTTAAGAGCTTTACAGATTCAGAAATTACATTTAGGTCTATAGTCCAATTTTGAGTAACTTTTTGTATACGATGTAAAGAAGAGGTCTAATTTTATATGCAGGGTGGGGTGCCAATCCTCCCATTTTCCACAGTGTTTAAAGAGAAATCTGAATTTTTAAATATGAAATCTCAGGACTTCCCTGGTGGCACAGTGGTTACAAATCCGCCTGCCAATGCAGAGGACATGGGTTCGAGCCCTGGTCCAGGAGGAGCCCACATGCCGCGGAGCAACTAAGCCCGTGCACCACAGCTACTGAGCCTGTGCTCTAGAGCCTGCGAGCCACAACTGCTGAGCCTGCATGCCACAACTACTGAGCCCGCGCACCTAGAGCCTGTGCTCCGCAAAAAGAGAAGCCACAGCAACGAGAAAACTTTGCACTGCAACGAAGAGTAGCCCCTGCTCGCCGCAACTACAGAAAGCCGCACACAGCAACGAAGACCGAACACAGTCAAAAATAAATAAATAAATTTATTTTAAAAAATATGAAATATCATGTATTTGCATTTTTGGTAACTATTTTTTTTTAACATTACAAGATCAAAAAATCAAAAATATCTGTGTGTCTGATTTGGCTCACAAACCACTTTCAACCTCTTACTTTAGCTCTCTGTACCTCATTTTCTTCAACTATAAAATGAAAATAAGAATGCTTGACTTGAAGAGTAGTAGGGATTTGAAAATTCATAATATTAAATCATGGCTCTTGGAATATCATGAATGTTTGATAAATGTCAGCTCCTCCAGGTATCCCCAATAATTTATTGACCTACTAATTCTCTCTTGGTTCCTTCCCCAGATAAATCTGTGTAGAACAGGCAGAATTATATGATCACGCAACTCAAATTGATCACCCAAAGAGCAATCACTGTTTTGCGTTCTAAGTGGCACCTGAAATTCCAGAAAAAGCAATTTGTAAGCCTAGAGGGGAATTCATAAATGAGGTCAAGCCTTTGACTTATCGATACTTTCTAAGCCATTGACGCCCTTTGAGCAGCTGTTGTATTTTGGTACATACCCCATTCTCAGTGCATTTGGTTGAATTCCTCTTTCTTTCTCTTTGTCTCCGTGTCTTCTGTCTCCTTTGTTCCCCTTTTATCTAGGGAATGAAGGTATTAGGGAAGTATTTCATTTGCCCATTTTTCTTTCGAGACACGGCACAAGAATTAAGTTGCAGGAAGGCAGGGTTTCCGTCCACTTTGCTCACTGCTATAGTCCTGCCAGTCTGTCAGCTAATAGATGCTCAAGAAATCATAGTTAAATGATTTTAAATGCATAGCTAAATGCATACATAAACCTGCAAGGTGGAGGGTTCCTTCTGCTCTTTGCCTGGCACGGGGTGCAGGGGTGACATGAATAAGTGGTGAGGCCATCTGTGCTCACCATGCAACCAGGTCCTCCCCCCAGCACGCGGGGAATGGCAGGTGATGGAGGCTGTGCCCGGGCATCAGGGCGTCGCCAAGGACCCTGCCACGTGCTCCTCTCCGTCCCTGGGTGCAGTGCTCATGGCTTGTTAAACAGCTCCCCTGACGAATGTCATTGAACGCTTCTCTCCTGCTTCATTTGAATAGAGGTTCGCATGTATCCCTCCGTACAGTGAATTTTGTGTCATGGGTGTTGGATTGTATAGCCTAGGTGGAGAGGGAGAGAGGGGCCCCATCAGCGAGCTCCTTCCGTCTGTTTATCATCCATCCCTCGGCCAGGGAGCAGCATCCTGTCACCTGCGGAAGCCGGCGCTCCACTGCCCTGGTGTCTGGAGAAAAGACGACGCCAAGATGAAAGTCCTGGAGCGTCTTTCATCTCCCCGCGCTCGCTGCTTCATCAGCATCGCGGCCTCGCTGCCAAGATTGATGAAATGCTTAGAAGCGTCCCCGCTCCTGCGCCCTCAGTGCCGTGTGCGCTGGCAGCTGCCACCTGGTCCCACCTGTGACCCACGCGCGTCTTCCCGGAACGGCCAAAAACAAACTTTCTCCACCCATGTGAGTTTCTTGTCAAAGTCGATCAGCAATGTCAATCAAGTCTGTGCGCTCAGTTAGGAGCTTAAAGGCGTCTGAAAACCAGACCGCCATCCTGGAGGTGGAATGTCTCTGTGCATCCATCAGATAAATAACCCGTCACTGTGCCCAGCGAGGAAGAGGGGCTCCCGGAGGAAGGTGGGTGAGTGAGCTGGGGTCCGGTCATGCAGAGTCTCAATTTTTTTGTTTTGTTTTTTATCAACTCTTTAGGTAACAAGTTTGTTATGTTCACTACATTATCTGAAATCCCACACTATCCTATGGGGAAATGATATTAGTCCAGGGTTGGATTATGGACAGTTTGAACAATAAACCATTTTGCATTCTTTAATCCCTATCTTACTCTCCCACTGCACTTAGGATAAAAATGTTTAATTAGTTTTTATTGGCATATAGTCGCTTTACAATGTTGTGTTAGTTTCTGCTGTACAGCAAAGTGAATCAGCTATTCATATACATATATTCCCTCTTTTTTGGATTTCCTTCCCATTTAGGTCACCACAGAGCGTGGAGTAGAGTTCCCTGTGCTATACAGTAGGTTCTCATTAGTTACCTATTTTATACACAGTATTAATAGTGCATATGTGTCAATCCCAATCTCCCAGTTCATCCCACCCACCCTCCTTTCCCCCTTGGTATCCACCATACATTTGTTCTCTACGCCTGTGTCTCCATTTCTGCTTTGCAAATAAGATCTTCTATACCATTTTTCTAGGTTCCACATATATGCGTTAATATGCAATATTTGTTTTTCTCTTTCTGACTTACTTCACTCTGTATGACAGTCTCTAGGTCCATCCACGTCTCTGCAAATGACCCAGTTTCGTTCCTTTTTGTGGCTGAGTAATATTCCAGTGTATATATGTACCACATCTTCTTCATCCATTCCTCTGCTGATGGACACTTAGGTTGCTTCCATGTCTTGGCTAATGCAATAGTGCTGCAATGAACATTGGGGTGCATGTGTCTTTTTGAATTACGGTTTTCTCTGGGTATATGCCCAGTAGTGGGATTGCTGGATCATATGGTAGTTCTATTTTTAGTTTTTTAAGGAACCTCCATACTGTTCTTCATAGTGGCTGTATCAATTTACATTCCCACCGACAGTGCAAGAGGGTTCCCTTTTCTCCACACCCTCTCCAGCATTTATTGTTTGTAGATTTTTTGATGATGGCCATTCTGACTGGTGTGAGGTGATACCTCATTGTAGTTTTCATTTGCATTTCTCTAATGATTAGTGATGTTGAGCATTCTTTCATGTGTTTGTTGGCAATCTGTATGTCTTCTTTGGAGAAATGTCTATTTAAGTCTTTGGCCCATTTTTGGATTGGGTTGTTTGGTTTTTTTGATATTGAGCTGCACGAGCTGTTTGTATATTTTGGAGATTAATCCTTTGTCAGTTGCTTCATTTGCAAATATTTCCTCCCATTCTGAGGGTTGTCTTTTCATCTTGTTTATAGTTTCCTTTGCTGTGCAAAAGCTTTTAAGTTTCATTAGGTCCCATTTGTTTATTAGGATACAATTTTTATACAAAGAATAGCATAAAGAATGTGTCCAAAAGGTACAAACTTCCAGTTATAAGAGAAATAATTTCAAGGGATGTAATGTGCAGTGTGGTGACTATAGTTATATTGTATCTTTGAAAGCCACTAAGAGAGGAGACCTTAAAAGTTCTCATCACAAGAAAAAAACTGTAACTATGTGAGACGCTGGATGTTAATTAAACTCATTGTGGTAATCATTTCACAATTTATACAAATATCAAACCATCACGTTGTACACCTAACATCAATACGTTGTCAATTAAAAAAAAATAACGTGGCAGATGTTGTTGAAGGCTTTTAAGTGGAAAGGTGGTGTGGTCTGATTTATTATTTAAAACAAAAGACACGAGAGGGATTGGGAAGGCAACTAGGGGCTCTTTAACTGCCCACACAGGAGGAGATGGTGTGTGGACAAGGTTGGTGCCGAAGGAAGTGGTAAGACGTGGACAGATCTGCCAATTGGGAATCTGCAGGCTACTTTAGTAGCTGTGGTTCTGTCCCCACTGCTGTACACGGGTTGGACGATCATCTGGGTGATAGAGGTGGTAGATCTTTCTGGGTTGAATCTCCTTGGGGAGCCCTCAGGAACCACGTGGCTTCTAGTAGATTAGCCCCAGATATTCCCAGCTTAGCTGAGCAGGTGGGCATGCCTGGGAAAATGGCTTTAGCTGATGAAAACTGGAGTGTGAGCACACTGAACAGAGCCTACCCATTCTCAAGTGTTGATAACTAGAAAATAATAAGGATAACCAGCTGCCTTGGGGTACCCAAAGGAGACAGTGTTTCCTAAAGCATGGTACCTCCACAAACTGTCTTTCTAAAACCAAACTCTTTAAAAATATTTGATGACAGTAATAGCCAGCATTTATAGATGGCCTCCTCTGTACCAGGCACAGTGCTTTAGTGTTCAGGGTGGAAGAAAGTGGTTACGGGATAATGCAACATCCATTATCTAACTCCCTTCTCCTTGATCATCTTTGAGTTGCAGTGGCCAATTCTAGCCAATGAGGTACAAGTAGAACTCTTCCATAGGATTTTGTAGAAAGCATTTGTTTTGCTAATAATCACTGCCTCCCTTCTGTCTTTCTTCTTCTTCCTGCTGTAGACACAGCTGTGATGTCCAGAGCTGCAGCAGCCATCTTGTGATTCTGGGTCAAAGGACCAAAAATATCAAAACTTTTGGTCCAGACATCACTAAGCCCCTGAGCTAAAGTCATCTGTTTCTAGACATCTTGTCATATAAGGAAGATAAACCTGTTTATTATTTAAGTCACTGTGGTCAGGTTTTACTACCTGTAACCAAAAGCATTTCTTACTGATACACAAATGCTGTATCATTTTATCTTTAAATAGTGCCCCTTGTTACAGAGGACAATATTAATGTTATTTATGGTGGTTCAGCTAATAAGTAGTAGAACCATGTTCTGTGCCCAGATAAGACTAAACATTTCTATTTTATCTTGTGGCTTCTCTGAAAAATATTAGAGAATAAGTTCTTAATACACCATGTTGTGGATTATTTAGAAAACTACTCTAACATAAAATAGAAATTACCCTCCCAGAGGTAACAGCTATAATTTGTTTGGAAAGGGCATCGTTTCCTGTTATTTAAAATCACCGACATGCACTCAACCCTCATGCCCTGCCTTACTATGTAGTTTTATAACACTTACCACTTTCCAATATCCTTTATAATTTGCCTACTTTCGTTTATCACCCTGTTTTGCTGAAAGACCTGCTTTCAGCTTCAGGTTCAGAGAATTCACCAGCAAAATAACCACTCTACACTTTAGTAAGCAAGAAATAAGGAAATTTGTTATATTAGTAGTAAGTTTAGTATAAGGACAAGTTATATATATATATATATAGAGAGAGAGAGAGAGAGAGAGAGAGAGAAATAAATGTACGTACATCACCAAATTGGGACAAACAAGCAACATCACTAACCTGGGAGGATTTGCATCACCAAGTTGGGAGAACAAGCAATACCTAGAGAGAGAAAAGCGCGTACATTCCCAGTTGGGGAAACACCACGTCCAGATCCAAGCAATGCTGGGAAGTCCCGGAACAGCATTCTGGAGTCGCAGTTGGGAAGGGTCCCAGGTGGTGCGTCCACCCCTCGCGTGAGACTTCACAGTACTGCTCAAAGGAGTCCTGCCTTTAACGCCACGCCGCAAGCGGTCATCATCAGCGTACGTGCAAATACGCAGCTCCGGCTATTAGCATAAATGCTTTGATACTTTAGTCGTAAGTTTCAGAGTGTTCACTGATCCCTGGGAACGGGCCAGATTCCCAAGGTCCAGGAAGCTTCACGACTTACTCCTTTCTTTATCTGTCGGTTCTCAAGACCTGCCTTCACCGTTTCTGCCGACGGGCACATGGTCCGGCAGTTCGGCAGGGAGCTACTTTCAGGGTTTTTATTTAGTCAAAGGCCTACTGTTGCCTCTGAAGTCTGAACAAGACTATGACTTTTCCCAACAGCCCACCCCCAGCCAGAGTATAAACGTCCCAAGGCAGAGATCTTTGTCCGTTTTTATAACTAGCAAATTCACAGGAATGCATGAGATGCCTGTGTGTTCCCGCAGCTACATACCTGTTTCATAAAAACTGTTCCATTTGTTTTCTTGAAATAATTGGCTCCCTGAATAAATGAAATGTAATTAATACACGCATAGATCATAAAACAGTGCCGTGCCCAGCACACGGTTAGGGCTTAATAAATATTGACTATTGTTCTGATATTATTATAAAATTGGTCCTCTGTCTTCTAAATAAACAATAATCCAGTCCAGAGGCTAGATGGGAAAACATGCCATGCCACTCTCTCTCCGTCATTGCTTTGTCGCCATCTTGTTTTCCCTGCGTCCAACCCACCATTCATCTCCAGTTAGAAAACCAAACTCACGAAACATGCATGTTAGCCAGCTGCTGCTTCCCTGCCGCTGCTACACATGTGCGCTTGCAGAGCAAGGCTGCCTGCATCTACCCCAGCAGAAGCAAGTTTTCAAGGAGAGTATTATTTCAGCGTTATTCTTTATAGTATTGTATAAAAACCATTTTACTGCAGCTATTAAAGCAATCTGCGTAAACAATTTTTATGGCTGAACGATACTCCAGCATATGTATGCTACACTATCACTTACTTAACTCTTTATTGTTGGATATTTAGGACATTTCTTGTTTTTCATGATTACGAGCAGGGTGATGATATTCTTCTTGGACATAAAAGAGAAAGTCCTCCTTGAGGGGAACCTTGATGATGGTATAAAAAAGACAAAACTCAGCTATAAACATCTGTGGGGGGATTTGCTCTAGCTGAGATAAAAAGTACTTTTATGGAGGGGGGGATTCACCAAGGCCCCGGGAAGGGAACACTGACCTCCCAAAGCCTGGTGTGACCTGCACACAGGTCCAGAGAAAAGATGCCCCAGGCTGAGGACGTGTCACTGGGTATGTCCGCAGAGGTTTATCAATATACAGGAGACACCATAGTGTTCATGCATTTATTCATTTAATGAATATTTATTGAGCACCTACTATGTACCAAGAATTTTTGGAGCAGAGCTTCTCAAAGTGTAAACATCCCCGACCAGCAGCATCAGCATCACCTGGGAACTTGGTAGAAATGCAGATTCGTGGGTACCACCCCAGACCTACTGCATCAGAAACTCTAGGAGTGGGGACCCCAAACCTCTGTTTTGACAAAGCTTCTGGGAGACTCTGATACGTTCTAACATTTGAGGATTATGATTGTAAAGTGGCCCAGGATTACAGCAGTGGATAAAATCCCTGCTTGCTCTGAACTTACAAGGTAATGAGAGGAGATAGACAGCAAGCATGTGTTTAAATACCACACAATACGTCAAGTGATGAGTTTGGAGGAGGAAAATAATGCAGGGGTATTTGGGCAGATACCTGAAGGGGATGAAGGAACATCTGGATACTTGAGGGAAGTGCACGGCAAGCATGAAGACATGCCGAGATGCTCTGGGTGGGCTTGTAAGAGTCTCTGTCTCCACACCAGGCAATAGACTAGATTGCTGAAGTACCGTCTCTGTGCTGTTGGGTTTTGCTGTTTGTGGTGATTAATTTGATCTGTCAGCTTGACCTCGCTAAGGGATGCCCACCTAGCTGGTAAAACATTATTTCTGGATGTGATTATTTCTGGAAGAGATTAGCATTTGAATCGGTAGACTGAGTAAAGATAATTGTCCTCACCAGTGTGTGTGTGTGTACGCGGGATGCGGATGGGGGATGAGGGCTTTGACAGCCAAAAGAGAATAAAAAGGCAGGGAAAGGGTAAACTTGCTCTCTGCTTGAGCTGAGATGTTTATCTTCTTCTCTCTGGACCCAGATGGAACTATGACCTGGTTCTCCAATTTGCATAGGGCAGATGCTGGGACTTCTCAGCCTCCACGATCACGTGATCCCATCCCTCATAATAGATCTCTTCCTGCGTATATCTATCTATGTCCTCTGGGTTCTGTTTCCCTGGAGACCCCTGACGAATACACAGTTGGTTGGAGATCTTGCAGTGGAGGGTAGGGGACCCAGAGATGAGGATGCCCTGGGTAGTGTGGACAATGTAAAGAGTCCCAGGAGAAGAGTCCAGGAGAACAGTGTGTGTGTGTGTGTGTGTGTGTGTGTGTGTGTGTGTGTGTATGTGTGTGTGTGCGCGCGTGTGCACGTGCAATGCTGACTGTTATTCTGACTTTCCCCGGAAGATATGCATTAGCTCCCAGATCTGAAACCATCCAGGGCAATTTAAAAAGCATTATGGGGGGCTTCCCTGGTGGCGCAGTGGTTGAGAGTCCACCTGCCGATGCAGAGGACATGGGTTCGTGCCCCGGTTCGGGAAGATCCCACAGGCCGCGGAGCTGCTGCGCCCGTGAGCCATGGCCGCTGAGCCTGCGCGTCTGGAGCCTGTGCTCCGCGACGGGAGAGGCCACAACAGTGAGAGGCCCGCGTATCGCTAACAAACAAACAAACAAACAAAAAAGCATTATGGGGAATTCCTTGGTGGACCAGTGGTTAAGACTCTACGTTTCCACTGCAGGGGGCACAGGTTCCATCCCTGGTTGGGGAACTAGGATCCTGCATGTGGCACAGTGTGACCAAAAAACCAAACTAAAACAACAAAAACAACTATAAAAAAATTTTAAAAAGCATTGTGAGTGGATGAGTTTCTCACTCTTTCCTCCCCTACTCAGCAACCTCAAACAGGATGAGGGTGAGACGGGGTGAGAAAACTTTGAAAAGCTTTGTGGAGCGTGGGATTAGAATCCTTGGCGTGACTAGAGAAGCTCTCCAGTTGACATCATCCTCAATGAGCCCAAGATGACTACAGTTCTTTGCCTGAAGTCATCAGGTAATGCAAGGACACGACTGCAACTGTTCCTGAAGTCGCCTCCTTCAGAGTTGCTTTTTTTAATTCTGAGAGAGGCTCATTAACATGAAAATCTGCCATCTGCATTCGGTCAACCCGTCGATCCTGAACATATTATCTGAAACGTTTTCTCTGTTACCGAGCTGTCATCTTGGGAATGAAAGAGATGAGGCGCTGAATGGGTTTTGATGGGCTCGGGAATCAGAAGAAAAGTCCAAATGATCTCAACTCACTTCTTTGATGGTGTTATGATTTGGGCTTCCTGGTAAAATCTTGGTTTGATTAATAGGAAAGTGTGTATGTCCCTAAGTGGCATTTCAGAAGAGAAGCGAGACATCCATGTATTTCAGTGTCATCCTCCTGTGACTTTGCCCGTGTAAGTGATGAATTCTAACGTATGACTCACTCTCAAGCTGTGTGCCCTGGGTTGGGCATGGTGGGATGGGTCTTACTTCTATATTCATACTTTAGACCAGGACACAGGAGCGAGCGAGAGTCCTATCGTGCAAGTTTACAGCTGAAATTAGACGGCAGGGATTGGTATTTCCGTTTGCCATGCGGAGGGACCCTGATCACTGCTTTATGTTTGGAAAAGGGAAAAGACAATCCCCTTCATTGAGATACTGAATTTGGTTACTTACATGGG
The DNA here is from genome assembly GCF_949774975.1 of Lagenorhynchus albirostris. Lineage (NCBI taxonomy): Eukaryota > Metazoa > Chordata > Mammalia > Artiodactyla > Delphinidae > Lagenorhynchus > Lagenorhynchus albirostris. Next base: position 83,795,778 of record NC_083108.1, read on the forward strand.
CCTGGGACAACCTTTGAAAAGTATTAGACGTCTCCCGTGAAACGGCATCTGGGAAACACTTAGCAGCTGCTGTCAATGTAAATAATTCAGTGTTAACTGATTACAGACGTGCTTCTGAAACCGACATGCCACATGGAGTAATAGGATGATGGTGTCATGGAAAGTGATGATGTGAGGATTTTTATTCCTACCCCACCTCTGCGGGTTGTAGCAGAGAGAAGACCCGGGCTTCTTTTGATTCATCTATGAATCAGTCATGGACAGATGTTTAAAGAAATCCCATGTTCTGTGGTCTCTACACTCTGAGAAAGGATGGTACTGTTTTAATTTAATGATGACGTATTCTCTTGGGGAATCTGATTTTAATCAGCAATTTTGAAATAACATCTACTTGGCTAAAATGAACCAATCTGAGTCATGGATTGTCTACTCAAGTGTCCACAGTTTATCACGGGGGTGGGAGAGAAACAATATGGTAGAAAGGACATTTTTTTTTTTTTTTTTTTTGTGGTACGCGGGCCTCTCACTGTTGTGGCCTCTCCCGTTGCGGAGCACAGGCTCCGGACGCGCAGGCTCAGCGGCCATGGCTCACGGGCCCAGCCGCTCCGCGGCACGTGGGATCTTCCCGGGCATGAACCCGCGTCCCCTGCATCGGCAGCATCGGCAGGCGGACTCTCAACCACTGCGCCACCAGGGAAGCCCAGAAAGGATATTTATCCAGATCTGAAACTCACATAAGACCTCATATATAATCATATCACTTTATCTCAAAAGACCGTCATTCTACTTGGGAGCAAGTATTTAAAAGAACATTAATTTGTAAGCATTTAAATTTTTACATGGTTTTTGTTACCTTACTTCTAGAAACTTTAATAGACATAGAGACTTAGAATAAGCCCCTGGTCTGGGTGTGATTCAGCCTCTGAGAGATGAAGGTAAACACTTTTTTCTAGGACTGTCACCTACCCCAGATTTCTCACCCCCTCCTTACATTAGAACTCATTAACCACAAAGAGACTCCCACAGACCTTTTTCTTCCCAGAACTGAACTACTGAACTCAGTGGTGATGGGCTCCTTATACAAGTAACCAATTGCTTATTGTCTTCTCTGCCCTTAGATTGTGAGCTCCTGCTCACTTTTAATTATTATTGTTTTATTATTGTCTCAGCATCTTTCTATAAGGCTGGACCTGACACACGGTAATATTTGAAAGTGGATTCATAAGATCAAAGCACAATTATGCTGGAAAATTTGATGTGTCCCTGAAATCAATGAAAATGTAAATGCAAATAGAAAAAATGACTACATACAACATGGGCATGTTTTTAAGCCAATTTATAATTTTCATTTGTGGTCAGCAGGCAGCTTAAGCAGAAGTGAGTTCGAACAATATCATTTCTAGTTTCTTGCAAAGATTTCCGAATCAAAATCTCAGCCTTGTAACTGGTTAAAAAAATAGGCTCTCCTGTACCTGAAGGACATTTTTAAGAAATCCTCAATTCTACCAGACAGAGCCATGATCCATTCATTTTCTCCACCTGCAGGAAGCCTTCCCTGACTGCTGCAGACTCTTCCTTCATCTTGGCTCCATTGGCAGACTATTCAGATGGGGAATACCCTGGATCATCTCAGGGTGTGAGCTCCAAGCCATTAGGGGCCCAGAAGATGATATAAGATATAAATGGGGTTAGCCTTAGTGCTAGTTATTTTCTTAGCATAACGGAGTAGGGACCCATGAGGCCTTCCCAGAATAGACCCCCCCATGTCCTGCACCTGCCTTTTGTCTGTGGAAAAACTTTAGTCAAAGAAGAAATTTAATCAGAGAAGTGAGAACATGCAGAAAGAAAGGAAAACAGTCAAGCAAGACAAAATAATACTTTAGCCATTAAAAAAAGTCAAGGACCTTTAGTTTTTCCTCAAGACTATAGATAAGGGCTTCCCTGGTGGTGCAGTGGTTGAGAGTCCGCCTGCCGATGCAGGGGACACGGGTTCATGCCCCGGTCTGGGAAGATCCCACATGCTGCGGAGCAGCTGGGCCCGTGAGCCATGGCCGCTGAGCCTGCGCGTCCGGAGCCTGCGCGTCAGGAGTCTGTGCTCTGCAACAGGAGAGGCCACAACAGCGAGAGGCCCGCGTACTGCAAAAAAAAAAAAAAGACTATAGATAATATTCTGAGCCATGGTCTTTGACCCGTTTTGCAGATACTGAAACCCGCACCAGGTGGAAGAAGTTAACTGTCGGCTGCCCACAAGCACATAGACCCCAGAGCGGTTGGAACCAGAAGGTTGATGACGCTGACTCCCAATTACCTCATCACCAACCTATCAGAAGAAGGTCCATGAGCTGACCACGCCCTCTTTGAGCCATTGCTATAAAACTCCTCACTACCCCCCTCCAGGTCAGGACGCACAATTTTGAGGGCATTAGCCCGCTGTGGTCCCCTTTGCCTGGCAAAGCAATAAAGCTACTTCTTTATACTTCACCCAAAACTCTGTCTCCGAGGTTTAATTCGCCTCGGGTGTACAGAGGCCAAATTTTGGCAACGTTAGTTCTAGTTATTTTCTATTATGTCACTTCATAATCTTATTCATAGCACTTATCTCTACCTGAAATGATTGTTTCTTTGCTAATTGTTTATTATCTTTTTCTTCCCATTATGAGATAAGCTCCAAGAGAGAAGGAATCATATATGTCCTGTTCAGTGAAGTAATGCTGATGACAGGAACTGTTCCTGACTCCTAATAGGTCCTCAATAAATATATCTGTTGATGGAATGAATGAGGCCATAGTGCCTACACTATAATAAATATTCATGATTCCTTCTGAATGGCTGATGTTGCTTTATGCAAACACCTGTTCCGATGACATTTTCCCTCAAATGATGCAGCAATAAATATTCTTGTGCCTGTCGTTTTGGCGGCTGGTGAAAATATGAGTTAGATATATTCCTGAAAGTAGATTGCTATGCACTGGAAAGCTTTTCTAGATATTGTCAAAAGGCCTTCAAAAGGTTAAGCAATTTGCATCCCCATCAGAAGGGTGCAAGAAGGCCTTTTTTTCCCAGGCCCTAAGCAAAACGGATAGTATCAATGTTTTGAGCTTTAGAAGGGAGTTTGAAAGGATGGAAAGATGCTTTCCTGCTGGAGACCTTCCTTGGGTATAAATCTCAAGGGTATAATGTCAGGAACAGAGGAGGGTTCATATTGTCAAAACGTGTATGTGTCTGTGTGCGTGAGTAGGGGTAGGTGTGCAAGTGTGTGTCTGTGTATAAGTGTGTGTCTGTGTGTGTAAGTATGTGTAGTTGTGTATCTGTGTGTGAGTGGGTGTAGGTGTGTAAGCAGGTGTCTGTGTGTGTAAGTAGGTGTAGGCGTGTAAGCGGGTGTCTGTGTGTGTCTGTGTACAACCGTGTGTGTTTGTGTGTGTAAGTAGGTGTAGGTGCGTAAGCGAGTGTGTGTGTCTGTGTATAAGCATGTGTCTGTGTGTGTAAATAGGTGTAGGTGTGTAAGCAGGTTTCTGTGTGGGTGTGTAAGTAGGTGTAGGTATGTAAGTGGGTGTCTGTGTGTGTATAAGCTTGTGTCTATGTGTGTAAGTATGTGTAGGTGTGTGAGTATCTGTGTGTGTCTGTGTATAAGTGTCTGTGTGTGTGTGTTTTGAAAAGACTAAGTTGCTGCTCGAAAAACTTGGAAGCTCCAGGAAGTGTCACATTGACTCTAGATGAACTTCCTCAGGCGAGGATGGGAGTTCGTGTGGGATGGAAACTTCTGAACTTCCTTAGGACTCGAGGTTTGCCAAGCCCCCATCAGCCTGGGAACAAGTAAGAGAAACCAAGGACCTCATTTTCTTGGACATGGTTCTGTGACAGCCGGGAAATGAAGGAAGGTTCTTCCAAGTGTAGGGGCGGTTAGGAAAACATTTTTAAAGCATAACACCTTGTTATTTAAACCTGGAATCAAAACCTCTGGCCAAGTCAGTCGGGAGGCAGATTTGCCATGGAATTTGATGTTTGGTGCAACTTTGAACTTTGATAGTCATAATAGTGAGATATAAATAGATGAATACAATCTCACTTGATGTGCCCGTTTTCAAATAACAGTTTTGCCATAAAGGTAATAATTCACTCACAGTTGTAGAGCTTTAAAACGTGCAGCTTCAGTCATTACAGTGGTAACGCCACTTTGACTAATAATCAGATACACCTGCCACTCTTTATGAGGATCAAATGAGAATTATGCAAATTTTGAATTATTTTCCATTTCCAGGAGTGCACTCTCCTCAGAAAATAGCCCTGCTCTGTGTTAAAAGCAGGCCACGACACAAAAGCCTTGGTACTCCCTGCCACAGATAAACACTGAATGGTTTCAAAAAGCCTTGGCTCATTGCAAAAAGATGAAGCAGTTAGAGGTAGGTAAATTATTTTCAAATCCTCCTAACAGAATAGATTTTTACTGAGTACTTAATATGTAAGTACTGTCTGTGCTAGGATCTCTGTTAAATGCTTGTAAGTATTTATCTGAATGAATGCTAACGATGATCCTAGAGGTGGGAAAAGTTATTTCCCCATTTTACTGATGAAGACACTGAGCCTTAAAGATGGTAAAAGCAATTTTTCTTTCTTTTTTTAAAATTTTTATTTTATATTTGAGTATAGTTGATTAACAATGTTGGGTTAGTTTCTGTTGTAAAGTGATTCAGTTATACATATATATGCATCTATTCTAGCAATTTTTCTACACTTACACTGTCAGTGAGTCATAGAGCCAGGTCTTGAAGTGACCCAAGGAAAACCTACCTAATACCTTCTCCTCAAAAGAACAAAACCCTGCGGCTTCCCTGGTGGCGCAGTGGTTGAGAGCCCGCCTGCCGATGCCAGAGCACGCGGGTTCGCGCCCCGGTCCGGGAAGATCCCACGTGCCGCGGAGCGGCTGGACCCGTGAGCCATGGCCGCTGAGCCTGCGCGTCTGGAGCCTGTGCTCCGCAACGGGAGAGGCCACAGCAGTGAGAGGCCCGCGTACCGCAAAAAAACAAACAAACAAACAAACAAACAAAAAAACCCTGAGGCCTCTGTGAGGGAAGGAAAGTAAGCGCTACCCCACCTCCACCCCAGGGAACGGGTGAAGACTCTTTGTACTGGGAAAAGCATCAAAGAAAATTCCTCTCCTCCTGGAGGAGAGAAGGAAACCATTCTGGGCAAAGAACATTAGACACCTCTGTCATGAGTGTTAGTCAGCTCGTGCTGCTATAACACAATACTTCCCCAAAGCCCTCCCTTCCAACACCACGGCATTGCGTGTCAGGTCTGGAACTGATGCTTTCCTGCAGTCTGGGGGTAGGTCAGCCCCAGTGGGACCAGATGGAGGCAGAGTAAGGAAAGGCTATTTCCCCTCAAGAAAGAGAGAGATGGCGAAAGCAGGGAATCAAGTGCTCATCATAAGCGGTTGTCAGAGGAGGAAATTGGAAAAAAATTTGGGCCACCTTGTGATCTAAATTGAAAGCTGGGAGGAATGTAGCCGGAGAAGAAAGAAACAGGACATCCAAGGGCCAGACAAATAGTTCTCTAATTCTCTTTCTATTGTTTTGCTCTGTTATGAAAATAAATAAAATGCTGAAGCAATTTAAGAAACAATTTCCTTTCTTTGGAGCAAAACTCTAGCTTGGCTCAGAAATATTGCTTTTATCGTCTTCCCACTGTCTGCAACGCTACAAGAACTGTTTACTAGAGTGCTATTAAAATGAGATGGGGGGCTTCCATGGTGGCGCAGTGGTTGAGAATCTGCCTGCTAATGCAGGGGACACGGGTTCGAGCCCTGATCTGGGAGGATCCCACATGCCGCTGAGCAACTGGGCCCGTGAGCCACAACTACTGAGCCTGCGCGTCTGGAGCCTGTGCTCTGCAACAAGAGAGGTCGCGATACTGAGAGGCCCGCGCACCGAGATGAAGAGGGGCCCCCGCTTGCCACAACTAGAGAAAGCCCTCGCACAGAAACGAAGACCCAACACAGCAAAAATATATAAATTAATTAATAAACTCCTACCCCCAACATCTTAAAAAAAGAAATGAGATGGAACGTTTTTATTTGTCCGCAAGTTTATACACGAGAGCCAAGACTTTGGATGCGTGTGTCTGGAGGGGAGGTGAGGGGTGTACCTAAACGCACAGTTTAAAGTAAAGAGAGAGAGAGAGAAAGCAAACCCTCTTCTTCCTCCGTGTACTCAGACCTGCAGTCTTTGAAGGAGTGAAGGCATGGATGCCCTGACTGGATGGCTTGCCTCTCTTCTGAGCAGTAGGGATAAAACAATCTCTAGCCCAGGCTGGGGGGCTGTCACTCCTTGGCTATCTCAGTCCTGGTCTTGGTGTTTGTGTTTAAACACCAAGTTCAAGGAACTGAGTATTTAACTAAGGAAGAGACAAAAAAGCAAGGTCCTGGGTCACTGGTTTGAAGTCTATCCGTGGGTCCTACAGATGCATCTCATCCTTCCTACTCCGGGTGGGCAAAGACTGCCCCTGTCTCTACTATAGTTGCATCTCAGGCGTGAGAAAGCATGAAGGAAGTTGGATGCCCTCTGTGCGCTGACGGATGCTGTATTTCACACAAGGCTGGAATAATCCTTTCCTTTGTATGAAAAGGGGATGCTAAAAATGTCAATTTCTCATTGGTCAACGCCATAATTGCTTAATTCCGATGAATAGCAATGGAAAGGGGAAATTTTGCACCTGTGATTTAATCAAGGCGCCAACTGCTTTATCCCACTAAGTGTTGATCTATTTTGCCAAGTTTCTTCGTTAGGCCAAATGTTTAGAGAACTCCGCCTCCCAAGTATTTCCCCAGAGTTAAGAGTTCCACCTGTTATGATTGAAGGGTCATTTCAATAAGAGCAACTTTTTTCCATCACAACTTTTCATTTACTCTGTGTCCCGTCCCCGAATAGCATCATTTTCATGAGGATAAAATGCCTCTGTAATTAGATGGTCAATGGCTAGCATTTCAGATTAAATCCAAAGTCCACCCTCCTCAAATAGCAATGACTTCATTAAAATGGTATATTTTCATTCCATTTGATAACATAATATAATGTATTTGGTAACAACCGACTTTAAGATGAGCTATTGAATTAAGGTTCTTCCAATACCATTGGGATAAGACCCTAATGCACCACTCATGACTTTTATATCGAGGAGGGGTTACATCAGGGATGGGGGGTGTGTGTGTAAATTGTCCCTTCTCTGCAGCCACTGGGATCTTGATGGGACAGAGGAGCTGACAGTTTTACATACCAGGGACGTCAGTTATCGGGTGGTTCTAGAGGGGGAGGGCAGCTTTGATGCTAAGCTTCAGGGAATTCCTGAGAACTTGCTCGGCTCCAAAGTGAGTTTGAAGAAAATGAATTACCTTTACAGACCTACTCCCACTGAAAATGGTGACTGGTGTCTGTGACACCACAGTCCCTAAGGAGACAAGTTCAGAAGTTGTGTGACCCATGATTGACTGCAGTTGGCGAGCTGTCCACGAACGTCTTTACATCCTGTGCATTCTCTAGAGTTTTCCAAAGAGTGGGTATGGCTGCATTTGAAATAGTCAGTGATGACTCCATCAGATCGGCTGATGAAAACCCTTGGTAAAAATAGTGATGATGTGCTGGAAGTGGAACAGGGGTCCTCCGAGGATGGGTGTCCAGCCACAAGAAGGGACAGCCTCCTGGGAAGCTGGATCTTACAGCTGCTGTGTCCCTGTCTCTCTCTGTCAGCCTGGACAGCTGGGTGGCTGTGCTGACCTTGGAGAATCCTCCCGTGTCTTTCCTCTGCAGCTCACAACGGCCATGTCCCGTCAGTCCATGTGTAGCAGCCGCAGTTGATGCCTGTCTGAGATGCCCATTCTCTGCCTTGTGGGTCAGTCAGGGTCACTGTCTGTGGAAGAAGAAGACAGGAAGTGCTAGTTATGGGAATGTCTTCTGTACAGTAAGATCTGCAGCTCTCGTGCTTTCTTCAGTATCTCTGCAATGCTGACAGCAGACCATGCCCTGTCTGTACCTTTGAGACCCAGCCCCTTTACAAATAAACAGCTTGTGAGCATTTGGGCTCCTTTCCGGCATTCTCTCATGATTTAAAATATTCTGACTCTGACTGACAAAGTTTGCTTAAGGAGATGGGGGGAATAGGTAGACGGGGCGGGTTGGGGGGAGAGAGAGAAGAAGAGAGGTCTCTAATATTTATTTTAAAATCTTTAGTATTCTTTAGGGTAGGAGCCATAGGAGATCAGCAGCTAACGCACAGGCCAGTTCATATTTTTGTCTTCAGGAGACCTCCACATTATTTCTGTTTTCTAAGAAGCCCATGAGCTGTGTCTGCAATGTCACCCCAGTCTGGGGCTGCTATTAAATTAGCAGCCACTGAGCCCCAAGCAGAAGAAAATGTCCTACAGTCCCTGAAGAGCTGACATTTTTTGAGAATCCTCTGGCGATCCAGTGGTTAGGACTCGGTGCTTTCACGGCTGGGACCCAGGTTCCGTCCCTGGTCAGGGAACTAAGATCCCACAAGCCACGCGATGAGGCCAGAAAAAAAAAAAAAAAATTGACATCTTTTCCTCCAGAGCCAGACCCACAGTCATGTTCACAGCTCTGCCTTGGCAGTAGAGCTCAGCAAACACATCCCAACATCCTTTCTGCTAAGTTCAGAGTGTTGACATATCTTAGCAGACTTTGGTCTGTGTAGAAGCAGAATGTCAGTTTTCTCTTTAGAGCATTAGAAACCAAAATGAATTTGAGCTGTTTTGCAGGGTGGGGGGGGGAGGCGGGGATATTTTGACATTCTTTGAACATTTATTTCACCCCAGGAGCATTTCCGTGCTTCTGGGAAAGTGCTTGGATTGATCTCTGAGGGGGAAGACACAGCATGTCCTTAGTTTGACTGTTTTAGGACCAGTTAAGGTTCCCTGCTCTCAGCCAGCAGTGCAGTTGGTGAGCCCGCAAAAGACACTTCATTCCATCCCGTGTGACGCTGTAACGGTGCAGGCGAGTGCACGAAGCATCTTTTCTGAAAATGCAAATCCCCAGGGCGTGGTGAGCACACCGCAAACACGAACTCTGGCCATTTGGGAGAGGATTATTAGATCCTTGATAGAGAGCTTTACAAAAGAGGGAGGTTATAAAGGCTGAAATCCACACATGATGCATCTGTAGATTTTTCTTTCTTTTCCTTTTTCTTTTGTTTCCGTCAAGGGATTTTATTTTCTGTAGCAAAGCAGAGGGCACGAGAATGGATGTTTGGGAGATGCAGAAATAGGACAGAGACTCAAAATAAAGTGATAAGGAAAGAATCGAGCATTCACGCAGTCAGGACAACCAGGATTTCCAGTGAGAGGAAAAAGCAGTGAGAATGGATGGGCAGGTTTTCTTCCTCTGATCCACGCAAGATGGATGGTACCCGGGCTATTCTGCAGTCCGCAAAAAGTCATAGCTGTGATATACAATATTTTACCAAGAGCAATGATACTGCGGTTTAAAGTCGGGGGGAAAAAAACTTGCAGTAGTAAACACTCTTGGTGAGATAAAGCCAATATTGTGCAGAGATGCAGCCACTTTGGAAGCAGAAGTAGGTTTGGGGGTGTCCCGGAAAGCTAAACCTACCCTTGCCTTTCAGCCCAACATCTTTGCTCCGAGGTGTACACGCAAGAGAAATACGTGCCTGTATCCAACAGAAGACATGGCTATAAATTTCCATTGCGGTTTTATTAATAATAACCCAACCTGGAAACAACACAATGTATATTCATATAATGGAATACTAGACAGCAAGTAAAAGCATAAACTCAAATTTCACTTCTGGGCAAGATAGAGTAACACGAACTGGATTCCCACCCCCTCCCCACCTAAAAAACAATGGCAAAAGAAAATAGAACATGTGAAACAACATTTTTAAAGGCATCAGACCACAGAAGACAGCATCCCTGAGACACAGGAGACAGGTGAGGTGAGAGCTATGATCTCACTGGTTCAGGGCCTTGAGAGAGTTTTCTGGCCACGGTGCAAGGAAGGGTATCCAGGTGGAGCCTATGGAAGTCTTGACTTGAGGGATGGAGTTGAGATTCCCCGGGGACAAGGCGGCTTGAGTTCACAGGGTATCAAAGAGAGGACAGCTCCGAGGGAGGGGGGCCTGGAGATCTGCAGAGGGTTTTCCGGGAGCCTTCAGCAGAGAGCTCATCAGCCTGTGTGTCTCAGCAGCTCCCCGAGGCAGAGGAATAGAACCATCTGGAAAGAGTGGTGAACAATCCTGCTGCTGATACAGGCTGGGAATAGTCCCTTCTGAGAACTTGGGGTGGAAATTCTTCATATACCCCCATGGCACGGAAATAAGCATGGGTAGCACTGATCGGGTCACACTTACCAACACTGGATACACAGTCCTCTCACCTGGAGAGTTTTATAAGCCAGGGATGCTCAGCTCCCAACCCAGACCAATTCATCAGACTCTCCGGGGGAAGGCCCGCTAACTCCCCCACGTGATTCCTACACCCAGCCAGTGTGGAGACCCACCACACTAGGGCATTCTTCCCTGCACGGGTGGTGACAGAACAGGTGAGGCCACCTGGGTCCACCTACTTTCCTTATTGCTGTTTGCTGTGCTTGAAATCACTGGGCTGGACAAGAAGCCCGTGATGAGCCTTGAGGTCCTTCTGACCAATTCTGCTGCAGACCATGTGTGTCGTGCTCCCCAGGGCCATTCGTCTCGGAGACATCGCTTTCCTTGTGTTCCTCTCTGCTTGTGCCTCTCGTTGAAATGAACATGGCCACGTATGGCTTTAATTTACTTCGCACCAGATCCATTTGCCTGTGCTAAGGTCACAGGTCCCGGGAAGATAGTAGGTTTTTCAGCAACTTGATGGGCAAGACCAGAGGGTGACAGGGAGTGAACCAATCTGGATCCTCAGTCTCTAGGAACAAGAGATTTTCGGTTTATCCCAAGGGGCAGAGGGCTGAGGGCTTTTACTACTCAAAGGAGACCCGGTTGAATTATAACAATCTGGCAACAATAATAATCTACTGCTAATAGCAATGTAACCTGACATATGTCAATATACATCAGTAAATCAATAACCTGACATAAGGCCATCTGGATGTCTGATGAGGCCTCTCCACCTGGATCCCTCTGTGTTATCTTAGTTTCTCCTCAAATCACTCCAGTTGCAAAGTCCCGCCCTCTCAGACTCCACAGCAAATCGACTCATAACAGAAATGTACTGGGGGGAGCGATAAATTAGGAGTTTGGGAGTAACATACACACGCTACTATATATAAAATACATAACCAACGAGGACCTACTGTAGAGCACAGGGAACTCTACTCAATACTCTGTAATGACCTATATGGGAAAAGAATCTGAAAAAGAATGGATATATGTACGTGTATCACTGAATCACTTTGCTGTACACCTGAAACTAACACAACATTGTAAATCCACTATACTCCAAATAAACTAACATTAAATTTAAAAAAAAGAATATTGAAGATTTGGGTAGTTACCCGAATTTGATTAAATGGTACAGAATTCCCCTGATTTCTAGCTTCACTTTATCTCCCACCCCATCTCTACCTCTCAGCTCCACCTCAGAGGTTCTCACCTTCCCCCACCCAAGGTGCTCCAAATTCTCCAGTTATATGAATATCCTCCCCTCAGGAAGAAATTTGGGCCTTAGATGCCTGTCCTACACAAAGTCGTTGGATTAATGTCACCCCTTCACATAAAAACAATATTCCTCTTAAGAAAAATGATTATCTAGGGCTTCCCTCGTGGCACAGTGGTTGAGAGTCCGCCTGCCGATGCAGGGGACACGGGTTCGTGCCCCGGTCCGGGAAGATCCCACATTCCCCGGAGCGGCTTGGCCCGTGAGCCATGGCCGCTGAGCCTGCGCGTCCAGAGCCTGTGCTCCGCAACGGGAGAGGCCACAACAGTGAGAGGCTCGCGTACCGCAAAAAAAAAAAAAAAAAAAAAAGAAAAATGATTATCTAGAACGTCTTCAATCTCATTACGGTAATAAGAAAAACTGGCAGTGATAGTAGCAGCTAATGTTTATTGAGTGCTTTCCAAGTGCCAGGCATTGCTCTAAGAATCTGGGATTAATGATTCCTAGAATCCTCACTGTACCTCTCGGAGGGAGGTGCTGTGTTTAATAGATTTTATTTGTTTTAGAACAGTTTTAGACTTACAGAAAAATTGTTAGGATAGCACAGACAGTTCCCATAGACCCTACCTCAGTTTCCTCTACCTTGCATAGTACTGGTACCATATATTTGTTGCAATTAATGACCCAATGTTGATACATTATCATTAGCTAAAGTCCAGTGTTTATTCTGATTGCCTAAGTTTTCAGCTAATGTCCTTTTGCGGCTCCATGACCCCATCCAGGATGTCACATTACACATACTTGTCAGGTCTCCGTGGCCCCCTCTTGGCTGTGGGAGTTTCTCAGATTTTCTTACCTTTTTTTAAGAGTGAATATTCATACTTGTTAACTGAGGTATAGTTTATTGACAACATTATATTAATTTCAGGTGTACAACATAGTGATTCAATAGTTTTAGAGATTATGCTCCATTTATAGTTATTATAAAATATATCTTTGTAGCTTATTTATTTTATACATAGTAGTTTGTACGTCTTTATCTTCTCCTCCATCTGACCCGTCCCCCTTCCCTCTCCCCACTGGTAACCACTAGTTTGTTCTCTATATCTGTAAGTCAGTTTCTGTTCTGTTGTATTCATTTTTTAATTTTTTTTTAAAAAAATATCTATTCTTTTATTTCTTTTGGCCTCGCTGCACTGCATGCGGGCTCTTAGCTCCCCGACCAGGGATCGAACCCGTGTTCCCTGCAGTGGAAGTGCCGAGTCCTAACCACCGGACTGCCAGGGAATTCCCCTATATTCATTTTTAAAAACTGAAGTATAGTTGATTTACAATGTCGTGATAGTTTCTGGTGTACAGCAAAGTGATTTAGTTATATATATATATATATATATATATATATATACATATTCTTTTTCATATTCTTTTCTGTTATGGTTTATTACAGGATATTGACTATAGTTCCCTGTGGTCTCCAGTAGGACCTTGTTTATCTATTTTATGTATGGTGGTTTGTATCTGCTTATCCCAAACTCTTAATTTATTCTCCTGCACCCTCTTTCCCCTTTGGCAACTGTAAGTTCATTTGCTATGTCTGTTTCAGACTTTCTTATTTTTGATGACTTTGATGGTTTTGAGATATACTTCTCAGTATTTTGCAGGATGCCCCAGGGCTGGAGTTTGTCTGATGTTTTTTCTCATGTTTGCACATGGGGTTATAGATTTTGGGGAAGGAGACCACAGAGGTAAGGCGTCATCTGTTACCATGTCATACCAAGTGTACGCGCCACCAACGCAACTTATCATAATTGAGCTGACCTCGATCACCTGGCTGGGGTCCGCACTGCAAATTTACTTGTATTCCTCCTTTTCCACGCTGTCCTCCTTGGAAGGAAATCACTATGTGTAGCCCACACGGAAGGAGTGGGGTGGGAGATGCAGGTTATATTCATCCTCCTTGAGGGCAGAATGTCTACATAAGTTAGTTGGAATTCTTGTGGCATGGAAAATTTTCTCTTTGCCCCATTTATTAATTTAGTCATCCTTTATTTATATCAGTATAGACTCATGGACAGTTATGTTATACTTGGGGTTATAATCCAATACTGCTTCATTTATTTATTTATCTTTTCTCCAAGTGTTCCAACTTTGCCCACTGGAAGCTCTTTCAGTTGGCTCCTGTGTTCCAGTGACAAACCAGCAACAATGTGGAATTTTAAAAATGCATTTCCTTAATTTCTGGCACTTTAAGATGCTCCAGACTCATCTTGTGTATTTCATGCCCCAGTCCTAGCATCAGCCTTTCTCAAAAGAACCCTGGTTCCTTGTATTGGACAATGATATTAGAAACCAAGATCTAGATGCTAGGTGTGCTCACGGCTACTGGGTGTCATTATTTTTAAACCCTTTCAGCTGCCGAAGCAAGGAGATATATGTAGGTATACTAACCCTTGTATATCTAACACATATCTATAAATATTTCTATATATGGCTGTCTGTATCTATGTGAAAGTACACGTGAATTCATAGTGATGTCTCCAATTCTGGTCCATTACCACAGGGATTATTCCAGTGTCCTCTTCTTGTTTATCTGTAAATTCCAACTCCCACGATCAGAAATATGGTTCCCACCATCTGCCATCTGCTTACTGAATTGTTCAATTCTACATGCATGCTATTTTTAAAAACTTTGGAAATAATTTTAGACTCACATAAAAGTTGCAAAAATAGTACTGAGAGTTTCTGTGTACCTTCCAGCCAGCTTTCCTAATAACATCTTACATAACCATGGTGCAATTACTAAAGCCAAGAAATCAGCATTGCTGCGTTACTCTTAACTGACCTATGCGACTCCTTTGGATTTTACCAGTTTTACATGCACTCTTTGTGTGTGTTTGAGTGTGAATAGTTCTATGAGGTTTAATCATATCTATAGATTCATATAACCACCACCACAATCAAGAAACAGAAACAGCCCATCACCCCAGGAAACTCGCTAGTGTTACTATTCTCTCCAACTCTGACTCCTGTTCTCCGTCACTGTAATTTGGTCATTCAAATCATACAGTATGTAACCCTTCTAGGTTAGCTTTAAAAAAAAATCAACATAATGCTCTTATAAGCCATCCAAATTGTTTTGTATATCAGTAACTCATTTTTTTATTGCTTAGTATTTCATCCTGAGTATGTACCTTAGTTTATTCATCCTTTCACATTTTGATGGACATTTGGATTGTTTCCGGTCTGTGGCTATTACAATGAAAACTGCTATGAACATCTGTGCAGAGGTTTCCGTGGAAAAACAAGTTTTCTTCTCTCCAGGATAAGTACCTAGGAGTGGGATTGTTGGATTACAGATCTGGTACCCCAGCCATGCAGCGGTTAAGAAACATGTCCGAGTTCATTCAGTTTGTATGGGGACAAACCAAGATTTGGCCGTGAGAAGTCGAACCCCAGATCCTGAGTTTTTAACCACAATACTATGCTGCTATTTATTTATTATTTCTTGCTGTACTGCATAGCATGCAGCATCTTAGTTCCCCCACCAGGGATCGAACCCACGCCCCCTGCAGTGGAAGCGCAGAGTCTTAACCACTGGACCGCCAGGGAAGTCCTGTGTGGCCTTTTAATAACCATAATCACAATAATAATAAGACCCATGTTAACTGAGCATTTATGACGAACGGACCATACGTGAAGCTCTGTACTTTAACCATCTCTAATGTTCACAGCACCCCTGTGTGAGGGAGGTCCGTCCTGTCATGACCCTTCATTTATAGATAAATAATGGAGGCTTCAGGAGGTTAAAGAATGTGGCCAGGATGAGACAGAAGTTCATTGGTTAGGGACCAGACCCAGGGCCAAAGCAGCTGCTCTCCAGATGGAAGGGGATCTGCCTTTGTTCTTGGCCGTGCAGTGTTTACCACGTGCATAAAGGCTGCTAATCCTACCTCCACGATGAGAGGGGAACACGTTTCAGTCAGTGTGACCTGGGGCCATGAAGCTTCTAGAAAGCACTTCCCACTGGGAAGCAGAAAATCCAACTCATTCTTCCTGGGAGCATTATGGCTCTGTGCCATCTTTGTTTTTGTTCTTCAGGGTTTTAGGGACAGTTTATTAACTGACAATTCCACTTCATACAGCATCATGAGAATTTTGGACCTTGAAATGTCAAACGAATGTCTAGGACTGGGGAGCTATTTGTTTTGACCGGATGATGGATGTTCCTACTTGAAGCATTAAACCTCTTTGGTCCAGACAACAGAAATTACCTCTGGCTCTCTGATGCAATCAGAAAGATATCTGGAAGAAATGTCAGGTGGCTGCAAGAATCTATGAGAACGGGACTTCCCTGGTGGCGCAGTGGTTAAGAATCCGCCTGCCAACGCAGGGGATACGGGTTCGAGCCCTGGTCTGGGAAGATCCCACATGCCGCGGAGCAACTAAGCCCGTGCGCCACAACTACTGAGCCTGTGCTCTGGAGCCCGTGAGTCACAGCTGCTGAGCTCTCGTGCCACAACTACTGAAGCCCGCGCACCTAGAGCCCGTGCTCTGCAACAAGAGAAGCCACCACAGTGAGAAGCCCACGCACAGCAACGACGACCCAACACAGCCAAAAATAAATAAATAAATAAACTTAAAAAAAAAAAAAAGAATCTACGAGAAGACTGGGGAACAGACTCGAACGAGGTATAGAAAAATACCTTGGATTTTCTGCAGACAGTTGTTGCCAAAAGAAGTTCCAGTCTTTTCCGACCCCCTGCATTCATCAGACCTGCTCTGAGTTTGTGCTCTCCGTTACTTTAAGCGCCTGTGTATTCAGATTCTGCCTCCCGGGGCTATTTACAGTCTCACCTTTGCTTCCATTTATAGTTTGAAAACTGATTTTCCCAGACTGAAGACTTCTTCTTTTTTTTTTTTTTAATTCCAAATCATGTGTCGGTGGGAATTGGTTTTCTAGGCGGGGAGCCCTCTTTCCACACTTACTATCTTGCCACTTAGGCCCCTTCCCCGGGTGTTGGCATTTCATTACAATATTGGCTTCCCACGGAGGGAGGATGTTCATTCCTTGGGGGCAGGGGGGGAGGAATGGCAGGGTCCAGCAGAGCCACCACCCGTGCAGGCTCTCGGATGCCAACCTTGGCTAAGCCCCGTGCATTACTTCAAGGGGATCACTCTGCCGCATTTCACGGGTTCAGATCCACTTCCCTTCCTCAAAGAAGGCAGTGTGGACGCAGCCACCATGCTGGAAGAGAAAAAAGGGTCGCTGTCTTGGATTGTGATATAAGACTCTGGGTTGGGAGGGGCACATCGGAGTGGGGGGAAAACATCCCATCTCAGGCCACTGCAAAGGAGAAATTTTACCCAAAGGCCCAAGCCTCAGTATTTTGATTTTTACAGCCCATCCCTCCCATGTGGTGAAAGCCCATCCCCATTTTCAAAAGCTTCCTCCCCATAAAAATCTGCCCAACATCCTTCTACCCCCTGCCTTTCACTGTATTCAAGTCATAGGTCTTGATCTTTTCACCCAGAAAAACAGGGAAAATTTTCAGAAGACATGAATTCCCATGAGCCTCTCAGCTACAGGCAAATACTGTCCCCAAGAAGCTAGCACTTTGCCCCAGAAGCTCCATATGGAGTTAGTTTTGCCCACCAGTGGTTCCCTTTTTCTTAAAGAATGTCGTTGGGCTCTTCTTAAAAGTGGAGGTGAAAGTAATACTGGGGGAGATTTTGTGTCTACTTTGTTGTGGTGTTCTGTGCTGAAATGACCTATAATGGGAAATAGAGACACTTGTTTTTTCACCATCTGGACCAAGGTTGGATTCTCAAAATATCACTCCAAGGCAGAGGCTGTGTTTTCTAGTGAGTATTGGATGCCCATATATATTCACAGAGGTGGGAGACCTATTGGGTTGGCCAAAAAGTTTGTTTGGGTTTTCTGTAACATCCTACGGAAAATCTGAACAAACTTTTAGGTAACCCAATACTTCTCTTGCTGCCCTGGTGTATATCTCAAGATGTGTTTCACTGGATTCTATAGTCTTTCTGACACTGAATTTTCTGGGTACCCATTGATCAGGGAGACAGTGAGGAAGGGGTGAAAAGACCTGGGTTGGAATCATAGCTGACATTAATTAGGCACCCAATGTGTTCCAAGAACCTTTCCAAGTCCCCGTATGTGTGTTTTTATAAAATCTTCACGTTAGCTCCGCAAATGGCATCGGTGGAGAAGTCCCCGTTGGTGCGTGGATTCAGGACTCCGTAGGTCATGGCTGAGTCATCGCCATAAGCTGTTTTGGGTCTGATTTGCTGCTCAGTAATTCCTGCGCTCTCTGTGTGCACAGCAGATCTTCCTACCGTTCTTCTTCCACGCAAGCCGTGGGGATTTTGGTGGTGCTGTTTTCAATCCACGCTATTTCTTTGCAGCTGCTCTCAGTTGTGGAAGAATTTACCCACTGCTTCTCGGACTCTCTGGGCCATGGTCGAACCCTTTGATATTTCCTCCTAGAACATCAGGCAGACATTGCACTCTGTGGTCTTGCTGCTTCCCTGTAGAATGGGATGGAGACCGAGCCCCCCAAACCTGTCTGAGGTTTTGTGGTTCTGTCCCTGGGGACCCCTAATGTCCCATGCTCCTCAGGGATCAATAATGTCTATTCCTGCTTCCCCAAGTTCCAGAATTCCTAATCAGAGGGCTTCTTTTTTTTCCTAGTGGGGTAAGAGAGAGGTAAAGTATTCCTCTGACCCAATATGCATTTTTTCAAATTTCTTTCATCATCTTGTTTATATCTCCATGGAGAGTTTAGAGTTTTCAACGCCCCCCGCCAAAATCAGGGGAATACTCTTACTTTTCTTTTTCCATCACGTCCTACCTTCCTCGAGGCAATAAACATAGAATGCACTACTGCTACCTAGATGTGGGTACGAGTCACAAGACAACGTTTAATACATGGGTTCGTATTTCAAAAATACGTTTCTACCACTTGTGCCATATTCTTGAAGCCGTATTTTGTTCACAAGTGGAGTAGAGGTATATGCTGGGGAAGCTAGTATGGTAGTCTGAGATCTTCTCTTCTTTTTGGCCGTGCCGTGCGGCTTGCGGGATCTTTGTTCCCCGACCAGGGATCGAACCTGTGCCCCCTGCAGTGGAAGCTCAGAGTCCCAACCACTGGACAGCCAGGGAAGTGGCCCCAGTCTGAGATCTTCTTACTTGTCTGTGCCTTTTGTATTCTCGTTATTCTTCCACCTTTCCGTGACTCAATAGTCCACAGAAAGCAGGATTCTTTGCCTAAATGAGTCACCATTTCCAAGCCCGTCGCTCTGTGCCTGTGTCATCACCTGACACACTCATCTATGTCATGGATGCCTCGTGCTCACCTGCCATCAGCCACCAATCTCATTTCTGGGAACACCTTTTGCTCTTGGATTTCTCCTTATTTCTCTTAAAAGTTCCTCTTCGTTCTCCATCCTCTTGATACTAGACTCTCAAGGCTCGGTCTTGAACGTCTTCTCCTACGCTCCTTCCCAGGGTAACTTCATTGAGTCTTGTGGCTTTAAATACCATTTTTCACTAGTGTCTCTCAAGGTCTTCCCTCTGACTCTAAGACCCCATACCCATGTTTGAACATAACATCTCCTAGTACGCGTATAAAATATATTTCAGATTGAACACCTCCCAGATTAATCCTCATCCTCTCAGTGCATCTCCTGCCGTTTTCATTATCTCATTCAAAGGCGTCATCATTCATGGAGTTGCTCAGTCAAACTCCTTGGAATTGTCCTTGACGCATTTCTTTTTCTTATAACCTAGAATATTTCCCCATTTCCGCTATTACTTCCTCAACAAGAATGTAAGCACCAGGAAGGCGGAATCTGGGGTTTGTTCCCTCCTGAATCCCAAGTCTAGAATGATGCCAACAGGTAACAGGAGCTCCAAACATATTTGATGAATGAACAAATCTTTTACGTAGCCGATCCCATTAAAGTCGTTGTTATTCTAAACTTTTAGAGGAATAAGATTATTTAAGACAATCTTCTTGTCTAGAAGATTCAAGAGTTGGTGTATTTCAGGACCAACAGTGTCTCACATTTTGATCTTCCATTTACCTGGTCCTCAGGGGCCGGGAGATCAGGAGGGCTGATGCAGAGGAAATTCTGGCGATCGGGGCATTCGAGCGAAACATTTATACCATATCGTTGTTCGCAATCACATACAGAAAAGACTGAACTCAGGGCGTGCTTTAGAAAAAGCTTTCCAAATGACACCGAATCTAGATCCCCCCTCCCTTTTTTGTTGGGACAGCACAGTCTCCTCAACCAAAAATACACTGTTCCCCTCAAGCCACTGCTGTCATAAAACACTGTTCGACAACACAGGTGCCACCTCGTATTTTTAGCTCTTGGCTTTGGATGAGAGAAGCAACCAGAGATTTATGTGCCTGTCAAAGAAGGGCAGGATAAAGCACATTCTACCCCTGCCTCATATATTTTTAGTTATATATTCCGTCCGTGGTGCTGGCGATATTCCCTTGTTTTGGCTTCTGTCTTCTCACTCTGCTTTGATTCATATTAATCACTAGGAGACGAAGATGTCATTTCTATGGGTGAGACTGAAAAGAAATTTACAAGTGAAGTAGAACGTCATTTTCTACGGCGGGGGCTTTTCCTTCTCATCCAATCAATTCTCAGAATGTCGCCTGCTTAGGACGGACATAGAGGCGTGCCATGTGGGTGAAGTTACTCTGCATACATACACTCAGGTCTTTTAACTCCTGGGCAGTGCAAAAGAAATGGCCTGTGCTGCTCATTGTTGACTACTGACAATGATTCAATAGCAGTCAGGACCGATGGAGGTCTGGCCTCCAAGTCTTTCAGCAGCTAAAGGTTTGATTTGCATTGTGCCTGAGTTTTCAAGAGCCATAAAAGATTTCAGCCCATAGGATAAATCAGACTATGGATTGATGCGTGGTTGCTATGGCAACTGATACTGTCACCATTTAATGACCTCATCAAACTTGAGTATTTGGTAACAGTGCAGAACCTGTACCTAATTTAACAACAACTTGTGACTCCATCTGAAACACGCCAGGAAAAAAATTAAAAGCAACCGGAAATAAATCACCTCAAGCCTGATACGTGTAAATATTTGAGCTGTGAGAATGGACATTTTCTGGAAAAGATTTTATGATTGGAAGTGCTATTTTTGATGAATGATGCAAAACCATGATTGGTTGTAAGGGATATACCTTTGTAGCCAGACCAGTTTTTCCTGCTCACTTTCAAATAGGCAAAGAAAAATACATGCTTTTCCACAGGCTTCAGGGACGTGTTTATGTCACTGACCACTGGGATTATGGAACGTGAGTTTTGGCCATGGATTCTGGTATTTAAAGATAAGATTTTTTTGGGAGGTTGTTTTATGACATACAGATTTTCTTAATATAAATTTATTTATTTATTTATGGCTGCGTTGGGTCTTCGTTGCTGCGCGCGGGCTTTCTCTAGTTGCAGCGAGCAGGAGCTACTCTTCATTGTGGTGCGTGGGCTTCTCATTGTGGTGGCTTCTCTTGTTGTGGAGCACGGGTTGTAGGCACGCGGGCTTCAGTAGCTGTGGTACGTGGGCTCAGTAGTTGTGGCTCACGAGCTCTAGAGCGCAGGCTCAGTAGTTGTGGTGCACGGGCTTAGTTGCTCCGCGGCATGTGGGACCTTCCTGGACCAGGGCTCGAACCCGTGTCCCCTGCATTGGCAGGAGGATTCTTAACTACTGCGCCACCAGGGAAATCCTAAAGATATGATTACTACAGACTGAATCTGTGTCAAAAGTATTGCCAGTGGGTTAAATTGTTAATGGCGTTGGTCTTGATGACGTGATTATTTGTATTTCTATATATTCTTTTTTAAAAACTCAAATGTGTTTTGTGAAGAAAGCGACATCCTTACTTTTCTGATTTTTCTGGTGTGTCATCTTGGTCAACCTGGTGGAAATAAATTACAGAGTTAAGAGAGCCCTGCATCCTCCCATTTACATGTTTCCCCAATTCCACATCACCATCCAGAACCATATAACAGGCTATTGGTGAGGTCCTACGTACCAATCTCATATTTTATTTTCAGAGTCAAGTGCAGAAGATGCTGTTAAAATAATGGGTGAATAGATAAAGAATGTATAGATAAGGTCAGAATTGTTTTCTCTCTCTCATTTTTTCTATATTATTTAATCTTTTGACTCTACCACCATTAATCTCCGCCTTGTATCAGGAGTTAGTTGTGTGCGTACTTGGCTACGTCTAGATCCTGAGCCCTTGGGAGAAGAGCTTATTTCTTGATTCCTGTCCCCCCAGTAACTTAGCCCAATTCTTCACCGCACGTAGTAAGTTCTCAGCCAACATTGCTGAAATCACTCATTGGAATTCCAAGACTCTGGGGGCTTCAAGGAGTGATGAAGTGGGGGGATGATTTCTTTTTAAACTTTACTTAATTTTGTTATTGGATGTACATTAAATGTCTTTTCTTCAAAAGGTGTTGTGAACAGATATGACAGGAGAACAGTAAATACTTGTCATCTCATCTTAAAATCTGGAGCAAGTGGGTACCTCCCTACTCATCAAATTATTGAAATTTCTGGGGCATAAGCAAAGCACAGTAAGTGTCAGCCCAATAAATCTTTTGTTGTCCCCTCTTCGTCAAGAATAAGCACAACAAACACAGCCTTGTAAAGCAACAACACTCCAATAAAAGTTAATTTTTAAAAAGAAGACAAACCTCTCTTCTCTTGTGCATGATACCATCTTCAGCTCACCAGCTGGCAGCCCGGCTGCAGTTAAACAATGTTATCAGAATTTCTGGTTGGGTCTTTGAGTAACTGGAACTCCTGGGACTGGTTTTCAGCCAAACCGGCCCTGAATAGCATTTTGTGTTCGTCAAGGGTGTCAGGTCAGCCCTGCACCGTTAGAGATGCTGGAGCTCTGGTGTATTTTTACTGCACCATTTTTAATTATTCCACGTGCCTGTCTCGCCTGGCTGCCTTCAGAGAGTCTGCTGCCTCATGCCTTACTGAGTGGGTGGTGGGTTTAGCGATTTGACCTGGTAACAAGATGGTTAGAGGAGAGTGAGCACAGAGGCCAGAGCTGGACCACTCAGAACCTCTTTCCCGGGACTCTGGACTTGAGACACAGATTTTCTATTCAGTCTCTGTTAGACAGTGGAGGGGCCATGGTTCAGACTAGAGAAAGTCTACCTGCAGGAGGGCAAAGAAAGGGGCAGATGGTCAGAGAGAAGCAGAGGAAGAGAGGTCAGAAGCCTTTAGAAACAGGATAAAGAGAGGAGCTGTCTTGTTTATTGGGAATGATCACTCTTTGAATCCTTGTGTCTTTCCAGTAAACCCCCTCTTTGCCTCCACAAGGCAAAGCAGGTGCTATTCCTTGCAAATAAAACAAGGATTGGCCAAGTCAGAGTAATTTATAAAATAAACCTCTGAAGCATGTCTCTTCCCTCCTTAGGTGGGCCTGAAGTGGGCTTGGATCATGGCTTCTCTCTGCATGTATTGGTTACTATTTCTTTTCAAATTACCTGCAATGGATAATACATAGAGGAAGGCTTAGATATTTAAGGAAGTGAAGTTACTTGGTATTCAGATCAATGTTTATTTTTTCGTTGTTTTTTCTCTTCATTTTCGTGGTTAAAATACAACATACTATTGGGACAAAATAATCTGCATAATGACTTGAGTAAGAAAAAACACAAAATATTTGCCTTTGGTTGTCACTTGGCATTATCTAATGATATTTTACGATTCTTAAATGCAAAACTTTTGGAAACCAGTTCGAAATTGCCTCAAAGTTTCCATCAATTTACTGAGAAAACACCACCATTGGTATTTCTGGCTTTTTTTTTTTTCTGAATAATGGCTACATACGTAAACGTGGATATATATTGCATATATATGTGTGTGTGTATGTCAATTAATGTTTCTTTCCGTTTGGCAGTGTTTAATACAGCAAAGAAACTTTTGACAATACCTAAATACAGGACAGAATTCAGTTTTCCTAAGACGTTATAACGAGAGAAAGAATGAAAACGTTCACAGTTCAGATTGACCATCTTCTAGGAGTACTACGTGCTGAATTGAAGACTAACCCCCTACGAAAGCTTCAGCACAAATGGGTGGCAACCAGGTCCTCTTCTTAAAGTCCTTGGATGATGACAATTGTCAAATACTGGGGCCGGGAACATCAGGAACAAATGTAATAATAAAAATGTGGCAGAAGCAATTTTTCTATCAATAGAACAGCCCTTTTGTGCCAGGAGGAGTGTTTTCAGAAGATCAGACTCGTTTGGGGTTCTGTGTTTCTGTGCTTGAGGACTTTTTACATAAAATACATTCAACGTACAGGGATCCGGATCCATGCACTGCTGTCAAATATGTGTGTTTAGACACCCTGATGGAGTGACCCCGAAAAGAGGGGGCAGCTGAAGGTGCGGGGACGAAAGGGAGAATTGCTGGAGCTATTTCCTCGAACAGGTGAGGACAGATGCAACCTCATCTGGAGGCGGAGGGATCTTGAAATAGGAGCCCGGCCGGTTCCCAGATGCTGTAGGGGGGGTAGGCATCGGATGCAGTCACAGGCAGGTGGGAGCTT